>NC_057350.1:117904779-118222279 GCF_016509475.1 Prionailurus bengalensis
CAATCAGTTGAACCAGTTGGAGTCAGTATGCAAACAAAAAGGAGAGAATCTACTTTGAACTCTCCTAACAGTTTTAAACAAACTTCAAAAGCTTCAATGCCATTTGAATTTATTAGTATGGACATAAAAAACACTTTGACAAATTAGATTTGATAGGTTCTTTGAATTTCATTACTGACTTCTTTCAGCAGAATCCTAACTATATTATCTTACCACTCCGGGATATAAATTACTATCATATTAGTTTTCTTTTTAATTTTGTTTTTGAGAGGGTGAGAGAGAGAGAGAGAGAGATATCACCTGAGTGAGTGGGGGAGAGGGGTAATGGAGGGGGTGTGGAGAGAATCTGAAGCAGGCTCTATGCTCAGTGTGGAGCCCAATGTGGGGCTGGATCCCACGACTTGGGGATCATGACCTGAGTGGAAATCAAGAGTCTGATGCTCAACCAACTGAGCCACGCAGGAGCCCCAAATTAGTTTTCTTAAAATGCATCGTTCATTGACAGTATACAAGGTATACTGACAGTATACAAGGCATAGATAACATTTTTGTCCCTCAAGTTATTGGTTTTGATTCGTCAAATATTACATAACTAAAACTAAAACATAACAAAGAAACTTCTTTGTATCTTCTAGCTATTCTGATCCACTGTCTATTCTTCAAACACACTTGAAATTTCTCTTCTTTGAACTCACAATTTGATAAGCTGCAGAGGCATCCTTTAATTTTTGGACCCATTAAAGTTGTTCTTGATGTAAAGAAAATTTTTGTCCAGTTGGTCGCCTGCCATTGAATCCTTCTTTTTTGGGTAACACACCTTGAGTTCATTTGGGGGAAGCCCTACCTGGCACCCTCTTAATCCTTTCCTGCCATAAAAATTGGTTCATAGATAAGCCCATGACTCAATCTGAGCCAGTCAGACCTAGAAAGAAAGATTTGCTTTTTTACCCTTTACTTGAACCTTTGAGAATATTGTTGGAGTTACCCCAAGGAGAGAAGTGTCTATTTGAGTAAATGGAGCAGAGAGATGGAGAAAAAAAAACATCCCAATGACGGTGTTTGAAACTTGGATTAAAAACTTTAAAAAAAAAGAGGTTAGAATGGGAGAGAGCCAAAGCATAAGAGACTGTTAAAAACTGAGAACAATCTGAGGGTTGATGGGGGGTGGAAGGGAGGAGAGGGTGGGTGATGGGTATTGAGGAGGGCACCTTTTGGGATGAGCACTGGGTGTTGTATGGAAACCAATTTGTCAATAAATTTCATAAAAAAAAAAACAAAAAAAACCCAAAAAAACCCCAAAAAAACCACTTTACATTATAGGAGCCAATAATTTTGTTTTACAATTTCTCCCTCAGAAACCAATGTATATTGGCTATTTTGTCACTTACCTCCATTTGCCTCTCCCATTCAGAAGCAAATCATTCTATTCTGTACTCCAACAGAGACAAGAGTTTGGAGCAGTGCCTATGAAGAACATGCAACTCACAATTTTATGCATTCTGCCTTTTCTAATTTTATGTCTCTCCATCCATTCAAGAAATTAGAAAATTAAAATATACTGTTTTCATGGTTAAAATAGCTATATATATATATATATATGTCTATATATACATATATATATCTGTTTTAATGTAAGCCCATCCAAGTTACACAAAATATTCTGCATCTTTCTTAAGAACAACAAAAAAAATACAAGTATTTTATGTGAGCTTTAAAAAGGGAAGCAGTACTGAGATTTTCTCTTCACTCTACATCAAAGTGCAAATCCAGTTAATTCTATCACTGACTAGAAGTACAATGAAGACACATTTGTAAATGGATTCTATAGCCTGGGGTGTATAAAGCACTTTAAGGTTGTCTCATCGTGCTCACAATCTTCCCTGACCTCAGTTTAATACTAGAGATGACCTTTACATTATGTTCACAGCTCTGCCGGTGATGTCACCATCTATCTACTGGGCCACCAAAAGAATGCCAGGGGAGAGAATAGTTTCTAGTCACTGTGTTCACCCACTGGGCATCAAAATGGACAACATTAAGGTGTCATCTACAAACACACCATCTTCCATATAAGGAGCAGAGATTGATTTGCTGAGGTAGTGTATTTTTCCCACTAAAAGGAATTAAAAAAAACAGACTTTCTTCCTTCGTAGAAAACATTAATTTCAAACAGGCCAAACAGAGCATTGCAAAGTAAGAGCGCAATGATTTTTAAATTTTTCAATTTGTTGTATGTTCAAAGATAAAGATTTACATAACATTATAGTAAAATTTCCTAAGATGATTCCTTTTATGTTGGAGCAAAGTTGCCTACGAGAAGTTTTCCTGATACAAAAATAACTCACTTTAATATGTAATAATTCTCATGTGTGCATGTTGTATGTATGTGTGCACTTACACTGAGCATACAGATCCTATCTTCAAGAATTTTCCTGATATACAAACTCATTAAGCTTGTCACTAAAGACAAAGGCTTCATGAAAGCATGGGTCATTTTTCCGACCCATGGTCCCTGAACAAGGAATTCTCATTGAGCATGGAGAACCATGGACTGTCATTGTTTGGATCTTCTAAGTTTTGGGTCCTAAAGGCAGAATTTATGAAGACACTTACATCTTAAAAAAATTTTTTTTTGAAAGAGAGAGAGACAGCATGTGCACAGGCAGGGGAGGGGCAGAAGGAGGAGAGACAGAATCTTAACCAGGCTCCATACTCAGTGCAGAGCCAGACACAGGCTCGATCTCACTACCAGGGGATAATGAACTGACCTGAAATTAAGAGTCAGATGCTTAACTGACTGCGCCGCCCAGGCGCCTCCATGAAGACATCTTTAAATTAACACCTCACTCTCTATTTTATACCTCCTATAATCTCATTTTCTGAGTTTAATATTTATAGAAACAACATTTTCAGGCAGTTTTCATTTCACAGTTAAAAAAAACACCCTTCCACACAGATGTAGTTAACACGTATAAATAAGGTTTTGAAATTTTACCAATCATCATTAAAATTTATAACTTGCAAGGAATAACATTTTAATAAAGACTCAGAAAATTATCAAAATTGTTAAGGCAAGCTCTCTTCCAAACTAGATTCCAAGTAATTTTTGTTTTAACTTCTTTATTTTCTTTGTTAAGCATATATGGATTAATTAGAGTGGGTTTGGCTAAACATCTGGATAAATGTCACATCCTCCCAAAGGGACCTATATAGGCTAAAAAAAGGAGTCTGCTATTAGAATACTCCATAATAACTAAGTCATATGTGCTTTTAGTCAACATCCAGGGGAAACATGCCTGTCATAAAAAACATCATATACATTATTACTCCTTGGCTAGCAGATATTTAGATACCATACTTAAGTACTTTCTGGTAGTTCCTCATGAGAGCAATTTCTCCTGAGATGAATAGATGAAAGAAGAAAGAAGTAGGGAAGAAGAATTATTAACGTGTGCTTACTTATAAAATTTACATATACTATTTTGGTGCTGAGTTCCTATTAGCTTTTGGGTTCTGTTGAAGATTTCATAACATGAAGAAAGCACTGTCTTATGAAGTAGTTTTCATCCCTTGTCATATTCTGATCCCCCAGGAGAATTGAGTCAGCCTTAGAGAGAGAGTGTGTGTGTGCAAAGGCAATTGAGGACCTCTTGGTAGCTGACTCAGAAAGCAACTGGGTAGAAAGGAGAGAACATGAGTCAGTTGGGTCCTTCCTGGAATTCTGGCTCTTTTAGTTACTGATTGAATACCATTATGTTACAGACTTGAACTTTCCTGGATGCCCCCACCCCCCACCTCTGTTTACTTCAGTGCAAAATGGCAACGATTTTACATGGCAAAATCTATGGAAAACACAAATGGCAACTACTTCAGAAGACAAGAAAAGTGAACAAATACATGAAACACTTCCCACAGAGTTTGACTTTTACAAGACTCTCAAGTACTATTTTAGTTTTTCCTCTCTCTGATAAAGAACACAAAAGCTTTTCTGGCTATTTGATGAATAAAAATCTTATAATTTCAAGACTTCTAAATTTAAAAATAATAAAGATTAAGGGCTTTCCATTTTTATAAGTGTATGAATTAACCAGTATTTACTGAGCTCTTATCCAGCATAATTCCCATATTCTAAATGTTTTAGCTTTATTTAGAACAATGAAAACACCTAGTTCCTACTTTGCTCTGTCTATGATATAATTTGAACAATGGAAATTACATGAGAATGGAATACAATTATGGGGAAAAGATATACAATAAATTGTAACGATATCTTTATGTGGAAGTAACATCAATAGACCTGAAGATTCCATCACCAGACTTTCAGATTATTTTATCAAAGGGAGTAAACAATGTGTAGGTTGTTTTCTATAAGTTTCACTCTATGCTGTGTTGTGTGCCCATTATCTCCTGTTAAACCTTGTAATGATCCTTTGCCCTAGGTGTTATTATATACATTTTAAACCGAACAATTATTTCAAACTAAGGAATCCAAATCTTGAACAGATTAAATAATTTACAGAAAGTCATATGGTTAACAAGGGATGAATCTGATATTCCAAATCAAGTTACTCTTTCAGTAAAGTCCATCCCTTTCTTAGCTACCCTCCTTCCATACAGGAAGTTCAGAACTCATTAGTACCAGTGCCTTTAGAGTTGTGGGGTTTTTTTTTTTGTTTTATTTTATTTTGTTGCCACCATCACTTCAAGAAGCCATTCCCAAATCATGAGTGTTTGTACAGTCTTCTCTCCCATGTATATACTGAATGTGTCGTGGGCAGAGAAGAGTTATATAGAACAATAACTACTATGTCAGAAACAGAGGTCCCTAGATACCTGAGTTGTGAAGTAGAGAGAAGCACTGTTTTTTCCACATATTCAGTATTGTAAACAGTAATTGACTTCCAAAGCCAACACCCCAAAGCCCACTTAGTCTAAATATAACAGAATTATATTACTAATGGTGATATTTTAGCCATTGATGATTTTCTCTTTTTCTCTCTTACCTCCTTTTAATCTTTTCTCTATATAAAAGCCAGAGGCATTGCTTTAAATCTCATTATATCTCTCTGTTGCTTCTACAAAGGTTTGCCTTTTCTGTGTTTGAAGATCCCAATTCTTCACCTATTCTTCAAAATACTGCATAAGCTGTTTTTCACATCTCACATTTTCAGCATCATCTCAAACCACTCTTCCTCTTAGTCTGTGCACTCCAGGTAACTTAGCTTTCTGTCAGATGCCTGAAACACTTCAGGGCCTTTATATATGCCTCTGTCTGGAAATATATTCTCCCCCGTCCTGAGAGTTTTCTCTTTTTTTAAGTTTATTTATTTTTGAGAGAGAGACATGCACAGAGGAGAGAGAAAGAGAGTGCATGCATGCACGAGCCAGGAAGAGACAGAGAGAATCCCAAGCAGGCTCCTTGCTGTCAGCACAGAGTGCAATGCAGGGCTCCATCTCACAAACCACAAGATCATGACCTATGCCAAAATCAAGAGTCGGATGCTTAACTGACTGAGCCACCCAGGTGCCCCCCCCCCAAACTTTTTCTTAATTAACCCATGCAGAGCACAACCTTATATCTCAGCTTAAATAATCACTTTGAGGAAAACTGTCCCTGACCCACTATTCTAGATCTGCTGTATGCTTCTATAACTCCATGGACTTCTCCATAGGACTTATGAGAGTTTGGAATTACATTCTTGTGCAATTATTTGATTAGTGTATTCACTACTAAACTGTAAGCTCTTTGATAACAAGATCCCTTTTGCTGAGCATTGTTCACCTTTGATTTCCTTGCTGCTTCAGTCACTAAAATATGACCAACAACCGGGAGAGGGCCTGGTATAGGTAACCAAAAATTAATTAAATTAATTAAATTAAATTAAAAATTAATTAAATTTGTGGAAAAATAAAGCATATTTTTATAAATTATATTCTTCTTTATTTCTCTATTCTGAATAGATAGTAAAAGACTTACAAAATAAGATGGGAAGATTAGAGAAAAAGAACAAAGCTTGTGGATAAGTTTATTGTAAAGGACACAGTATGTTAGGATATTTGCATTTCATGATTTTATTCACAAAAGAACACCCACTGCAGAGAAGATTCTTTGGGTGGAGACAATGATCCATTTTATGAATGTCAGTTGACTTTTCTATCCTCAGTAACCCCAGTATAAGACCAGTGAATCCATGTACAACATGACCATGGCTTCAAAAAAAGATGGTATAAATGGGCTCAGCAATAAATATTCCATTCAACAAAAATTCTCTGTCAATTGCCACTAATGAGTGCCTAACTTGCCATTTACAAAGGCCAAAGATGAATTCACTATATGGTACCTGAATTCTGGGGACTATCTGTCCATCTGATGGCAAAGTGACTACATTGGATACTTCCATCATGGAGGGGTCCTTGCAGAGATGGTCTGCCCATATTATTTATATTATTAATATTTTCTTTTCTTATCTGCTTTACTTTTCTAGCACTGCCATCTATGGATTTATTAAAGACCTTGTTTCCTATCATGGCATTCCATGTTTCTGACTAAGGAATTCATTTATTATCCCCCCCCAAAAAATCAATGGGTTCATATCCATGATATTCATTGCTCTTACAGCATACCATACTAGAAGCAGGTGGCCTTGCAGAACAATGGAACACGAAATAATTTGCTGAAGATTCACTGACAGTTGAAGAGCAAAATCTTGCAAATTTGTGCACTTTCCTAAAAAATGCAGTGCATACTTTGAACCAACAATCCTTTATGGCCAGTATATACAGATCTAGAAATTAATAGATGGAAGTTAGAATGCCCTTTTTCTTACAAACTTAATAACTCATTAATATTTTCCTTTCTGTCTGAAACCTTTGGGCTATACTAGTTCAAAAATGTTAGTTCAAAAGGGAGAAATAATTCCAACAAGGGACAAAAAATGATTTTTGAAAATGGAAATTGTGATAGCTACCTGAGTATTTGGGGCTCGTCATGCCAATAGGAAAAGAAGGTAATCTACTCTGCTGTAATAGATGGAAGTTATTCAAAGGAGCGAGAGCTTTGTATAGGACCCAATGAAGTATGTGGGATCTCTCTTGGTATTTCAATATTAAGTGTTAAATGTTAATAGAAGACTACATATAAATAATAAAGGGAGGATGACTTAGAGACTGGACCTTGAGAAATAAATGTTCAGGTTGTTAGGCCATACTACTATGGGAAGTCCTGGCCAGGTGAGGTTAAAGGAATCGATAGTAGAAAAAGGAACTCATAAATGTCAAACACTGTCTTGTGAGCAATGACACATTTTTTCCTCCTTTTCCTATTATTTTAAATAAAGAGTGTTGAAGATGAAACTGCAACTGAACTAGAAGACGAATTAACATTCTCCAAAAATAGTTACAACTACTAACACTATTTTCCTACTTTTGTTGGGGGGAGGGAATGAAAGTGCTGTCATTTATGTGAGCAATAGTTGGGTCATATTAATAAAAATATGATTCTGCATTATTATTGCTATTCAGAAGTTTAAATATGGCAAGAAAGTGTATGGGTACTGAGTAATCGAAGTGTTGGAAGTGAACAGACATTCCTAGTTGGCACTTGACCCTATCATACTCTTCTTTCTTCTCTACTTTCTTTTGTAAAGTCAGGTTGAAGACTGCAAATTACATTTCATGTACTATCTTAACCAACTAGGTTCTAGCTGTCTTTTGGTAATGGAGACCCTATCCCAGATATGAAGGCTGTCAGGTAGAAAGTGTTCTCTTCTGACAGCAGCAGGTGAGCAACTATAGGTTCCTGCAAAAGCACAGGTGATTCCAATATTTGTCCCAGAGTTCTGAACGTAGCTGAGTTAGTGGTAGCAGTGGATAACACTGGACCACTGAAGGTTATTGCAGGATGTGCCAATAGTTTTAGAGTTCTTGGCAGTGACAATTGTTGTGAATGTGAACACTTTATGGATAACATCCAGCAGATGATGGAGCTTCTTCCCATATTATATTGCTATTTGAAAATAGTCAAATGGTTTCTAGTTTCCTAACTGGATGCTGGTTCATCTTTATCTCCCCTACCTCTTAATCTTGCCCCAGAGCTCAGTAATTCATCCTCTTCTATCTATATTCACATCTTCTGTGATCTCAACGAGATTTATAGGTTTTATACATATATTTATCTCTGTGCCAGCAATGCTCCAATTTAAATCTCTAAACACATATATCCAACTGCCCACTTGGCATCTCCACTTGGATAGCTAATAGGAATCCCAAACTTGTTGCCTCCAAAAATTAACTTCTAAACTTTCCTCTCATACTTGTTTCCCTCCCATAATCTTTCTGATTTCGGTTGATGGAAAATCCACCTTCCAACAATGTTAGCATACTTTCAAATGTCTCTTTTTTTGGTTCATATTCTATATCAAATCCATTAGTAAAATGTGTTTCTTCTACTCTCAAAGTATTTCAGAACCTGCTCATTCTTAACCACAATATTTGCTATCACTATCACCTGATTTACTTCAACAGTCTTCTAGATAGTCTGCCCTTCTATCATTATTCCCAATACTTCAAACCAAGTGCCATTTTCAAATTGTCAGTGAGGGGTCCTAGAACTCCTCTGCTCAAAATCTTTCAGTGGCTCACTTCCATTCAAAATCAAATCCAAATTCCTTATATCTGACTCTAAATGAAAAGGCAACAGAAGCAAAAATAAACAAGTGAGACTACATCAAACTCAAAAGCTTCTGGACAGCAAAAGGCAAAACAAAACAAAAAAGACAACCTACTGAATGAGATAAAGCATTTGAAAATTATATATACAATAAGGGGTTAGTAGGGTTAATATCTAAAATACATAAGAAACTCATACAAATCAATAGCCAAAAAACCAACACAATTTAAAAAATGAGCAGAGGATCTGAATAGCCATTTTTCCAAAGAAGGCATACAGATGGCTAACAGGCACATGAAAAGACACTCAACATCACTAATCATCAGAGAAATGAAAATCAAAACCACAGTGAGATATCACTTCAAGCCTTTTAGAATGGCTATTATAAAAAAGACAACAAATAGTAACTATTGGTGGGAACGTGGAAAAAGGAACCTTTCAACTGTTGGTTGAAATGCAAAATGGTGCAGCCACTATGGAAAACAGTATGGAAGTTTCTCAGATAATTAAAAACATAACCAACTACCACATGATCCAGCAATGCCACTTCTGGGTATTTATCCAAAGGAAACAAAAACACTAATTTGAAAAGACAGACACACTCCTATGTTTATTGTAGCATTAATGCACCAGACAAGATATGGAAACAACCTAAATGTCCACTAGTGGATGAGTGTATAAAGGAGATATATACAATAAAATATTACTTTGCCATTAAAAAGAATAAAATCTTGCCATGTGTAATAACCTGAATGGATCTTGAGAGCTTTATGCTAAGTGAAATAAGTTAGAGAAAGACAAGTACTAAATCATTTCATTATATATAGAATCTAAGAACAAAACAAACAACATAAAACAAAACTCATAATTACAGAGAACGGAATGGTGGTGTCAGGGATGAAGAAAATTGAGGGGGTGGGCATAATGAGTGAAGAGGGTAAAAAGGTAAAAACTTCTAGTTATCAAATAAATTATTCATGGATGCAAAATCCTTAACAAAATACTAGCAAACCAAATTCAATAATACATTAAAAGGATCATATGCCATAACCAAGTGTTGCTCATTTACTCTAGAGATATAAAGATGGCTCAATATCCACAAATATATCCAAGTGATATACCACATTAACAAAAATTATATTATTGTCTGAATAGTACAGAAAAGTATTTGATAAAATTCAACATCCATTTATGATAAAAACTCTCAATGAAGTAGGTATACAGGAACATACCTCAAATAAATAGACTACATATGACAAACAACAGTTAACATCATACTCAACAGTGAAAAGCCAAAGGCTTTTTTCCTCTAAGATCAGGAACAAGACAGGATGCCTTTCTCACCACTTCTATTCAACATAGTACTGGAAGTCCTAGCCACAACAATCAGACAAGAATAAGAAATAAAAGGCATCCAAATTAGAAAAAAAAGTAAAACAGTCACTATTTGTAGATGGCATGATCCTGAATATAGAAAACCCTAAGGATCCACCAATAAAATCAGAATAAATGAATTTAATGAAGTTGCAGGATACAATATGAATATACATAAATCCATTGCATTTTTTTTTTAATTTTTTTTTTCAACGTTTTTATTTATTTTTGGGACAGAGAGAGACAGAGCATGAACGGGGGAGGGGCAGAGAGAGAGGGAGACACAGAATCGGAAACAGGCTCCAGGCTCTGAGCCATCAGCCCAGAGCCCGACGCGGGGCTCGAACTCACGGACCGCGAGATCGTGACCTGGCTGAAGTCGGACGCCCAACCGACTGCGCCACCCAGGCGCCCCTCCATTGCATTTTTATACACTAATAATGAACTATCAGAATGAGAAATTAAGAAAACAATCCCATTTCCAATTGCATCAAAGTTAATAAATCTCTTATGGACTTTAAGAATTAATATTGTTAAAATGTTCATACTACCCAAAGCAATCTACAGATTCAGTGCAAGCCCATTCAAAATACCAATGACACTTTCCATGGAACTAGAACAAATAATCTTAAAATCTGTATAGAAGCATCAAAGATCCTGAATAGCTGAAGCAATCCTGGGAAAGAACAAAGCTGGAAGTATCATGCTCCTTGATTTCAAACTAACACTACCAAAGTATAATAATCAAAATGGTATGGTACTGGCACAAAAGCAGACACATAGATCAATGGAACAGATAGTCCAGAAATAAGTCCATGTCTATATGATTAATTAATCTTTGACAGGGGAGGCACAAATATACAAACCATGGGTAAAAGAGAGTCTCTTCAACAAATGGTGTGGGGAAAACTGGACGACAAACAAAAGAATGAAACTGGACCATTTTCTTATACCCATACAAAAATACAAAGTCAAAATGAATTAAGGACTTAAATATAAGATTAGAGGGGCGCCTGGGTGGCGCAGTCGGTTGAGCGTCCGACTTCAGCCAGGTCACGATCTCGTGGTCCGTGAGTTCGAGCCCTGCGTCGGGCTCTGGGCTGATGGCTCAGAGCCTGGAGCCTGTTTCCGATTCTGTGTCTCCCTCTCTCTCTGCCCCTCCCCTGTTCATGCTCTGTCTCTCTCTGTCCCAAAAATAAATAAACATTGAAAAAAAATTTTAAATATAAGATTAGAAACAATAACAAATCCAGAATAAAATAAAGGCAGCAAGCTTTTGTACATCAGTCTGAGAAATATTTTTTTTGAATCTGTCTCCACAGACAAAACATATGGACTGTATCAAACGAAAACACTTTTGCACAGCAAAGAAAGCCATCAACAAAATGAAAAAGCAACCTGCTGAATGGCAAAGGATATTTGCAAATAATGTAACTGATAAGAGGTTAATATCCAAATATAAAAAGAACTTACACAACTAAAAATTAAAAAAATAGACAAACCAAATAAAAAATAGGCAGAGGAACTGAATGAATACTTTTCCAAGGAAGATACATAGATGGGCAACGGATACATGAAACAATGTTCAATAATCAGGGAAATGGAAATTAAAAACACAGTAAGATAGCACCTCATGCCTATTAGAATGGCTATTATCAAAAAGATAAGAAATGATAACTATTGGCAAGAATGAGGAGAAAAGGAAACCCTTGTGCATGGTTGGTGGGGATGCAAAATGTTGCAGCCACTATGGAAAACAGTATGGAGTTTCCTCAGAAAATTAAAAATAGAACTACCATATAATCCAGCAATTCTACCTCTGAGTATCTGAAGAAAATAAAAACACTAATTCAAAAAGATATATGTACCCCTATATTTATCATTTATTGCAGCATTCTTCAAAATATCCAATATATGGAAGCAACCTAAGTATTCATTAATAGGTTAATGGATAAAGAAAATATAGCATACACATGCATACATACATACATGCATACACACATACACACAAGGTAATATAAAAAAGAATGGAATCTTGTCATTTGCAGCAACGTGGATGGATATGGAGAGTGTTATGCTAAGTGGAATTGTCAGAGAGACGAACACTGCATTATTTCACTTATATGTGGACCCTAAAAACAAAACAAATGAACAATAAAACCAAAACAGAAATGAACTCATTGATACACAAAACAACCTGGTGGTTGCCAAAGTGAGGAGGGTAGGAAGATGGGCAAAATAGGGGAAGAGAATTAAGAATTACAAACTTCCTGGGTGCCTTAGTGGCTCAGTCAGGTTGAGTGTCTGACTCTTGCTTTCAGCTCAGGTCATGATCTCATGGTTCATGAGTTGGCGTCCCATGTCTGGCTCTGCAATGATGGGCTCTGTGCTATCATGCAGAGCCTGCTTGGGATTCTCTGTCTCCTTTTCTCTCTGTCCCTCCCCTGATCATGTGTGCATGCTATCTCCCTCTCTCTCTCTTTCTCTCAAAAATAAGTAAATAAACATTAAAATTTTTTTTAAGTTACAAACTTCCAATTCTGGAATAAATAAGACAAGGAACTACAACATACAGCATAGGGAACGTAGTTAATATGTAACAGCTTTGTATGGTGACAGATGGCAGCTACATGATGATCACTTTGTAATGTATATGTGTTGAATCACTATGCTGTATACCTGAAATTAATATAATATTGTATGTCAATGTCACTTCAAAAAATTCTCATCACAAGAAAAAAATTTGTAACTTGGTGACAGATGGTAACTAGATTTACTGTAGTGATCATTTTGTAGTGTATACAAATATGGAATCATTATGCTATACACTTGAAACGAATATAATGCTATTCATCAATTATACCTCAGTAAAAATCCAAATTCCTTGTAATAGATTACAAGATCTACTTCCTTCCCAGTAGTATCTCTCTGACCTCAATTCCTATAAACCTTCTCTTGATTTATGCTGGGTCTTTTGATATACCATGCCTATCCCCCAATTCAAAGCAATTTGTTCTAGCTATTGGTTCTTCCTGATACTCTCTTCCCCTACCACATCTATAAGTCTAACCTACTCATTGTTTAAGTATTTGTTGAATGTTTTCTTCTCAGTTACACTTATCCTTACTACCTTTCCCCAATACTGTAGATGCCATTCACCATCTGAGTTTTTTCTCAACAAGGCATATATTTATGACATACTAAAATGTTACTATTTATTATTTATTGCCTCTCCCACAAGAATATAAATTTAATGAGGGAAGAGATTTATTTTTAACAATCTTTTTCACTTATGCATCATTCCCAATACCTGGCATGCATAGGTATTCAATGAATCTTTGTTAAATGGTGTAATAAATTTATTTTCTTGTACAGCTATTGTCTCCTGAATCTAGGAAAATTCTTTGAGAATGAGCATTGCTGAAATGTGGAAGCAGATTATCTTTTCCTTCCTGTGTTCTTATCTTACTCCTTCTGTCTCTCTCACAGACACAAATACATACACAACCCACCCCCCCCAGACATGTTTAGGCACACACGTTGAAGAGGAGAAACTTGGTAAGCATGACCTGAAATATAAAAGGTTGATGTTGCAAGTAAGAGTGGCAAGAAATAAAAAGAAAGAGAGAAAGGAAGGAAGGAAGGAAAGGAGGGAGGGAGACAGGGAGGAAAGAAAGAAAAGAAGTCATGTGAAATTGATTATTTCTGATGAAACAAGGAGTAGGGTTTTAAGCAGCCACTTGAACTGTTGTGCACAGTATGCTTTCATTATTATTCACCCTCGTTTCTTCTCATGCACAAAGAAGGAAATTAAGATAATACCAAAACAATCATCCTACAAGAGAATATTTTTTATTTTTGGAGATGCTTTCAACAGCTAATGAATGAGACCACTAATTTGCATCAGAGTAGATTGTCATTCTGTATCCTGGAAACCTCTCTTAAAATATATTTTTGGAGCTTATATTATATTGTGCACTCAGGTGAATAATAGGGAGAAGTTTAATGGTACATTTTAGCATTCTCCCTTTATACTCCTTTACCTGCCCCATCAAAAAGCTAGCACAGGTTTGGAATTTCCTAACGACCATAGATTATTATGGAGGCAACTATATTCTCATCACAGTTCTTAATTACCAACAATGTTGTATACATGATAAAGGTGAAAAGTGTATGTGTCTATACATATAGAAATATTTTGTTTAAAGTCCTTTTGAGACCAATTAATTTACCAAACAAATATAAATATCTTCAAGACAAATGCCTACTGATTTGTGGTTACAAATTTGGATTTCAAAGTTGCAGATATATATGGAAACTGAGGATGTTGAGCCTTCTAATAGTTGGCATAAAGACCACAGAAGCAGAAAGGAACTCACATTGTCCCAAGGTATTTTCCCTTGCCCTAACCTTCCCTTGGCTACACATTATTAAACATTCTAGAAGTCCCCTGCAGCTTAGGCTAGAAGTTAACAAACGTAACCTGGTCTTAAACTAGTTTGTTTCAAGGTGGGCAGTGGTGGTTTACTTTAAAAAAGGCCTAAATGGAATGTTTAAATGGAATATTTTCAGTATCCTGTTGGACTTTTGGGCTGTGTGGATTGGAGTGCAGAAACCAGAGGCTTAGGAGTTATAAAGTAATTGACATGTCCTTACTTAGAACAGGATAGAGGTTTAGTTAAGGAAAAGTATCTCTGTCTCTGTCATTCTATCTCCTCTCTCTCAAAAGTAAAGCATACGAACTAGTAATAAGGATAAACACACAAGCAATTTTGCCTGCATTTAGCAGATGCTGCCAGTGTGGCACAGGTGGATGGTCACAGATGAGTCTTCCAGAAGACTACTGTTCTCACTCCACCACCTGAGGACACTTCAAGCTCGGTATCTAGAAATCTTCTCAATGGGCTTCCCTCTGGATTCAGAAACTAGGTTTTCAACTATTAATCTTTGTTTTTCTTTTCATAGAAACCCCTCATTAAATGCCTAAATGTTTGTACAATTCAGCAAACATTCTCTACTACCAAGTCTCAACAGATGGTTCAGCAGGTCCTTAATGATCATAAAGCAATTGAAAGAGAAAATGGACTTACATTGTTCAGAGGAAGGAAGGATGTCTCTTCTTTCCCCCAATCAGAGGAGGAACTGACAGAGATTCCTCGACCAAACTCCAGTCAAGCTCCTCTGAGCCATTTTCTGGACTAGGCCTTGACCTTTGGACTTCTGAGTCAGTCTTTGAATTGCCCAAGGATCCTGCTAAATAGGTTTAGTCAGAACTCTCCACCTTAATATCTAATCATTCTTGACTGCCTTCAGAAAGTATCCTGTCAAGTTGGTTTAGCGAGAATCTCCATCCCTCTTAATAATTTTCCATCCACAGCCCTGCTCCTTGGTTATAAATTCTGACTTATGGCTGAACCCAACCCCCCTTCTCCCCTACTGCAAACCCCATTGCACTAGTCCACTGAATGAAGTCTTCCTTATCATCTTTAACAAGTATCAGAATAATTTTTTTCTTTAATTTTTTTTTCTCCTCAATATATAGAGGAAAATGCAGGTACCTAGGAGGAAACAATAGTTTTCCTTCAACAGAGAACCACCATTGTCAAGGATTAAAGATATCCAAAGTATTTCAATCTTGTTCGACCAATGTGCTGCATGTTTGCCTTATATCTGATAATTAGTAGTAATATCCAGGTAGTCTCTTAAAGTAATGTAATAGTGTTCGTAATCATGGGTATTAGAATCAGACAGACCTATGTTACTATCCTAGCCATGTCAGTTTCATTCTGTGATCTTTAGGTGAACAGTTGACCTTTCTAAGATTTAACACTTCATTTGTTACATGAGCATAATGATGACATATGTAATATATTAAATGAGATAATACGTAAAAAGAGCATAATATAGTGCCTAAAACACAGTAGGTGCCCAATAAATATTAGTCACTTTGATTTTAAATATTCATAATAATTAAGTACTTTCCAAATATTTTGTTTTGAGTTGTTCCACTTGTTATATCAGACATTCCCAGGAGTCTCTTTAAAGGGGATATGCTACTTAACGCCATATTCTGAAATGAGTGATCTCATAGAAAGGTACGTTTGATATGTGAGTTATATATACATATAGAATTTTTTCAAAATAAGTCACCTAGTAATTCTTTCTAAACAAATCATAGTCGAAATTTATTTCCTTTCTAATCATGAAAGCCGTCATCTGGAGCCCAGGTAACATTCTGATATTTTATAGGTAATCACAGAAATCCAGTAACTTCTGGTGGATAAGAATATTAATGTGGAAAAAATCCATTTTTCTGTAACTCCTAAGAATAAAATATGCTACAGAAAGGTGTAGTCAACTCAGTAAGATATTCTTATTGTTGACTTGAACCTTATGGAATCACCACTGAATGTCAAAAGTAATCAAATATCAGCAATTTCACATTTCATAGTAAAAAACTATCAAATTTGTTTCCATGAGTAATGTTAACTACATTTTCCCTTGTGGGTTCTAATTCCAAAAGGATAACTTATTTACTTGAGCCCTATATTTGTCCATGCCAAGCCTAAACCTTCATGGCTTAATTCCCATGCATATGAAGGTGAGGCACTGTAAAATTGGGGTTCTTAGATATAAACAACAGAAGTCATTTTGGGTAGCTAAGCAACAAGGGTATTTCCTGGAAAGATCATCATGGGATAGAAAGGAAGTTTGGAAAACCAGGCTCAGGTACGAAGGCCAAGACCCTAACACTTTTCAATTTAGGATATTTCCATAGTTTGGGACTCTGCTCTCTCTGACATTAGCTCATATGCTACTCCACTGTATCTTCCAAAAATAATCTCTACTGGACTCTGCACTGTTTTTCTCACTCTCCCAGGTTTGAACTCCTGGGAGGAAGTGTCTGATTAGCTGACCACACATCATGTCACTCTACCTTCTATACGACAACGTCCCCTCATTGTCTTCTGTAATGGAAGACAAAGCCCCATTTCCAACCTTTCCGGTTATTCCTGCCAAATAGGAAGTTTATAAGTTGGGCACAGGTACATAGTTTTTTGGTTTTTTTTAAGCTAAAATCCTCTAGATTTACTCCTATATAACATTATGTCATGATAGTACCAGACTGCTACAGACTAGATTTTGCATTTTCAATTATTTTGGTTGTTTATATATACTCCTATTTAAAAATACATGTACAAATGTGTAAGTCTAAAAACAAAATATGATGAACAAAATAAATGATGAACTAAAACACAGTTTCTAACCCTTAAAAAGTCTGTGGTTCAGAATTGCCCCATATGTATTTGATTTTTCTCAATTGTACTATCAGTGTCAATTGCTATTACACAAAGAGTGACGTGAAAGTCACATAAAGAACAATCTTTTGTGTGTTTTATTGTGCAAAATATACCTAAGAGAGGACTTCCAGGGATGTTATTCACACGTAGAAGTCACACATTTAATCCTTGCGTAGAAAGTACAGAAGATTATCAGTTTAACAAAAGGGAAACAAAAATCAATTTTGTGTGAATTTAATCAAAATTGAAAAGTAAATAAACCTGCCTGCTGATGAATATGCTTTCTATTTGAGGGGAAAAAATATTTGCATTGTCGGTGAATAAATCATCTTTCACAAAAAAATGATTTTGTTCTTTTCCAAGGTGAAGCATTTACTTCAGATTAACCTTAAACTTTGGTGTTATAGGAAAAGTTAAAACTTTATTAAGAGATAATAAAACTATATGTAATCAGAATTATTTCACAATAGGAATGAAACTGACTGAATCCTACTTTCCTGAATCTCCCATGATATTTCAGCTCTAAGAAAGACGTCTAGAATCTCAGAGGCAGTGTGTTCTTTACATCAGCACTTAGCACATTATATTCCCTAGTCTCAATTATCTCTCCCTTTACTCATTTAAAAGAAGCCAGAAAAAAAAAGACTCAGTTTCAGAACATGCACTAAAATGTGACCCTTTCCATTGAATTAACAACTGAAATCACTTTAAGTTTCTATCCTAATTATACCTCTTTGTAAATGTTTCCTTCTCTAATTTAAAAAGGGAAGAGGTTTTTGTGTGGGTGTGGCTTTTTGGTTTTTGTTTGTTGTTTTTTATCCCTTTTAGGGAGAATAGAGAGGTTTGGGGGAAAGCTGCCTTTAATATTAAGGAAAAAAACAAGTTTGTTGGTAAAAAACTGATTAGAAAGTAATTGAACATTCACTAAATCATAGTTTTAATACAGCAGTTGTATATATTTAAAAACTGTCTTTTAATAGTATTCAAAACATGGTGTTTTTCATTTAAACAATGTAAGTTCAATACATGAATTAATTGAGTATAGTACTGGTGAGGTACTTTTCCTATAATTGGGATGATTTTTGCCTAATCAACAACTTAGCTGAAAGTACTCATTTGAAGATGGTTGATTGTTCATATAGAGCTGTTGTTTCTTCATCATGAAAGAAAAGGGTGAAAGGGTCTATTGAACCTTGATTTCTGATCTTGGTTAATTAGCATTATGTTCAATCAGGTTTGGCCATTTGTTTTTTTTTTTCTATTTAATATTTAAATGATGCTATAATATTTGGTATCCTATGTCTGTGAGCAGGAAAGAACATTTTTTTTTAGGGATGCCAAAAACTAAAGTTCTAAGATTGTGATTTCCATTTTCCCCCAGCTATTTCTATGGGGAACACCATTTTACAGATACCAGATACATTACCATGAAAGCAAAACATCAACAGAGACAAGTTTTGGATTATTTTATTTCCGTGAATAACAAAGTCTTTTTTTCTGAGCGTGAGCATGAATTCATGGTATGTACCTAATAATAGAGAACTTGGTTAAAAGGGGACTGTCGATGGTTCCAGGTCCAGTGGCTAAGTTATCCATATTGTTTTTCCCCAAAGAATAGGACAGCAAAACAAAATGCAAAGATATCAAAGGAGGGAATAAAAAAATGTATGTATGTCTGCTTTTGCCCCCAGGTATATTTAATATGAAGATGTATGTGTATGGTGTGTGTGTGTGTGTGTGTGTGTGTGTGTGTGTGTGTGTTTGTGTATGTGTGTATGAGAGAGAGAGAGAGAGAGAGAGAGAGAGAGAGAGAGAACCACATACATATCTTAGATGACTCCTTTTAAGTTAGAGGAATTTGGAGCAAATATTAATCCTCTCTAAGGCACAAATATGTGCCACCTCACTTGAGTATTCAGCATCAGATGTGCTGAAACAAAGAGAATAAAACAAACAAAACTAACACAAACTACTAAGAGAAGGCAAGGAGGCACTTGGTATAAGACATCTATATCTTCCTCTCCATCTCCTCCATTCCAAATCTTCCAAGTCTGTACCCAAAATGTTTCTACCTCAGAAAGCAAGTCAATGATAAAAGATATGACATCAGCTGGTGGTAACCTTGACCCTGACTCTGCACGTCTGGGCCCTTGATTTCGGTGTCTTGTACAAGAGGAAAAGTCAGAGAGTTCACATGCAGTCTTACAGCATCATATGAACAAGCATGAGGTGTCCCGTGCTGTGACTGGGAAAGTCCTTTCACTGAACTTCCCTCCTGATTCTGTCACTCAAGGCATCGAATGTAGGCATTTCTTGCATATCCATTCATTTTCTGAGGATCCACTCAAACAGGCAAAACTTAGTCATTAATGATTCAACTATCCTATATTGATTAGGAAGACAAAGTTTAATGAATCCTAAAAGCAGACCTCTATTTCCAGCCAGCTCTTACTGACAATAAAAAATTATCTAAGGCATGTGCTCAAAATAGTGCATTCTATCAAAAACTTATTCAGGCTGACTTTACTTCAGCTTTATCCAAGATGAGATCATTATAAAAATAATCTAAAGGAGAAAAAAATTCTCCAAGCAACATGTATTTGAAACTCAAATTTCTCAAAAATAAACCAGTCTAGGAGTAAAGATAATGGCCTAATAAGCGTAATAAAATAGTATTTCTGGTTTTGCCACTATGCATAAAATTTCAGAAGCTTCAGCTTTCTTCAGATTTTTCCAACAGATTTTAAGCTGTCCCCATGGGGATAGCCAAAAGCAGTCCATTCAGCTCACATGCAGAGAGTATGGTTTCCTCTTACATATTCTTCTTGGATACCCCAGGGAGCCCTCCACTTCTTTTGTCTCCTACTCCAGCTGCTGTGAGGATATGTCTTTCTTCTAATGCTCTGATGTTCCAGCCCTGATACAGTTCTTTTCTTTTCCTTCATTCTACACAGAGGCTGGATTGGTTTGCTGCTTCCACTAATGTGACTACACAGATCAATAATTATCTAAATTACGGAAAGCACTGTACTCTGCTATATAGACTACTGGGTTATGGTTTTGCTGTACTTTTCAGGTTTTACAGAGATTTTAAGAAACCAGCTCTATTTAATTCATGTCTCTTATACTCAGATTTCTGCTATATGTCTCTAAAGGAAATGAGGAAACACATAACATCTGATCTGAACCAAATTTTCCATCTTTTCTCAACACTTAAAGTTTATACGCACAGACTCTCTTTATCAAAGAGATTTGTTCTTTCCAAGGAAAGACTCTTTCCTTTATGCAAAAAGACCCTGATAAACATTTAAACAGACTCACTAGAGTTGCTGAAACATATCTGAAACAGATCTCTCAAGCTAAGAGCCCATCATCATATATGTACACATATTAAAGTGATAAAATTCTAATTAAGAACAGGCTATTTTATTATTTTAAATACAATGGTGAATGGGCTTCAAATGAATTATTTTATTGTATTTGTGCCATAATTTACATTTAAGACTAAAGAAAATTTCTATTAGAGGAACAAGGAGAGCATCCCTTCTTAATATCATTTTGAATGGTAGGGTACCAGGGTAACTGAGTTTCCTGGAAAGAATTAGTGTTATTCCCAAGAATAACCATGACGGTCATTCTCAAGGCTTCTTGGGGGATTGAAGCACCAAGTGCATCATTTTGAGTTATTACAATGATCTATTCAAAGAAGCACTTCTCTAAGAAATTAGTCTTTTGCTTGATAGGCTTTGTTCATGTTTTTCAGACTCAGTCACTCCTAATCCTGTGTGCAACAAACAAATTGCACATACCCATATCAGTCATTCTCCCATATTTTCAAAACTGTTACACATGGGTGGTGCCTTGTCATTTTTACACATTCTATAAAAAATACATACACAGGATAATGTTGACCTAGTAAGAAATTATAACCTGAGTCTAAATGTGACATGGTTTTTAAAAAGGTGTTTATAAACCATATAATGTTGGGGTTCTTATATGGCTATAAGAAGTTTATAAAGCCCCCTCCCCCCACTTTGATGCTCCTTGAATCCTGGTTAGAATTCAGTCTTCACTTTGGACAGACACCTAAGCCTACCACCATCTGAGTGTATATCTAAATGAGGGAAGTAGATGAGGTTCCAGAAGTCCTGGTCATAAAACTTCCCAAGCATGATATTTTTTAAATTCTTTTCCAAAAGCTGTCTCCTTTAATCTTATAGTGATAAAATGCAACTTGATTAAATTTTACGTATTGGAATGACTAGTTTTATAAATTTTCAAAATTTTTTCTGTCTTAGCTGCCATGCAAGTAAAGGTTTTGACTAAGAATTTTTTAAAAAAAGACTGTTTGATATTCCTATATTTATTTAATCCATTCCTAAGTGAATATTAATCAAATTTATTATAGCAATGAGGCTATATCCAATCATTCAAAGAGACTTCAAATATCAAATCTGTGTCTTCCTTCTTATTCCCTGACCTTGAGCTCAAGAGGTTGGAGTCAGCAAATGGGGTCTCTTAGACTTTTACATGGATGGGACAAAATAAAGGAAAAAAGACCAGATTTTTGGAAAAGTTTGATGTATATCAACTGTGATAGGCTTCCATGTTTGTTTATTTTCCCTAATATCATATTTTGAACCAACTCCCTGACAAAAGGAATCCAATACAATACAGAGGATTCTGGAATCCCAAAGTCATCAAACACCAGGATAGAAATATCAACTCAAAATTTTCCACAATGGAATCTGATTCATAAAACTAAAGATGTTAAAATATGGGTTATCTATAAGGAAAGAAAGAAAAGGGTCTCTATTGAAAAAGGTCTAGAGTAGAGCAAAGAAGAAAAGAGACAGCCAGAAGGAAAATCTGTAAAAGATATCTCTGAGAAAGGTCACTTCAATTGATGTAGGTTTTTCTGTTATGAATTCCTTTTTATGTGTTTAGCTGTTAAATGTTAAAGCTTCCATTTTAAAATGTACTTCAGTTTCACTATGGAATAGGGCTCTAACCCCTGCAAATGATGGTCAGTCTCTACATATGTATTTCATTTTATGTCATGTGCTCTTTGCTCATGCTTTCTATTTTTCTTATTTGGTGCATTGATATAAGGGCACTTATCTGTCTGAAATGTCATTGTGTGAATGTGTATTGATATCCTCTTGTGTAAGTGCCTCAGGGACATTCTTTTCTGATGGATGTCCCAGATGTCAGAGTTTACACCTGTTCCTAAGTGTAAAATGTATATGTTAACTAACAAAAATAAAGTTTTATAAGGCTAATATGATTTTAAATTAAGAAGCTCATGTAAATGGATATAGCAAGGTGTAGAAATAAAACACCTCATATTTGCTTGAAAAACATATTATTTCCAGAAGAATGCAAATATGACATTTGAAGGAGAGGTCTGGATTAAATATCATAAAATTAAGTGACTAAATAGGGTAGCTTAAGTAAATGGTTTCCTGGTTCCCACAGGGTTATGATTTTTCTCCTTGTTCTGACATTAAATAGCCAATAGTTTGGGGGTAGAGGGAAAAAAAAGGAAAATTAGAAAATAAATGTCAATTTTTGAATATAGAGTTTAATAGTTTTATGAGTTCTTTAAATATAATATAATCCACAATACAGTTAGTGGTGATATAAGTGTTAATAGAAGCCTAGATGATATTCTCCACTTTATCACTTATTAGTAATAGTTACTCAAACATCCATTCAACTAATATTTAAGTGCTTAATATGTATCAACACTATTTTATATTTCTCTATGTCACAAATCAAAATAGTTCAAAAGACACATAACTGACACCATGTTTCCACTTATCCCCAATGGCAGTCCATTCTCTACACAAAGTAATTTTATTTTTTAAATTTTTTTAATGTTTATTTATTTTTGAGACAGAGAGAGACAGAACATGAGCAAGGAAGAGGCAGAGAGAGAGGGAGACACAGAATGTGAAGCAGGCTCCAAGCTCTGAGCTGTCAGCACAGAGCCCGACATGGGGCTCGAACTCACGAACCGTGAGATCATGACCTGAGCCGAAGTCGGACGCTCAACCGACTGAGCCACCCAGGCACCCCATACACAAAGTAATTTTAAAATATAGAAAGATATAGATACAGATAGATAGATATAGATGATATAGATAGATATATAGATATACATATAGATGATAGAGACAGAGAGAGAGAGAGAGAGAGATGATAGATCAGATTATTTTACATCACTCCTGCTCAAGGCTCCCTGGTAATTTAAATTCATAATAAAACACAAACTCCTTATATGCCTTTAAACTATACTTGATCTGGGTCTTGCCTCCTCCTTTGACTTCACTTCTATTCCCATCGTCAGCTCCCCGCCCCCGCCCCAGGTCCCCACCACTGCCACCCATGGTTATCATGTTTCTTCTTTACGTGTATACTCTCTGCCCTTGAATACATCTAGCTTGTTTCTACTTCATGGTTTCTACACTGTTACCTCTCATTCATTGTTCTCATCAGATCACATGTCATTTATCCTATCCCATCACTATTTTTTTTCCTAGTATTTAGCATTATCTGAAAGGACTCTATGCATTTGTTTACCTGCTTTTGTTCTGTCTCTCTGACTAAAGTGCAAGTTCCTTGAGAGCAGAGAACTTGTCCATTGTAGTCACTGTAACTTCTCATGCCAGATATTTCATATAAGTTTCCCATGCCAGGTACTAATATAAGACTTAATATAAAATGCAGTTAATTTATTGAATGAATGATTTAAACTTTTACTATTGATTAAAACTATCATGCTGAATATTTGTTACTCTATTCTCTTGTAATATGGTAGGCTACTTTGGAAGCCATTGAGCATCTAAGAACTTTAGGTCTCCATATTTCGGTACATTTTGAGTACTAAAGTATTTGGGTTAGTTCTTCCTTAGGTTCATTGATTTATCTTTCTGTTGACAGTAAGTCTTCTTTGAGTAACCAAGACTTCCACCCTACCTCATCTACTACTGTTCTGAAATCAAGAAGAGGCAATTTGGTATGCATTGTGTGTAAACTAAAGGTGAGAAGGTTTTGAAGGAGTTCAATTTACAACTATCTGCTTGATAAAATTGTTCCAAGTGAATACACCCCTGTAACTTCCTTCCAAATCAATAAATGCAAATATAATCTACAATGTGGGAGCCTCCTCCTACTTCTTCCCAGTCATTATTTGTTTTCAAAGATCAGAAAATTACTTTGATTTCTATCACCACCAATTAGGTTTTGTTTAAAATTTCACAAAAATAGAAGTAGAAATAGGTTTTTGTTTTGTTTTGTTTTTTGGCTTCTTTGGCTCAACAGGACCTTTGTAAGATTTATCGATACTGTTGCATGTAAAAGTAGTTCATGCTCATTGTTGTATAATAGTTCATGAAAAATATATACACTACAGTGTATTTATCCTTTCTATTGCTGACAGATACTTGAGCCCTTTCTAGTTATTGGTTGTCACAAATACTGATACTGTGATATATCTGATAGATATTTAGGTAGGATTAGAATTGCATAAACTTAGCTATCATCGATCTAGCAAAAATAGATTTCCAAAGTGTGTGAGAATATTACTTGCTCCACATCATTGTCAACTTCTAAAATTGTCAGCCTTCTTAATTTGCCATTATAGTACTTGTGAAATTGCATCACAGTGTCATATTAATGAGCCAATCCCTGATGAAGTCAAACCACTTTTTATATGTTTATTGGCAATTCTGATATGTTGTTTTACAAAGCTCCTGTTCAAGTGTTTTGATTCAATCTCTATTCGTCTTTGTAATATTGATGTATAGGTGTGTGTGTGTGTGTGTGTGTGTGTGTGTGTGTGTATACATATCCTCAAAATGTCTTTTGTCAGATAATACATTGCAAATATATTCTTCCATTCTTTGATGTCTTTTAACATTCTTTCTTTAAATTTTTCAATGTTTATTCATTTTTGAGAGAGTGAGAGAGAGACAAAGCACAAGCCACAAGCAGAGGAAGGGCAGAGAGAGGAGGAGACACAGAATCTGAAGCAGGCTCCAGGCTCTGAGCTGTCAGCACAGAGCCCAATGCGGAGCTCAAACCCACAAACCGTGAGATCATGACCAGAGTGGAAGCTGGACCCTCAGCCGACTGAGCCACCCAGGCGCCCCTCATCTCTTAACATTCTTAATGGTGAGTCCTGATGGGCAGAAATTTTAATTTTTGTAAAAATACTTTATTTATCTTTTTTCTTTTATGATTAATCAATTTTATGCTATGCTACTCCACAATCATGAAAATATATTCCAATGTTTTGTTTTAGAAGGCTTATCATCACAGCTTTTATATTTAGGCTTATTGTCCAAATTAAATTAATTTTCATGTTTGATTTGAAGTACATGTTAAGATTCATTCACAAACGAAACCACAACTAAGCAAATTATAATCAAATTGCTAAAAAATGATATGGTTATGTGAAATTATAACTTTATTAGAGAGATTTACATTTTGGATAGTGACCTTGAATAGCAGTTGTTGGTTTTTTAAAATTTTTTTTTAACGTTTATTTATTTTTGAGACAGAGAGAGACAGAGCATGAACGGGGGAGGGTCAGAGAGAGGGAGACACAGAATCTGAAACAGGCTCCTGGCTCTGAGCCATCAGCCCAGAGCCCGACGCGGGGCTCGAACTCACGGACCGCGAGATCTTGACCTGAGCCAAAGTCGGCCGCCCAACCGACTGAGCCACCCAGGCGCCCCAGAATAGCAGTTTAAAAGAATTTTGAGGCTTGTTTAATTATCTGGCCTCAGAATTCCAAATGGATCTTTAAGGTGGCAAGATAGATATATGTTTCATTTTCAGAGAAACTACCTGAGCAATTTTCAACGTGGTTGCAAGATTTTCTACTTCCAACAGCAATGTACAAGAATTTTAGTTTCTCCATATTCTTGCTAACACTTTTCAATCTTAGCTGTTCCAGTGGGTATCTCATTACAGTTTTAACATTTTCCTGGTAACTAGTGACGTTGAATACCTTTTCAAGCACTTGTTGGAAATTCATGTATCTTCCTTTATGGAGTGCCTATTCAAGTCTTTTGCCCATTTTTTTTTAAGTTTATTTATTTATTTTGAGAGAGAGAGAGATAGAGAGAGAGAGAGGGAGAGTGAGCAGGGGAGGAGCAGAGAGAGAGAGACTGAAAATCCCAAGCAGGCTCTGCACTGCCAGCACAGAGCCTGATGCAGGGTTTGAATTCACGAACATGAAATCATGACCTGAGCTGAAAACAAGAGTCAGATGCTTAACTGACTGAGCCACCCAGGTGCCTCTCTTTTGCCCATTTTCAAAATTAGGTTTTGTTGAGTACTTAGAACAAAAGTTGTCATTCTCAGTGTTAATACTTTTGAAAGGAGAAGAGTATAGACAACATAGGTAAGAATACAGGTGCAGTAAAAGTAGACTTGGCCTCATAGAATCCATTTGGGAATAATTTGGGGAAAGAGTGTTTGGACAGAATCTCAGAGGATTAGGGTCAGAATTTAAGCCTATGGTTTAGTTATTATTTACTACTTGAATATCAGCTTATTCACAGGAAGGGGAGGGTCCACCTAAGTAAAACACCGTATTCTCTTTTTTTCTTAAATAATCTGAGGCTTAAACATTTGTATTCAACTTTTAGAAGATTTTTTACTTTTTAAACATTAATAAATTATTAGCATTTCAAACTGACACTTGGTAGCTATTAATAAGGTTTCACATATTTTGAAAATGTAATGAAATATTTATCTCTTGACAATGTTGAAATTGAAAGCATTACTTTATTATTAATATTTTTAATATGAAATTTATTGTCAAATTGGTTTCGATACAACACCCAGTGCTCATCCCAACAGGTGCCCTTCTCAATGCCCATCTTTATATGTTCTATCATTTATCAGGTTCTTATCATGATATCCATCTTTTTGTTTTCCTTTATTGTTACAAGTGAAATGATACATTTTATAGGTAACTTAAGTGAGAAACAGTGAATTACGTGTAGTTACAAGATACTCAGGAGCTCAGGATTCAATGGAATTGAGGTCATTCACTTAAATCTAGATGTCCAGGGCACCCAGTTTGACACATAGGTTATGGAAATCAACATGTTTTGTAAATTTTTCGGAACATCAAACTTCAAACACAGTAAAAACTGTGTGTTTACGAAATATTGATCATTTTTTAGAAATGTGCTTCCACAATGCTGCTTTAGCAAGTTAAAGCAGGACAAGGGGTTTCCAGCAGCATCCTGACACATTCACCTCAAAAGTACTCTGATGCTAGGGGCACCTGGGTGGCTCAGTCGGTTGGGCGTCCCAACTTCGGCTCAGTCATGATCTCACAGCTCCTGAGTTTGAGCCCCGTGTTAGATTCTGTGCTGACAGCTCAGAGCCTGGAGCCTGCTTCAGATTCTGTGTCTCCCTCTCTCTCTGCCCCTTCCCTGCTCACACTCTGTCTCTCTCTCCTTCGAAAATAAATAAACATTTAAAAAAAAGTGTTTTTTTTTAAAGTACACTGATGCCACTTAACATCCTCTGTTTTCCTTTAGGTTATATTAACTCCAAGATGCTTACCTTTATTTGATATCATACCAATATAGAATCTCAATTTCCCAGATCATGTTACTGCCTTTGCCAAAAAAACTACTGCCACTATAAAAAAGAAAAACCTAAGGTTAGCTATTATGTGTAGCTAGTGAATGAGAGTGCTACCTTTTCTGCTTCTCTATTTTCAATACTCTATTGTTATCAATTATCAAAAGCTGTAAAAGATGTTTACTGTAACACGTGAAGCCTCAGAATATAGCTAAGATGAATGTTAAATTACACATAATGTAATCTGCCTGCATAAAAGGACGATATTGCAGACTACATTTTCAACTATGCCACACACTTACCATCAACAGAAAACAACAGAGTTAGCCATGGAGTTAAACCAGCCCATGCCAATTTTGTTATTTCATATGCTGCTCTCAAAACAATAGCTCTGGAAGAAATCCAAATGGAAACTCAATTCAATAGCACTCTATTCCAAAGGGTTTGTGATGGGACCAGAAGTATAACAAATGTGACTTGAGGGCACAATGTTCTAAGAAAAAAAATGGCATATCTCACATAAAAGATGAGCTGATTACAACTGGGGGGGGGCAAATTATAATATGTGCATGGATATTCTGACACATAAGAACACAAAAACATTTTAGGCACATGAAATAATATACTCTACACACTCAAAATCTGAAGTTTCACTACCCGATTTAATTTCAGCGCAGAATTCTTTTTGCACCCTACATGTTACATATTAAATTTTATTACCCCTAGTATCACAACCTGTTGCTTTGCTTTCCTTTCATTCGAGAATGTTTCTTCTCTTTCCATTTATTGTAAACTCACTGAAGCTATTTATCGCCAGATGACAAACCTGCCAACAATATCTATTTGTACATAGAAGTAGAAAAATTTCTCAGGCAAAATGAGTGCTTTTTTTTCCCCTGAGGTAACAAAATATGTCATTTATCTAGATACATATGTTTCATTTACATTATTGTAAATATGAGGCAAAAATATAAAGTTCTCACCTTTTGGGGGCTCCTGGGTGGCTCAGTTGGTTAAGCACGTGACTTCAGCTCAGGTCATGATCTCACGGTCTGTGAGTTCAAGCCCCGTGTCAGGCTCTGAGCTGTCGGCACAGCCTGCTTCAGATTCTGTGTCTTCCTCTTTCTCTGCCTCTCCCCCGCTTGTTCTCTCTCTCTCTCTCTCTCTCTCTCTCTCTCTCTCTCTCTCTCTTTCCCTCTCAAAATAATATATATTTAAAAATTTTTAAAAAGAAAGATTTAAAATTCTCACCTTCTTAATGATTTCCTTGGGCATGAGACCAGCACAAGGCCAGCAATGTTAGAGTAATTTTCTCATAAATTTGTTACAGATTTACTGTAACAAATAGAAATACTCGTGTGTATGTGTGTCTACAGTCCTTAAGCCATCTTCCCTTGTATCACTCTAAAATCTTGATTTCAAGGATAAAAATTTGGTCCAAATATGAAACATGGCAATGAGAATAAAGGAGTTCCTTTTTTTCTCAATTACATTTAAGTTTCACCATAAAATTGTCCCTATTTCCTTATCTTAACAAAACACAAATATTCAAGGGGTTAAATTCCCTAAAGTACACCAGGAAGCAGCTTATCTTTCCATCCCTCCAACCTTCCTTCTGATCTCCCTGTCCTAGCCTTTTGATGGCAACTCAAGCCTATCTTATGAGTTTACAGTGACTTTCAGATATTAGAAGTCTTCATTTCAGATATCAACAACTTTAGCCCAACCCATATGAAAACATCAATTTCTCCTTCCATTTAAATACTACCCCAATCTAGTCTAACCCATGGCCAAGCAAGTAGCATTAAGGAAAGGGACATACACTGTCTATTCTTTTACCCAGGTTTGTGGAGTCTAAAATATTTACAGTTTAGGGAGAGGCACCCTCTTTACAAAAAAAAATACTACAAATTAGTAATACAAAATTTGGTCCATGGCATCCCAAGGATATCTGTGCAAATGAGGCACTCTGAAGTTTCAGCTTCGTTAGCTTCAAGGTAAATCCACCCATACCTTCACCTTGCACTTCCTCTCTTCCTCCTCATCCTCTTGGTTTTTCCAAGAACAAAAGCACAATGAAGAAGGTTTTGAAAAATGAAAGGTCTTTTTAGTAGTGGAATTATTGGCTATTCTTTCTTGGCTCGCAATGACTGGTTATTTGTCAGAGACTATGAGTCTGGAGTTCTCTCTTGTCCAGCAAGAGAGTGGATGCAGAATTGAATACAAGAGAAGCTAATGTCCAGGAGGAGACAAGAGCCCTAAGCAGGGGTTTTGTCTCGTATTTATTGAGCTCTCAAGATATTACCCTCGTGGTGAACGTGAAGAAAACAAGATCTTACACACATGGTGAATGTGAAGAAAACAATCACAGAGTAATCATTAACTTGTATGTGTAAGAAGCAAAGGGTCTGGCGGGTAAGTGGAGTTTGTGATCAAAGTATAATAGTATATTGGCATCAGATGGAAAGTAATTTCCTGCAGGTGATATAACAAGTTACTCGTGATCTCGTGACAATATCTCGATAACTAACCTCGGGCATTTTCACTCCATGGTGGCAGCTTTCTGCCCTAAGCTTTTTTCTAACTCATTGATGTAAGTAGAACCTATTTCCCCACAGTTATTGCCCTCTGTCATGGCAAACATCCGACACCTGTAATTTTATGAAGCATGTTATTCGATTCTTTATGAACCACCTCCCCTCTCTACCCATCCCATGGTGACCTTCACTATTACATGTTCTATGGTGAAAATGTGGCCATCCTGAGATAACATTTTGATTTCACTCTTGGTTAGTGCCTCTGACAGTTTACCACACTAGGTCTTCTCTATGGCAAGCATGTTTTTGTTTTTGTTTTGTTTTTATTGGTGGTGGTGGCGGTGAGGGAGGGGCAGTACTTTCAGTAATACTTCAGTCTAGCTATCTTTCACAGTACCCACTTGGCTCAAAGAAACATAAACTCCCTTGTTTGTCAAATTATAGAATTTCAGCTTGCTTCTACTATGGCTTCTCTTCTCTTTACCTCATCAATGTAAGGGTGCTCCAGGCATCATCAGAGCTTCAGAACTTTTTTTTAAATTTTTAAATGTTTATTTATTTATTTTGAGAGACAGAGTGCACGAGTGGGGAGGGGCAGAGAGAGAGACAGAGACAGAGACAGAGAATCCCAAGCAGGCTCTGTATTGTCAGCACAGAGCCTCATGCGGGGCTCCTTCTCACAAACTGTGAGATCATGACCTGAGTCGAAATCAAGAGTCCAACGCTTGACTGAGCCACCCAGGTGCCCCCAGCTTGAGAACTTTCAATGTGAGAGTGAGGCTGAAGTTTCTTTGCTGCCAAAATTCAGGCTCTCCTAAAACCTCAATACTCTCTACCCTGATAGCAACACCCTGAGTTTCTGAGTTCAGGAACATGCAATCAGGAAGTAGGACTCTGATTTCTCCTTGACCCCAATTTCTCCTAATCTCTTCAAGGATTTTTTAGACCTTTCTAATTTACTTTAAGGGGTACCTACAAGGAAGGTACCTATCTTCTTATAAATTCCTTCACTTCAAGAAATCCTGTCCTCATCAATATACCCCTAGTCTCAATCTACATAGGTTTCAGGTGAGCAATGGTCACTGTTGTAGTCTTTCTTTCAACCATTATGATCCATTATGATGTGTGTAGTACCTCTCTTTGGTTTGTGGCATTTGTATCAACAACCAATAGCATAAGCAATGTGGCTTTAGCCAAGATTATGAGGTAATGGAGAAGCCCCATTCTAAATGTTGTGCTTTTCTTTCCTGGCTGTGAAATGACCAAGCAGCTATTTAGCCCAAAGTAAATACAGGCTTTGTGACCTACAGATAGAGAAGTTATATTGATTCAGCCAGAATTCTGTTCATTTATGGTTTATGGAATACCAGTGTAAAGGTCTGAAAAAATGGCAGGCACATTATTTAAGACAGGAGATGGACTTTCAGTGATGTCACAAAATCATCAATGTTTAAGATATGTCAGGGCTCTCTCTCTATTTTGCACCTGGCTTCTTGATTGATCCTTATTAAATGAAGTTTTTATAATTTCAACATTTTCTTTCCATTTTATACTTTCTAAAAATATTTTAGCAGCTATTCATTGCTGGCCAGAGTCCAGCTTTATTATTAGAGTTTTTTATTTTTTTTATTAGAGTTGAGCCTTCTGGACAGTCATATTTTTATTCTACTCCAACTTATTTGATCCATTCTAGATAGTCTATTTCCCACTCTCCCAAGAATTTATTTATACCCTCTATACACCTGGAATTCTCCTTTTTCTCTACCTTATCTCCATTCTTCAATAAAATCTCTATAATACATCAACACAGAATAGATGATCCTAATTCAGAATTGCTAGTACATATTTTTTCTGCTTATGAGGTACAACTAGTTGGTTATATACTGGTTTTTTTCAGGCACTACCCCTTTTTGAGCCACTACCCTATTCAGAATATATGTAGTGATTTGTCTTCTCAACTGTATTGCAATCTATGAGACTTTGCCTTACATGCATAGAACTACATTTTGAAGGCACTTATTAAGACTTGTATTTTTAAGAATAACTAAGAATAGAATTTTAAGAATATAATTAAGAGGTTCTCTTACATCAACCACGTAAGAGTCACACTGTAAGAAGCAACAATCTTCTCTTCTTCTCCACCATCTGCTTGGCAGCCTCAAAGCAGCAACCATGCATGAATGCATCTCCATCCATGTTGGCCAGGCTGGTGTCCAGATTGGCAATTCCTGCTGGGAGCTCTATTGCCTGGAACATGGCATCCTGCCCACTGATCAGATGCCAGTGACAAGACCATCATGGTGGGGGGAGGACTCCTTCACCACCTTCTTCAGTGAGATGGGTTCTGACAAGCATATGCCCAGGGCCGTATTTATAGACCTGGAACCCACAGTCATTTATGAGGTTCACACTGGCACCTACCACCACCTTTTCCACCCTGAGTAGCTCATCACAGACAAGACTGATACTGCCAATAACTATGCCCAAGGATGCTACACCACTGGCAAGAAGATCATTGACTTCGTCTTGGACTGAATTCAGAAACTGGCCAACCTGTGCACGGACTTCAGGGCTTCTTGGTTTTCTACAGCTTTGGAGGGGGAACTGATTCTGGGCTCACCTCCTGGCTAATGGAATGTCTTTCTGTCGATTATGGCAGTAAGTCCAAGTTTGAGTTCTCCATTTACCCAACTCCCTAGGTTTCCACAACTGTAGCTGAGCCCTACAACTCCATCCTCACTACCCACCACCCTGGAGCACTCTGATCGTGCCTTCATGTAGATAATGAGGCCATCTATGATATCTGTCATAGAAACCTCAATATCGAATGCCCAATTTACACTAACCTGAATAGGTCGGTAGGTCAAATTGCATCCTCCGTCACTGCTTCCATCATATTTGATGGAGCACTGAATGTTGATCTGACAGAATTCCAGGCCAACCTGGTGCCCCATCCTCACAACTACTACTCTCTGGCCACATATTCCCATGTCATCTCTGCTGAGAAAGCCTACCATGAGCAGCTTTCTGTAGTAGAGATCACCAATGTGTGCTCAGAGCCAACCAACCAGATGGTGAAATATGACCCTCGCCATGGTAAATACATGGCCTGATGCCTGTGACACCATGGCAACACGGTTCCCAAAGATATCAATGCTGCCATTGCCACCATAAAGACCAATTACAGCATCTAGTTTGTGGACCGGTACTCCACTGGTTTCAAAGTTGTCATTAATCACCAGCCTCCCACTTTAGTCCCTGGTGGAGACCTGGCCAAAGTACAACGAGCTTTGTGCATGCGGGGCAACACCACAGCCACTGCTGAGGCCCGGGCTCATCCGGACCACAAGTTTAACCAGATCCATGCCAAATATGCCTTTGTTCACTGGTATGTGGGTGAGGACATGGAGGAAAGAGAGTTTTCTGAGGCCTGTGAGGACATGGCTGCCCTTGAAAAGGATTATGAGGAGGTTGGTGTGGTTTCTGTTGAAGGAGAAGGTGAAGAAGAAGGAGAGGAATACTAAAGTTAAAAATGTCACGTAGGTGCTGCTTTTACAGTTTATTCTGTTTTAAACATTGAAAAGTTGTACTCTGATCAGTTACTTTGTATGTAGCTGTGTATACTCTCATATACATTCACTGACCTATGCTTTAAAACAACACTTTGTTACAGACTCAGGCTATCCATTACTCTTAAGGGTTTGAATAAGGGATTCCCTGTCTTAGACGAAAAACAAAAACAAAAACAAAAACAAAGAATAGGGGCGCCTGGGTGGCTCAGTCAGGTAAGCAGCCAACTCTTGATTTTGGCTCAGGTCATGATCACAGTTTGTGATATCCAGCCCAGCAGGTTCTGTGCTGACAGAACAGAGCCTGCTTGAGATTCTCTTTCCCAGTCACTCTCTCTCTTCCCCTCCCCCACTCATGCTTTCTTTCTCTCTCAAAATAAATAAATTTATAAAAAAGAATAGAATTAAAATAATTTACTTTTTTTCTTTTACAAAGCATATGCATGGGGCGGGGAGCGGGGAGAGAGATGAAAACAATTCATCAAAGAAGCTGTGATACCTTGCCACGACATATTTTGTTATTATCGACTATGTCTAGTCGGGCAAGGGGCAGTAGGGGGGTCAGTGCAAAAAGAGTTGGAGAGGACCTTTTTGTTTTTCCCCTCTCCCCTGCTCCTTCTTTATTTCATTTTGATTAGATCACATTACATATTGTTTAGTTAACTTTGTCATTCAAAGCATCATTATAATAGACAAAGATGAGGGGCAGAACCTCTCAATCTTTTCCAAGACCATAGTGTGTATATGTAGCTTATGTTTTTGGCATTGTGTTATTGGTTAGAAAGAGGGGTTAATAGAGATCCTATACAGTTGTTTCCAGAAGGCACCTCAAGTGTCCATAATATTGTAACTGTTCCCTATATTTTCACCCTTGGCTCCCTTCAATCCATTATAAATTCAGAAACTGATGTGATGCTTTAAATTATATTTCACACAATTTTCCTTTCTGAAAAGGAAAGTTAAAGTCCTTACAAAATTAAAGTCAGTCCTTACAATTAACTTCAGGGTACTGTATGACTGCCCCCTACTGTCCATTCCATCCACCCTATAATTTCACCTCATCTGCTACTACTTTCTCCCTTTCTCTTTCCCCTTCAGCAACAACTCCACAGGGCCTTTGCACTTGCCATCCCATCAGCCTGCAATGCTCTCCTTCCCAGTTGTCCCATGACCTTTTCTCCTACTTTCTTCAGCTTTCTTAACTTTTTCAAACGTCTCCTTCCCCTATGTTACCCTATTTACATGACATTCCCCCACCTTTTCCACAGTTTTGTTTTTTCCCCAGCTCTACATTTTTACCAACTTCTTTTATTATCTGTTTTCCTTCTGTGAAATATATATATTCCGTGAGCACAGTAAGTATTGTGTATTATGTTCATTGCTACATCCCTAGCATTCAGAACAGCACCTGACACCAAATAGGACCTCAATGAATATTCGTTGAATGAATGAAACAGCACCTACATGAATGCCGAAGTAGCAAGGCAACGGGGGATACACAAAAATGTGTAAAACATAAACTTTATGATCCAGGAGTCCAAAATGTGTTACAGGAGATCAATATAAACATAATGAAGATAAAACAAGTACAAAATATGTTACAAAAAAGAACTATGGTAAAGACTTCTTTGAATTTGAGTAGGACAACAATAATAATTATGCTTAATCTTGTAGAATGAGATTTAAATATAAGACAAAAGAAGTAAAAACTACTTCTCAGCTGGGGTGCCTGGGTTGCTCAGTCGGTTAAGCGTCTGACTTCAACTCAGGTCATGATTTCGCAGTTCGTGGGTTCAAGCCCCACATCAGGCTCTGTGCTGACAGCTCGAAGCCTGGAGCCTGCTTCGGATTCTGTGTCCCTCGCTCTCTGCCCTTGACACTCTCTCTCTCTCTCTCTCTCTCCCAAAATAAACATTAAAAAATAATTACAAAAAATAAAATGTGCTAATTATTTTTTAAAAAAACCTAATTCTCGGCTAATAACCAAGCACGAGAAAAACAAAAAGTCAGTGTTAGGCAAATATGTTGCCTATTAAGTTGGAGTCAATAATGCAATTTGATGGAAGTGTTGAGTATGAGGAAATACAGTGCAGACAGAAAGGTTATATCAGTGTTATGTTGGAAAAGAGTTTTAATGTCAGAGGCAGGGAGTGAGTGATATTTTACGGACAGCAGGGGACCTTGTAAAATTTTCTAGCAGGAAAATGAGATGGTCATGCCTGTGTTTTGGAGGAATAAATGGTAGTGAGGGAGAGGACAAGGACAGATTGGAAGTAGAGAGATTAGTTAGAAAATTATTAAAATATTTGGGGAAGCACAATGAGGGCTAAAGTAGGGAGTAGCAACAGGAACAGAAATGAAAGAGTAGATTCCAGGGATAACAGAGGGTGGATGGAAAGAACTGGGCGACTAATTTAATGTTTGTGATAAAAGTGCTGTCCACGGGGCGCCTGGGTGGCGCAGTTGGTTAAGCATCCGACTTCAGCCAGGTCACGATCTCGCGGTCCGGGAGTTCGAGCCCCGCGTCAGGCTCTGGGCTGATGGCTCAGAGCCTGGAGCCTGCTTCCGATTCTGTGTCTCCCTCTCTCTCTGCCCCTCCCCCGTTCATGCTCTGTCTCTCTCTGTCCCAAAAATAAATAAACGTTGAAAAAAAATTAAAAAAAAAAGTGCTGTCCATTATCCATGCTGATAATTTTCTGACTCAACTATCAATGAGAGTGATCATCTGAATTAAAAATTTTGTTGTATTTCTACTCAGTCCTGGGATCTTACAGGTACTAGGATGTGAGAATATGTTCAGAAGCAGAAAGTGTAAGGATCCTTTCTTGGCACTGCACTAAGAATTCACGTGGAATAAAAATTTACTCCTAGCCTGAAATTTCCAGCAATGCCAGGAGCTCAGAGTTAGACTAATTTGTGCCTGTAACCATCAGATTCAAACAATGGTCTGGCACATATGGGAAGCCAGTCATCCTCATTTGCCTCAATTCCACTAGGGAATGATAAAAAGAAAAAAAAAATATATTCTTAACATGAAACATTTCATGCTTGCAAGAGGAAGATGAGCATCTCTTTCAATGAGAATAAAACCTCCAAAAATATCCTTCAAATTTGAGCAGGAGGCTTGCGTACTAGAAAACAAAACACAACAAACAAATAAAGGTGATCAAAACATGCTCAGAATAGCTGAGCAGCAAACAAAGACAGAAAGGGTTATGTTGAGGACACAGCAACATAATTGGATTCCTCTGCCAATCCCGGTAATTAAAATGGAGACACTCCGTACCTTAGTTGCTCTGCAATCCCATAATATGTTTGAGATTAACAACCCTTGAATCTTGGTTTTACTGCTATATTATTTGAATATACAATATGTATCTCTTGCCATTTTCAGAATACACAGATCAAGGTTCCTGGAGGGCTGAGAGGATTTAGAAGCAGCTAACGAGAGAGCCTGACTTACACTCTCCATCTCACTTCCCTTGCTGTCATGGGTATTTTGGCCAAATCTGAACAGAAAACAAACAGAAAAGCGGAAGTAGCAACCTTTGCAGTGATTTAAACCTTTGCTTTCCCATTTCAGAGGGGGAAAAAAAAACAAGTTGCTGCTCTGTTGCTTTGCATAGTCTCTTCTGTTTTGCCAGCATGGTGTGTGTGTGTGTGTGTGTGTGTGTGCGCGCGTGTGTGTCTGTGTGTGATCTCACCAGTGCCTTGTAAAAATGAAAGATATAAAATGCGTTGTTGGCTTGAGCTGCCTGGCTGCGTTATCTGTGAGGGACCGTTATCTTCATTGATGCTGCCTTACCCCACAGCCTTAATACCCGCCCCCCGCCCGTGTCTCAGATCCCATCTGTGGAGGGGGTGGGGGAACTCAGGTCTCCTCACTGGTCTTTGGCCTTACCTGGCTGGTGCCCACAGGTAATGTACAGCTGGCTGGCCACTCCAACCAGCCACACACAGGAGACTCTGCACATACAAAGAGCCCCTCTGCTGCTAAAAGGCTTTTCTGTCTATAGATGGTAATTTCAGCCAAATTCCTGCTTGCAGAGCGATGAGAGCTCCTCTAGACTCTTGTGGAGCTGCTTATCAGGTGGCAGATATGGTATTACAAAGGGAACAGGAAGTACATGCCAGTAATTAATATTATGTCTCGTCCCCAAAGACATTCCTGGTCCCTTTATATGTTAGTTAGCTGATCCTCCAAATCCTCTGAGAGGTAATGATGAAGTTCATATAAACACCGAGCTTTCTATCTAATTTCAGCTATTAAAAGGGAGGGAGGCAAACAAACAAATAAAGCAGGTTGGCAATGCCTAAGAAAAACCTCAGCAATATTGGGTATGCAATCCAGAGGACAGGGACTTGGGCACCTTGTTTTTCTGGCTGCAGGGGTAGTTTCCAGTAGGTCTGCTCATTGTGATGGGTATTCCAAGCAGCCTGGAGTAAAAGGAAGTTGAAAGGGCTAAAAGAGAAAGCACAGGAAGACTCTGCACCATTTTACTTCTGTTTCATCCCTGGACTGATACCTTTTGCAGAACAAAACCCTGCCAACAGCAACTCATCACTAGTCTGCCTGGCGTGGTGCAAAGGAGAGCCCCGTTCGTAGCCAACCTGTCTGGTTAGTGAACGAGGCGGTGAGCAGGAGACCAGAGGTCAGTGATTGCTCTTACCTCAGTGTACACATCTGTCCATCTTTACAGGGTCCTGGCGATAGTGAGAGAACAAGTGGAAACTCACACTTTTAAAAATGACTTACGTTATACATCAACTACATGTTGGCATTAAAATAATAGGCATTCCTAAGGTAAATGTGTAGTCTAAGCCTGTGGAAAATCCTAGAATTCATGCTTTTGGTCATTCATTTATTCAACAGATATTCACTGCAAGCTTCGCTGTGGCTTCAGCCGCTGCTGGGCAGTACACATGACGATCCCCGTTTTAGGGTTTAGAGGGTTTATAGACTAGACGATCAAGTTGGTTGGATAATGCTTGAGAAAAATGGGACATCGTAAGCAGACGTAAATGCTGTTAGAAGTATTGACTGGAGAGAACAAAGGCGGATTTCTTTTTTAAAAACAAGGTGTATCCCTCCAACCCACCCCACCCCCATCTCCTATGTTATACTGTTACAATTTTATTTTTTATTTTTTTCCCAATATATGAAGTTTATTGTCAAATTGGTTTCCATACAACACCCAGTGCTCATCCCAAAAGGTGCCCTCCTCAAACTGTTACAATTTTAAAAGGACTCAGAGATTATACAGGAGAGGGAGCCCAGCCCCAGTGCAGTCCCATGAATGCTGAATATGATCTGCCCCCAAAGAATCAAAACAGCCAGTGGAAATCTGATCATTGTGTTATTTCTAAGAGGAAACGCCATCCTATCTTTGTGATTTAATTGAGTTAAAAAATTCCAATTTGTGACTGACTGGGTCATCTTCATTATTTCAGGGGGATCATGCCATCTCTTGGCTCACGATGGCCAAATATTTTTTGATTCATATACAGTAAAAATAAAACATGACATACTTTACCTTGAGGATGAAGGCAAGGCACTGTAAAAGAAAACAACTGATGAAGTGTCAAAACTCCTCCAATAAGGACAATCTTTGCATTCATAAGGTCTTTATTTTTTTAAAGACACCATTTCTCTAGCACCTATTAGCAAAATCAAAATATATTTTTCCTCCAGGAAAGTCACACTAACCTCTTATAACTATTTCTGTCGGTGGAAAAATACCCTGATTGAAACCACGAACACTACTGCTTCTGAACACCAGTATCGCACCAATGGCTGTTGGAATCTGAGGATTTGAGTTCAAGTAGAATTTTCGGATCTGAGAATATCAGGAGGAAAAATGCTCAAGTCTGGGTCCACATATGCTCAGCAGGAGTTACACTTCATAGCAGATGCTCCAGGGGGAGAAGAGAAGCAGATGTAGCTGTGGAGAGGAGCTGGCCTCGTCTCTGGGATGCTGTTCCACATAGCTGGGGCTCAGCGCTTGTGAATCTGGGCGCCGCACAGCATTATGGCGGGTGCAGTGGTTCAGTTGTTATTAGTGAGTGTCATTGTGCCCTGATTGCAGGCACTCAAGTGTTCAGAAGGGGAATCAGGGGTACCAAATGGAGAAAAACAATACACAGGAGCCTAATATCTTTAAGCGGGTAAATTATCTTTTCCTTGAGAAAGCAGAAAATGTTAATGGCTGAGTCTGCCAAGACATTTTATAACAGAGGTAAATAAAGAAACAAAAGGTTGTTCGAGTACTTTCGTGTGCAATTAAAGCATGTTATTCGCTACCCTGAATGAATCTGGGATCACTGACATAAATGTATGGATATGCCATAAAGAGGTGCGAGTTGGCTTGATTTTTGTCTTTGTGAAAAATACTTTGTAACTGGAGATTTTTCATTTGTGCAGTCACATTTGATATGTCTATACTGCATCAGAATTTGACTAAAAGTAAGCTCTATTCCTGTTTATCTTCTATCTTTTCCCTCTTACAATCCATCTTATTGGACTATTTTTCCATCAAGACTAAATTTTGTTAATCAAAGTTTCTTTTGTTTTAGATGATAAAATAGTTCCCAATCTATAAAATTACATTAGGGAAAAAAAAGGTAAGAGTCTGTGAAATAAGGGGTTGTCAGAAACAGCAGAGCTGAGCAGGCTGGACAATGGTGGCTGAGTCTCCCTGCCTGTCTCCTCAGTCTCAAAGGGGATGCTTTTACCTGTGACACTAAGAAAGTTAGGCCTACCTTCCCCTCTGGGGATTTCTGGACACGTTGAAGGAGAACTGACCTCTTTACCCCCAAACTGTGCCGGCACTTGACTATTCCACTGGTCAAATGGCAGAAGGCAATAAATGCAAGTTACTCTGCTGATGTCACAACAGAATACATTTGACTGCTAAAATAATCTCCCAAGTGTCCTTCCTTCATCCCTCTCACAAATGTCAAGTAGATTGATAGAAGAAAATATGTCCTATCCTAAGAGGAGGTGACATGACAAAGTAGAATAATCATAGGATGTGTTTCCAGATCTCTTGGGTTCGTGTTCAAGCACTGCCTTTACCAGCTGTGAATAGTAAGTCATTTCATCTTCCCGAGCTTCATAATCCAAATATATAAAATGATAATGCCCCTACCACCTAATTTACAGTGATCCCATGGTGACTGAATGAGAAATGGATATGCAAGCATATTTTCAACCCACAAGCATAAAATTCTCTATTGATATTTCCTTGTACATGGCATGTTCTCAATATAATATGTACATATTGAATGAAAGACTTGATGTACTATGAAACCCTTCTAAATAAGGCAAAATAAACAGGATGGGCCCTCCCTACCACCAAAAAGAAGAAGAGGGAGGAGGAGAGGAGGGGGAGTGGATGGAGAAAAGGAATGGTGGATAGAGTAACCTCTTCAAAAAAATATTCGGTTTATCTACTGAAGCCAACATTTCATATGCATTGAGGGTAGACTCTTCCCCGACACATACTGAAAATATATTCAATTTCCAGAACTCTCATCCTGATTTGGAAGTTGATGTCTTTCCTTTGTGGCACATCTCATTTTTATTTTTAGCTGAAAAGGGAAATTTACACTCATTGACAAGAAAGATATTTTTCATTTGCTGCTTAAATGTCTACATTTAAGACATGGGTGTTTATTCAATATGTTTTTATAATGACATCTCTTAAAAAATGGAATAAATAACATTTGATTATGGCAAGTAATATAATGAATCCAACTACAAACTATGAAAACTGAATCACTGTACAATGCAAGTTAAATCATAACGAAATAATTTGAGTTTAATTTGAATGTAATAACCCATTACATCTTCACATCTTTTCTTTCTTTTAATATAGTGAGCTAATTACCTCCTTAAAACCTTTATATACAAACATGCATAAGAGCCAGAAAAGTATTCTGCTCTATGAACTCCAAAAACACTTCGGATAAAAATACATATTTCAGATAAATTCAGTAGATTGTTACTGAGAAATTATTTTTATGCACTTCACTGTCATGTTAGGGTGCAGTGCTTATTCCTTTTCAGGTTTTCCAGCCACTTTTATGTCTTTTAATATTTTTTAATCTTAAGTTCTTCCCTTTTCCTGTTTATTTTTAATTCTTTTGGTTTGAAGAGTAAATAGCCTGCTTTAATGCTCTTAGCGTTTTCATTTACAACTTCAGTGTTCATTTATTTTTGACAGAGAGAGTGAGCAGGGAAGGGGCAGAGAGAGAGGTGGACAGAGGAACTGAAGTGGCCTCTGTACTGACAGCAAAAAATCCTTATGTGGGGCTCTAACTCATGAACCCATGAACCACGAGATCGTGCCCTGAGCCGAAGTCAACGCTTAGGCACCTGAGTCACCCAAGGTGCCCCTACAATTTTTTTAAAATTTTTAAATTTATTTACTTATTTATTTTGAGAGAGAGAGAGAGAGAGAGAGAGAGAGAGAGAGAGAGAGAGTGAGAGCAGGAGAGGAGCAGAGAGAGAGGGAGATGGAGGGTCCCAAGCAGGATCCACGCTGTGGGCACAGAGCCTAACGTGGGGCTTGAACTCAGGATCCATGAGATTATGACCTGAGCCAAAACCAAGAGTCAGAGGCTTAAACGACCGAGCCACCTAGGTGCCCCTACAATCTTAAAGCACGGATTATTCTCCAACTGTATTATCACAAGTTACCGTAGTGGTTGAGTTCTCCTTTCTGTAGATGAGGAAATTTTACTCTTTTTAACTGCTACCTTTCCAACTTCTGAATTTTAGTTTATGTTAACTGGTATTTCGACCCAGAGTACCTTTTCCGCTGATAAGATTTTTTCCCAGACCTCCTTTATCATACAGTTCTATTAGAATTCCCATGATAAATTTGACTTTTTTCAGCATTTCAACTTTTCTAATAAACAAGACATAACAATAACAGATACTGCCTACACACACTGGCAAGTATTTTTTTAATTTTCCCCAGTGTTATCTGGTGAAAAAACTGGTCACTTATTTTGAATCATTAGTTTCTATCTTTTGGGTCATTTTTGATTTCCATTGTTTTATTCCAGATTTGTTGAACCTATCAGTACTGTTTATAAAGGTCTTTGGAATTTATTTGTGGTAGTTTTTAGTAAAGTACACAGAAAAGATAGGAAAAGGAACGAATGACCGTTGGTGGCTTTGATGTCAACAAGAATTTAAATCACAGACTACCTTTTAAAAAACATAATATATATTTAATCATGGGAGAGGTCAATTTCAGGGAAGTTGGTCAAGCAGTTTTTGTCCGATACAATCTCAGTAATTAAATGAAATCATAGATGTAAGAAATCCTCATCGGCAAATTGGCAAGGCTCACTAAACAAAATGTGCACTTGAGACCACTCAGTGCAATTCTGGTTCCATGACCCTTGTCAGTACTGCTGCCACAATAATTCTTATGTTGAACCCAGATGCACATTCTACCAGTCTTACATAAGCAAAGACAACCACTTTCTTTTGGGCTTCCTTCTTGTCAGCTTTAATAAGGTGCTTCATCTTACTGACCATTATGGTGCTACCCCAAGAGCCAAAGATCTTTGATTATTATGGTTAAATTTATTTTAAAGAACATATTTTCCTCTTCAAAAACCATTTTTAAGCACTTGCTTTTTATTTTGGAATTGCACATGCTTTGGAGTTACATCCTTTTATAACCCAAACTTCCCTTCCTCTTCCTTATCTCCGTTTATCTCTGGTTTAACTGCCATGTGCATTTCATTAACTGTTTTTATTGGGTAACATAAAAGGCATAGTTCCTGAACTCCTATATATGTAAGGTTGTTTTTCAATTAATTTCTCATGCGATCGAAAACTCAGATATATGGAATTTGGGGTCAAACCATTTTCTTCAGTAAGAAGTCTGTAGACATTGCCAAATCTTCTGGAGTTTGAGTTATCGAGTAGACATTTGAGGCAAATCCGATCAGTGATTTATTTATTTATTTATTTATTTATTTTGCAAATTTTATTTTATTCAGATGCCTATAGAATTTTGTTAAAAAAATATATTACATTCAAAAATTTAACCAGAGTGAGCCCAACGCTTCTTCAGGACTGTAGAGTTCATTCCAGAGCAGTGTAAGCTGTGGTGTTTATGTCATCTGTCTACGTTGCATTATAACTTTCTGTTTTCTAGTGCATCTGCCAACTAGACATTGTCTCTTTAGCCCCAGTGACAGCTTCATCTTCAACCCGTATCTTTAACATGCTGCACAGTACTTGGTTCAATATCGCTTTCAAAAAATTTTTGTTGAGGGAATGAGTAAGCAAGCAAACCTCCCTTAAACCTCCCTTCAAATTCCAGAACGCAACAAATTTTTTTTCCACTGAAGTTCAGGGCAAGCCCACAGATAAGCAGAAATGAGGATTAAAAGTCTGTATATTTTTTAAGAAACTTTGAGAAAAAACACTAAAATATTATGACAAATATGAAAACATGGTTCCTAATAATGCACCATCAACTATTAAGATTGAAATGTAGCTGTTTTATCTTTGTTACATCTGTTGATTATTTCATAGATGTTTACTTTGTTATGTGGTTGGTGATTTTTGGTGGTATGATTATTTCCAGTGGGCACTGTCTTTCCTGGGAAAAGCCTGCTGTACAGATGTAAGCATACACAGGATTTTTAAGTTTGCCCCCGAGAGGGACAGAATTCACTTGCAAAACACTGAGAAGAAATTGAATCTCCTAGCTGCATGTGGGTAGGCTTGGATTTCCATTTCTCCCGCGTGATTTTTTTCTACCAGAGCTGTAGATAGATGGAAGGCTTCCGTGATGTACTTCAGGATAAACAGCAGAGTATGCTTTTGGTTCCTAAGTGTATTTGGAGGCTTCATGCCTTTGATGGCATGAGGGCTTCATCTTGTATATTTATTTGAGCATCAAAACCCAGGATCTAACCTCATAAAGTTAAAATCTATGCTGGAAAACCCTAGGCCCACCCTGCCTTCAGTTCTGCATTGACCATGTTCCTGCTTCATTCATAGCATCTGACAACTTTTTTTTTTCAATTTTATTATTTGAGTTCAACCATATGATATTTAAAAGTTTTTATCTATACATCATTGGTATGTATTTGAAGCAGAAGTTCACTCTGCTTCTGACTTGACATGCATTCACCTTTTTATTTCCAGTGCCTTCTCAAATGTAGACCACAGTTGCTCAAATGTTTATGGAATTAATTATTGATAAGTGAATAAAGCAGATGTGAACACCTGAAGTACTGATGTTTGTTAAAAGGGTGGAGAATAAGCCACAAAATGGTTTCCCTTATAGGACCAGGAAAAAGAAAATAATAAAAAATAATAAGGGGAAATACAGCAGTGTAAAAAAAAAAGCAGACAACAAAGCACTAAGGAATAACTTCTGTGATTTGCAAAATTTGGTCTGAGACTTGACTTCTATAGGGAAATAAAACAAAAGTCCTCATTATGACCCTAGGACCCTAAATTGCCATGTTGATACTTCACTTATTTTATTATATTAAGCTTCTGTTGCTCTTCACAAAATAAACACTATAAAAATTCTGCCAAAAATGAAAGAATATGTCATTGAAAATAAATAGTGAAAATGCCATCTAATGCAAATTTCCGGTAGCAAATTCCTCTCCATGACACCCCCAGCTTGACAAATTTGGATCATACTGTGGATGTATAATTTTTTTGGCAATAATGCCAGTTTTCTCCCAAACAGAAACTATGTGTGCACCGCTTTCCAGATGTACAACTCCCTCTGGTTAATTCTTACAAAAATGGCTTTCATTGTTCAAAAAAAAAAAAAAAAACAATTTGAACAAGTTTCTTTGTGTCTTTATTGTTTCATTTGATAAAAGCCAGTTTATCTACCCAGCACATACATTGCCTTCTCAAAGTACCTTGTGGCAGCCTAGCTTTTTTTTTTTTTTTTTAATCTGCATTTGCTAAATTTAGTATGAACGGTAGGATAATCCTTGCTAGGAAAGTGGATTATAAAGATAAAAGAAAGAAGCATTAAGTTCTTTCCCCAACCAGTTCCAAATGTGCCTTTATGCCTATAACATCCCATAAACACCAGGGCAATTGCACCAGCTGCTCTTGACTCTCGGAGGGCATGATATTTCCTCTCATTCTGGCACCAGCCACCACCCCAAAGGAAAGAAACTCTCACAAGCCAGAAGTAGACAGGCGGCACTTTCACCAGGACTATAGATAAACACTAGGACCTGATAGCTCTCTGCTGACAGTCAATTCCTATAAAAATAAAAAAGTGAAGTATAAAAAGCCACTCAATCCAGACATAAAAACAGGTTTTTGGATATTTTTGCATTATATCCTTCTGATATTTTATTAGGACGATATCCAGAACTCTTGGCAATGATGCATTAAATGGGAGTGAGGTGAAAAAAAAAAGAGGGGTTTAACTCACCGATTGATACATGGTTTGCTCACTTCCATTAGCAGGAGCACTTTCTTTTGCGTTACTGTACTTTTGTATATTTGGCTTATGTTAAAGCAAGAAACACCATTCAAATACCATAGAGCATGAGGTATACATCATGCTTCGCTTTATGGTTTTATTTCATGCTATCAAATGGTGAGACTAGACACTTTCTTACTCTTAAAACGCACATAAAACAAAACCACACCCTCAAAAAGCACTGAGAAGTGCTGTCCCTAAGCATCATTATCTCAACATTCTTGAACACTGGCCACAAATTACTGTGTTACTGATATTGAAAATAAATAAATTAATTAAATAACAACAAAAGGAAAAAAAAGAGTGCATCATCCCAAGCTTGAGCAACTAATAATGATTGTCCAAAGGGGTGTCCATAGGGGCGCCTGGGTGGCGCAGTCGGTTAAGCGTCCGACTTCAGCCAGGTCACGATCTCGCGGTCCGGGAGTTCGAGCCCCGCGTCAGGCTCTGGGCTGATGGCTCAGAGCCTGGAGCCTGTTTCCGATTCTGTGTTTCCCTCTCTCTCTGCCCCTCCCCCGTTTATGCTCTGTCTCTCTCTGTCCCAAAAATAAATAAACGTTGAGAAAAAAAAAATTAAAAAAAAAAACAACAAACAAAGGGGTGTCCATATATTGTGGCAATTCTTTTACATGTATTCACCTCAACTCTTCACTCAATTCCCATCATACCCCCACCTTGTCCTGGCTCTATACTGGAGAGAGGCAGAAAAATCACAACCCACTGAATCCTCATTCAATATGATGAGTGCATATAAGGGTACCTATCTACCTCTTTAGAACAGGCAGATAAAGCTTCAGCAAATTTTTCAGAAGAAAACCTAGATTTCAGTCTTATCCCTGACACTGCTGAGATTTGATGCTGGTTATTTAATTTTTTAAAACCTCTGTTTTTTCATCTGTAAAATGAAAATGCTGTAAAATACCCTACACCATTTCTTCCTCAGTGCTTTTTGCCACCGCAGGGTGAAATATAGTGCACGAGAACCTTTTTGAGACTGTTTATAATCGTCCCTGTTTGGGGAAGGTTTACATTTGGTATATACAGCTGACAGCGAGAACTTCCTATGTGCCCGATACTGTTCTAAGTGATTTAATATTTAACTCACTCAGTGCTCACAACAACCATAGAGAGGATTATTGTCCCTATTTGACAGATCAGTAAACTGAGACCCTAAGAGAATAAGTGACTCATAGATATTGTTAATCTTTACACTCTACCAAAGCTTTATGGATGCCACTGACTGAACTGGTACCACGCTTACGCTATGACACAAGTAACTGGATTCTAAAGTGGTTTAGCTATACTATTGTGCGACATTTGAGTCCTCAAAAACAATACCAGCCAATATGAAGGTAAGGTTGGAATCAATACACCAAGTATCTGAATTGTCTACATGGAAACAATGGAGTCCAGGCATGGAAGGACAAAGGTTAATGACAGTGACCTGCTTTTGAATGGCCCATAACTGCGTTAAGATTAGACTTTTATGTCATAATCAGTTTGTTGGTGTTATGACCACAGTCTATGGAGGCCACAGCAGAAAAAAAAAAGGGTGGTGCAGAGAATTTGGGAAATCCTACCACACCACACTCTACTGGTAGGAGATGAAAATGTTACCAACCAAAATTGCCTGAGCAGGGGAAGGCTGAGAACAGGAAGAAATAGGTATTATTAAATTGTTCATATAATCTGGAAGGCAGCCTCAAAGAATGCATTAGAGTCATTCTACACATATCGTACTGTTTGACAAGAACAGCAAGTCCTTAGGGGGTGATCATAAGTAGTAATGGCAATAACAGCACTTTTATGGGGAAGGCAGAAATGTGGATGCATTCATGGGTGTATTATGGGGTATATGGTCCACCTTTTAGCTATTTTCTCTCTTTTTCTTAGAGACTATTGTTACTTCTGACTTAACAATCACCTAATTGCTCAACATTAGTTCCCAGCGTTCATGTCAGTTTCCAAAGAAATGGATGATTTTCTTTTTTGGCCGTAGATATGGCATCTTTTATCCATTGCTTAATAACAAAGCTTAATGGCTTAAAAAACAACTTCGTCTCACAGTTTCTGTGGGCCAGGCATCTGGGGACACTTAGCTAGGTACCTCTGACTCTGGGCATCTTGAAAGATGTTGTCCAGGACCTCAGTCATCTCAGGGTTCAACTGAGGAAGGATCTACTTCCAAGCTCATTCCCATGGTTGTTGGCTGGATATACTTCTTTTGCAGACTGCTGGGCCACGAGCCTCAGTTCCTCACTGGCTATTGGCGAGAGGCTGCCCTCAATTCGTTGCCACATCACCTCTTCATATCACAGTTCAAACATGATAGCTTTCTGGGAAACCATTGGACACGACTGTCTTCTAGATTTGGGCCTTCGCTTGTGACATTTAGAGGCCAGGTAGTTTCAGGTATTGGTAAACTAAGAGTTTAAGATAAAAACAGTGGAAGGTGATAGCTAACATCAAGTGTCCAACGTCTTTGGGAACCAGAAGGTCCAGGAACTGAGAGTCCACACACCTGGTGCATCTTTCACATGAATGCTGAAGTCATTATAATCACTGACGGGAGTTGGAGTGCACAGAAAATTCTGAGAATCAAAGGGAAGGCGTCACAAATGTAAGACAGGGTGACAACATGACACGGGAAGCAAGGAAAATCCCTGATCACACTAGGGACATAGATTCTGGGAGTGTGAGACATTAAGCTGCCTCTGATTGGGTGAATTGTAAGACAGGTGGTGACCTCTAAGGAGGCCCAGGTTATTTCAGTCCAGGAGGTGGAAGGCCATGTTCATTGCAGTTATTGTGGATCTAGAAGAGTATCTTTATCATAAGGTGTTAAGTCCAGAATTGCCCAAAGAAGTGGTCAATGTAATAAACGAGAGCTATAGTAAGTGTCCCCCCGCCCCGAGTGCTTCACTTGCCCCGTTACCTCCTATACTTCTTAGTTATTCTCTATGTAAAAGACTTGGAGGTGAATTTTTTAACAACGAGACACTTAAAAAATTATTAAAAAATGAGTAGATAATTTATAAACAGAGAAAAATTATAGTTCAGAGCATGTACTAGTTTCCTAGAGCTTCTGTAAATTTTTTTCTACAGCTGGATGCTTTAAAACAAGAGAAATGTATTCTCTCACAGTTCTGGAAGCTAGAAATCTGAAAGCAAGATATTTCCAGGTCTCTGCTCTCACGAAAAGTTCTAGAGAAAAAATCTTCCGTGCCTCTCCCTAGCTTCTGGTGGCTGCTGGCAATGATTGGCATTCCTGGCTTATAGCTGCATAGCTTCAATATCTACCTCTGCTTTCACATGTTCTCTTCCCTTTGTGTGTATCTTTGTGTGTCCAAATCTTCCTTTGCTTATAAAGTTTCCAGTCGTTTGACTTAGAGCCCAGTCTGACCTTACCTTAACTTGATGATATCTTCAAGACCCTATTTCCAAATCAGGTCACATTCATAGGTACCAGGGGTTAGGACATTGTCTTTTGAGGGAACATAATTCAACCGACTACAGATAATTATCAGATAATTCTTGGACTTTCAACACTAATTTTCAAAGCCATATCATCCACTAAAAGAAGAGATGACACAATGAACCTTCGGGTATTTCTTATTCAGTTAAACTACAGTCTCATGGCCCTAGAGCAGAAACTGAAAAGAAGTTATTTCCTCAACCCCAATTAAGTGAGTTCTTTTTCGTTAAGTTGCTCAGCCTTTAATTGCGATATCTTCCCTTTTCAGAAAGTGTTGTACAAATAATGACTAAATGCATATGAACGAATTTAGATTAGACATAGCCTTAGCCTTGGTGATGTTTTTGCGGTGCTTTGCTCTTCACACTTCCAGGGTTGAAAACACTGTAGGGAGCTGAGCAATTGAGGAAAATGGAGGGAAGAGGGGCAATACATCAGAGCTGTTTTCCCACTTCAAGTGACTTGACTCTAAGCTTTCCCACCAGTTCAGGGTTCTCTGGGGTGGAATGCTTAACATCCAAACAACGTGCAAATGCATACCGTGAAACAATATGCAGCCTCCTTCCCATAAACACCACTGGGGAGAAAGAAAAAGGTGTTTTTTTTCCATGTTGTCAAATGACTTTGGTCACAAAGGAAGTGTGAAAGCAAAGAGATTTCTCCCCCCGCCCCCCGGCCTTATCACTGCAAATATGTGCTGTCATGTGGACCGGCTCTCAGGTCTATACAATATAAAACCTCTGAGTAGAGATGCTATACGCGAATATACAAAGGGTGAGGTGCATTTAAAGTTTTTTTACATGGTCAACTGAAATATATATTAGTTTTTTTTTTTTAAGGAAGCTACCATCTTTTATCCTTTTTTAAACCATTGGTGAACAATAATTCCTGAGGAATTGCGAATGTGGAGTTAGTTCACTTGTTTTGCAAAAAAAAAATAATGAAGACCAAATTTTATACATACATACACATAATTTTTTTAAGAGAGAGAGAAAGGGAGAGCGCAAACAGGGGAGAGGGGCAGGGGAGAGAAGAAAGAATTTCAAGCAAGCTCCTCTCCGAGCACAGAGTCCAACACAAGGCTTGATCCCACGACCCTGAAATCATGACCTGAGCTGAAATCAAGAGTCAGACACTCAATCAACTCAAGCCACCCTGGCCCCCCCAAATGTTTTCATCTTTAACTGTCTTTGTTCTCTCTGATGACAACATTTTCCTTTTTTATTATTGACTTATTTTTCTTTTTGAAATTTTGACATTAGTTTCAATGTCATGAGGTTATCTTTAGACATAATTTGTGAGTGCATGATGTGATTCCTATTGTATTTTTTTCACCTCCTTTTCATCACCATAGACTTTCACCAGATCCCATTTAACTCACAAACGCATCCCATGTAGTCATGTTCTCACAAGTGGTCTTTGCCTGACTTCTCTTCTCTTTAGTCCATTTTGTCAGCCAGCATTATCGCAAACTATGAAAGCAAGTCATATTGAACTTTCGGTGTACCATTTCTCAACTGACTCTCTTCTTCCAATATACAAAACTCAATTTCCCATTGGCTTTAAAACCTACCACTAGTAACTCAACACTCCCCCTGGGTAAATTATTTTTGGTGTATGCCTGTTGACCTGCAAGCACAGTTATTTATTCCTCAACAGTCCTGTCTGGGACACTTTTCTCAATCTCTGAAGCTAATAATCAAAGCCCTTTCCACATCATTCTTCTGTATACAACTTTGGCCTATGCTATCCCAGCTTCAGTTGTTTTTTTGTTTTTGTTTTTGTTTTTGTTTTTACCTGTAAAATGAATGGTTGGAATAATTATTATAATCCATGAATTTAAGAGTGCCTGGGTGGCTCCGTTGGTTAAATGTTGGATTCTTGATTTTGGCTCAGGTCATGATCTCACAGTTCATGAGATCAAGATTGCTCTTGCTCTCTCTCAAAATAAATAAACTAACTTCTAAAAAAATCCATGAATTTATGTCTTTTGTAGTTATTTATTTATTTATTTATTTTGAGAGAGAGAGAGAGAGAGAGAGACAGAGAGAGAGATCTCAAGCAGACTCCACACTAGCTGGGAGTTGGACTGGGGCTCCATGTTACGACCCTGTGATCATGACCTGAGCCAAAATTGAGTCCTACGCTCAACCAGTTGAGCCACCCAAGTGCCCCAAACTTGTATAGTCTTTTAAACCTGGCGCAAGCTCTATTAGCTAAGTACTATTTTAAATTAATCTTGTGAAAGCTCAGTAAGAAATTCTATTTGATATAAGAATATACTGCTTCATCTCATAATTTACACTCTACCCCAAATCTCGTAAGTAGAAAAGAATGTAAAAATAAATGTAATAAACAAAAATATAGGCTTTACCAAAAACAGATGTTTTGAGAGCCTTTGCTTCGACTCTGAGCCCCACTGCTGCTGGCATATTGCTAAGAGTAAACTATTCAGTTGAAATTTCAAGTGAAGTGGTGCCTGGATGGTTCAGTCAGTTAAGTGTCCAACTCTTGATTTCAGCTCAGGTCATGATCTCAAGATTCATGAGTTCAAGCCCCGTGTTGGGATTGACAGCACAGCACAGAGTGGTTGGGATTCTCTCTCTCTCTCTCTCTCTCTCTGCCCCTCCCCTGCTCATGCTGTCTGTCTCTCTCTCTCTGTCTCTGTCTCTGTCTCTCTCTCAAAATAAATAAATAAACTTAAAAAATTAAATTTCAAGTTAAAACAAGTGGTTTTTGTTAGTGTAATTGATGAGTGATGAGCTATTTTATTCTTAAAGAGTCAAGTGGAAAATAATCATCTGATTAGACAGAATCTTGACAAGAATGTTGATGGTACACTGTAATGTGTAAAATAAAATCTACATAATCATTTTTTCTTTCCCATTTATTGCTATGTAAAAAAGAGAAATCAGAAGACTTTAGAACAGAGATGATAAGATGAAAGGTCCTGATCTTTTGGTTGATGACATGTGTAATATGAAAAATATAATAAATAAATAAAAATACAATGAAGACAATCCATTATTAGCATAATGGCTTAAATAAATTTTTAAAGTATGTATGCATGATGCAAAGATCTTTTCAGCAGCTAAACTAAATGTGATATTTTTACTTCAAGGTAACTTAAAACTAGAAAGCCAGTTTCAAGATGATTTAGTATAGTGTTAGTATAGGATTAAGGGAAATAAATACCCAAGTTACATCTGGGGATATGAAGTACGTCTGATTAAAGCTAGTAACAAAGAAATAGGAAAAATATTCAATTCTACATATTTACTAAAAAAGAGACAGATGTTTCTGTATAGAATTATTTCCTTAATTGCAGCATTGGGTAAGTTCAATTGTTTAAAATATCAACTTTTAAGTAATAAAGAATGTGTGATTTATCAGTTTGCATCTCAGAAACATCTCTAATTCTTAAATTTTGCTATTTAGGTAGGGTGATGGTGACCATCCAAGATATTAAACTTAAATTCATTCATTCTATCAATTATATTGATTCAAGAAAAGTTTATTGTTTGCCTATATGTTGTCAGAATTGAAATGTTGAAGGATGAAGAAATAAATATTTATTACCTATTAATGTACATGGCATTTTGCTAGCTATTATGGGACTATCTGTCTAGGTGAGAGCTTACAATTCTCTAGATCCATGGTGTTATGGGCTGAGCTGTCTAGGTGAGAGCTTACAATTCTCTAGATCCATGGTGTTATGGGCTGAGCTGTATCCTCCACAAATTCGTATGTTGAAAACCTAACCTCTACTACCTCAGAGTAAGACTGTATTTGGAGACAAGACCATTCAAAAGGTGGCTAAGTAATGAGGCTTCTGGGTGGGTCCTACTCTAATCTGCCTCGTGTCCTTACAAGAAGAGGAAATTTGGCCACATGATGGGACACGATGTGCACAGAGAAAAGACTATTTGAAGACACAGCAAGAAGCCAACCATTCATTTATAAGCCAAGGACAGAGACCTCAGAAGAAACCAAACCTGCTACCACCTTGACCTTGAGCTTCTTGACTCCAGGACTGTGAGAAAATAAATTTCTGTTGTTTAAGCCTCCCTCTGTGATATTTTGCCATGACATCCCTAGAAGACTAACACACATGGGTAAAAGCCTGAAGCAACTCCTGTGAGTTGCTTCAGAAGCCTTTCCATTTATAACACTGCATTGTCAAGGTTCAGCCTGAAGGAATGATTGCACCAAAAGATATCTGCTCAGTGACTCCTGTTTCAGCTCTTCTGGTGACTCACTGTTCTATTATAAAGATATACTGCCAGAAAAGGTCTGTCCACCCTGGCTTACTTCTGCTCTGTATTTCTGGACACCAGTTCTGTTTCTACCCACTTGATTCTCCTGGCACTACCTAGGGTCTTCCTGGGCAGCCAAACTTCAGTAGGCATCACTACTAAAACTTAATCTTGCTGAACTTCAAATGGTGCCAATGAACTACCTACCCCACCAGCTTCTCTGTGCTTCCCAGAGCCATCACTGGGGTGAGGTGACCCTACACTGGCATGGCCCCAGGCATGAGTGCGTCCTGGGCCTTTGCACCTTTGGCATTTCACTCTCCTCATCAGAATTCCAGCACTGCTGGTACCACACATTTCCCGAGCATTCCTTAGTCCAAGTGCTTGACATTCTCTCAGAACATATACGGTGTCGTTAATCCTTGAGAATAAGTGCTAAATGAATGATATAAGTGAATTCTTCAGGAGCTGAGGGAAAATTTGCTCTACCTTCAGGCTATAAAAATAGTTTCATAACATGAGGAGCCCGAAGGATAGAATTTTACCAGTGTCTAGAAGGTAGAATCTTCAAAACCAACCATAGGAGGAGACGGATTATAAGTACCACAGTAACTGATTCAAAAACCTCAGAGAAAACCTGGGCTGCGAGTAGCCTGTCACTTACCAGCTGTGGAGCACGGAGCAAATTACAGCCTCTCTGAACCTCTATTTCCTCATGGGTTGATTTAGATGATTAGAAATAACCCATGTAAAATGACTTACTTTGTGCCAGGCAAATGGCCTGGACTCATTAAATGGTTCTACACTTATTATCATTGTTTCTTGATTAATGCAAATCCAACCGCCATCATCTCAGCAGGCCTCATTTTAGCACTCACATGACAGACATCAGAAATCAAAATTGACCTTAGCAATGATTTAGTCCAGTCTCCTCATTTTTCAGGGAAAATTAACGCCCAGAGAAATTAAATGACTAGCCCCAGGTTATAGAGCCAGTTGGTGGCAGTGACAGTGACAGCCACAGAACATATGACTGCTTACTCAGGTTCAGAATACTTCTCATTTCAGAGGATTTCTTTAACAGTAGTGCACATGTCTTAGCAAACATGCATTTTTACATGTATACTAATTACATATTGTCAGTGAACTGAAATAAACGGAATAATTATTAAATCTAGGCGCTGGGTAGTGCGGCACATTTATACTCAGGACCACCCAACGTACAAAGTAATTGAGGGTTCTTGACTGTCTAATCTCCATCACAAGTCCCGACCCTGCCAGACAGGGACAGAGTTCATGGTCGAAATTTTAACTTGGCTAATTACTAGTATCTCGGACTCTGGATTAAATGGTTTTTTTTTTTTTTTTTTTCAGGAAAGTGCTTTCTGTTCCAGACTGCCACTTGCAAGTCTCCAAATGGCAAATGGGAATGTGGAGAGGGGACACAAGGGGGCATCCTGCCTTTGCAGAAGTGGAGATGACACCTGGGGCTCCTGGGGTGACCTCTGGGCCCTCTGGCCGGTCCATCCTCAGGATCCTTGTACTGTGTTCTGAGGTAAAGCATAAACCTGTGACTTGTTCTCTTAGACGCTTCAGGTCTCGATGGTCCTCTCCCCTTATTTTCAAAACCACCTCCCATGTGGTGCCTGATTAGACCATTTGTGCTGTGGCTTTGCACCATGATCACCCGTGTCTTGCAAGGGTAGTCCCAGGTAGGCCTCCTAGCTCTGGTCTCAGCTACCTTCCAACTTCTCCATGGGGCTTGTGGGCACTTCTGAGTCCCATCCATGCCCCACAAAACAAGGGCATCTCTGTGCATTTTTTTTTCAGAAACACTCTCTGCTTAATTCTGCCATTTTCTCAGATACTCTGTCTGCTTAATGCTGCCATATCTTCATTTTTTTCTGTGCCATGTCTGACCCATGTTGCTATAAATACCACAGTGTAGAGGTTGTCTTTTCAGAGTTCAAAATAGAAGTGGGCAAAACCCCTTCTGATTTGTCTTTCCCCTCAATTAACTCCACACCTCTGACTGGGATTTCACAATAGCTAGTGAAAGCTCTGACCCTTTTGTCACAATCTGCTTTTTTCTCCACCTTGGTGTCTGTCTTTCTTCCCAGACTTCATTGGATCATAAGGAACTCTCATGACCCTTTCTCTTCAGTCTACTTCAAACTCTTCTTCTGACATAATTTCCTGTGCCTTCTCCACACTTTGGATATTAAATACCTATGTCTTGAGTCAGATAGGCTACGATATCAATACTAGTATCAATTAAATACTAGTATTTAATTGGGACAAATAATATTAATATCTGTGTCAAAAATTGATTAAAACTCTTCAAAGATTTTTCTTTTTGCTGGGAATAAAATACAAACTTGCTACTGTAACTTATAGGGCCTAGTATCACCTGCCCCCCCCCTCCACCTTCCAACCTCATTTCATTCTTCTCCTTGGCCATTCACCCCAAACACATATATCATATCAAGGAAGCCAATGCCCCATTCAGAATCTTTTTTTCTCATTCTCTTTTCTGGAGCTTTGCAGACCCAGCTTCTTCTTATCTTTTAGGTCTCAGCTTAAAAATCACCTCTCCAGGGGCACCTGGGTGGCTCAGTTGGTTAAACATCTGACTCGATTTCAGCACAGGACATGATCTCACAGTCTGTGAGTTCGAGCCCTACATCAGGCTCTGCAATGACAGCGCAGGGCCTGCTTGGGATTCTCTGTCTCCCTCTCTCTCTGCTTCTCTTTCTCTAAAATAAATAAACATGAAAAAAAAAACTCTCCAAAAAGGAATTCTCTGAGCTTCTTATTGAAAAATTTTGGAAATTAGTACTCATTGCCTCCAGCCATTTGTTTCTAAAACCTTGGTGATATCCCTCATGGTGCTTAAGACAATTTCAAACTATTTTTCTCATTAGTATGTTTGTTCATGCTTTCTCAATAGAACAGAAAATGCATGGTACCTGAGACTGTGCACTTACCTTGTTCACCGTTTTTATCCCTAGAACTAAATAGTGTTTGGAGGATAGCAGACACTCCATATGGAAGGAATTAATGAATTAATGAATATATATTGATATGTTAGGAGTCATCATAAAGCTGACATTTTCTTATGTACCTAGATTATTTATACTTTTGAGAATATTATAAGTTCTATAATACAGAATTATGGCACATAAAAACTCAAAATCCTGTGATGTTTTTACCTAAGGGTATAGTTTTCCAAAAAGACTAAATGACATGTATTAAAAAAAGGAGAAACCTTAGAATTTGACTATATTTCAGACTAACATCTTATTTTCTTTCTAATGACTTTATCCATTTTATTGCTACTTAGTTTGCAATACTTCTGTTCTCCGTTGCACATTCTTTTATATAAAACATCTGTTATCTCTGTCGCACAAACTTGAACATCCTCTTAACAAATGACAGTTATAGCTGACCCTTGAACAACAGGGATCTGAACTGTGCAGGTGCACTTACATGCAGATCTTTTACAATGAATACAGCACAGTATTGTAAATGTATTTTCTCTTCTTTATAAATTTCTTAGTAACATTTTCTTTTCTCTAGTTTACTTGATTATATAATATAGCATATATAATACATATAACATACAAAGTATGTTCATCAATTGTTTATGATATTGGCAAAGCCTCTCATGAACAGGAGGCCATTATTAGTTAAGCTATTGACTTTGGGGAAGTCAAGAGTTATGCATGGACTTTGACCATGTGAGGGTTGATACCCCTCACATCTACATTGTTCAAGGGTCAACTATTATCAGACGTCTGCTTTTCATGTAAACACCAGCAGATACACATTTATGGAAATTTTACTAAAAGTTAAATTTATACTAAAAGTATAAATCATTCCAATTTTTATTAATAATTATTATTATACCAAAATTATAATAATAATTATTATACTAAAATTATAATAATTAGTATGATAATATACTATATTAATATTATACTAAAAGTATATTAATATTATACTAAAAGTATATATTATTCTATCTGGGGATATTGAGGCTGTAATAAAGGGTAATTGTCACCTGATACTGTTGGTACCTTGTAATGAAGCACATCAAAGCAGTTTTTTTCAGCTAAAGCTGATAGAAAAATGGCAGAGCAATGGCCGTTTCTTCATTATTTCCTTTCCCCTTTTCTTCTTCTAGGACAAAATGGAAAACATGTTATTAAAATACCAATTATATTACTCAACTGGAATATACATAAAGATAAACTTACAAGGAACAAGATTTAATAGAATTTTGTAACTAGGCTTGCATTGTAATTTTCATTTAATTGTCCGTTATTCAGAGTTAAACCTCTGTTTTTCTGCTATAGCTCAATTACCTACTTAGAAAGTCATTTTATTGTATGGCAGAAACTATTCATTTCTATATATTCTTTCTTTTAATTAACCATTGCTTCATGTGGGTTCTAGATTTATAGTTTGAATCTTGAAACAATAGATTTTACGTGTTTGGGGTTGGATTGGAGGTTAATGATTTTAATAGTTCAGTTATAATTTAGCTTCCTCAGTGTAAGTCTCTATGGTGTTTTATGCTGGTGTTTTTCTGAGCCTATATGTTCCCACCAGTCCTAAAAAAAAAAAACGAAAAAAATCCTAATTTTATCTTTGTTCCCTGCATGATTCAACAGAACTGAAATTTAAATAAGAAAAAAATAACCACATTGAGACAAAGGTTGTTCCTATTCTGTAATAATATCTATTCATGAAGAAAAATGCATCACACTTTTGTCTTTTAATTCTAGGCATTCATTCATTTGCCATATTCATCTAATACAACCTTATTTGAAAAAACAGAATATGCAGATATTAAATTTTTTATTATAAACATAACTGATAATTTAAATTTTATTTTCTTTCCATATTGATTAAACAGAAAAAAATTGCTTTATCTTTCAACATGGACAAATGTATTTATTTTATGAATAATATAAGGAGTATTAATTTCTTCACAGCCTCCCATGGCCAATTTAACTGTAAGATGAATCATATTACCTGCCCTCTAATGAATGTACAAACTGTGGTATTCATGGGTTAATTTTCTAGGTCTTTGTTTCATTCATGTCTTTTTTATTTTTTTACGTTTATTTATTTCTGAGAGTCAGAAAGAGAGCATGAGTGGAAGAAGAACAGGAGGGAGGGAGACACAGAATCCAAACCAGGCTTCAGGCTCTAAGCTGTCAGCACAGAGCCTGATGTGGGGCTTGAACCCACAAACTGTGAGACCATGACCTGAGCCAAAATTGGTTGTTTAACTGACTGAACCACCCAGGCGCCCCTCATCCGTGTCTTTTGTATGGTACAATATAAATTTTGTACATTGTAAAATATTAGTTTTTACTAGTTTTTGCTTAATGATTTCTTTCAGTCTCATAAAACATTGACAGATAACTAGAGAGTGTCAAAACTTAGACTGTTTTGTACTGAAAGATTTTTTTTTTTAATTTTTTTTTCAACGTTTATTTATTTTTGGGACAGAGAGAGACAGAGCATGAACGGGGGAGGGGCAGAGAGAGAGGGAGACACAGAATCAGAAACAGGCTCCAGGCTCTGAGCCATCAGCCCAGAGCCCGACGCGGGGCTCGAACTCACGGACCGCGAGATCGTGACCTGGCTGAAGTCGGACGCTTAACCAACTGCGCCACCCAGGCGCCCCTGAAAGATTTTCTTTAAACGAAATTAAAATTGCTGAATATATTAAAGCTCTAATACTCATATTTCATAAAAATTTTATATATGATTAATTAGTTCTTGAATTATATCAAGAGCACATGTCGCCAGTTTGTTCACTGACTGAATAATTGAGACATTGGCTGATGAGGTTAGATTTATCTTTTTACTCTCAAGCTCTGTATGAAATAAGTAAAAATCTGATTACATTTTATTCTTTATCACTAACTTTTTGCCTCCCCCTCCTCTTTCCTTCTTCCTCCACCTTCTACTTTTCTTTATTCTCCTCCTCCTTCCCTTTTTTCATACGCCCCCCCCATTTTTAATTTGTACCATTTACAGTAAGGAAAACAGCACCTTTGTATCCACTTAATGTTTGTCAGTACACCTTGACAAATACCTGTACTATTATTTTTTTAAGTTTATTTATTTATTTTCAGAGAGAGAATGAGAGAGTGGCGGAGAGGGAGAGAGAGAGAACTCTGAGCAGTTTCCACACTGTCAATGCTGAACATGACCCAGGGCTTGAACTCTTGAACTCTGTGAGATCACACACAACCTGAGCCAAAATCAAGAGCCAGACACTTAACTGACTGAGCCACCCAGGTGCCCCAACACCTGTACTATTTTTTTTTAAGTTTATTTATTTTGAGAGAGGAGCCTGAAGGAAGGGAAGAGAGAGAGAGAGAGTGAGAGAGTGAGAATCTCAAGCAGGTTCTACACTGTCAGTGCGGAGCCTGATGTGGGGCTTGAACTCATGAATCATGAGATCATGGTTTGAGCCGAAATCAAGAGTCAGGTGCTCAACCGACTGAGCCACCCATGCGACCCCACCTGTAATATTTTTACTCTTGGTCTCTTAAGTATGGAGTAATCCCTATTGGATTATCATTATTGCTCCCGTGCTCTGTGTAAAGAGTTTGTTTGTTCAGGGGCGCCTGTGTGGCTCAGTCGGTTGAGCGTCCGACTTCGGTTCAGGTCATGATCTCACGGTCCGTGAGTTCGAGCCCCGCATCGGGCTCTGTGCTGACAGCTCAGAGCCTGGAGCCCGCTTCAGATTCTGTGTCTCCCTCTCTCTCTCTGCCCCTCCCCCACTCATGCTCTGTCTCTCTCTGTCTCAAAAACAAATAAACATTAAAAGAATATTTAAAAAAAAAAGAGTTTGTTCATACAGCTGTATTTTAACTAGATGAAAGTTAAGAACAAATTTTAATAATTAAAATGCATTTAATTAAATTTAATGTCCCCAAAGTTTGGAGATTTTATTGCTATTTTCGATGGAGCCATATAAAATTGTTAATGCAAGTTTTTATAAAGATATATTATTAAAGCTTTAAATTTCCATCGAAAAATTAAATGAATACAGAAGTATATAAAGAAAAATGTCAAAGCTCTCTGCTTATCATCTTTAAATGTTCACACAGAAGGCAGTACTGATAAGTGCACACTTCCATAATTAAAAAAAAAAATATAGACATATCCATGCAAAAACAAACACACAAATATATTTTTGAAGGAAAACTGGATCATAAAATACAGACTGTTTTAAAACCAGATTTTTAAAATGAATACTTTTTCAAGGATATCTGTATTTTTAAAATTATTTTAAAATTATGTGCTTAGGCAAGTATTTTAGGTATAATAAGTGACATAGATATGACATTCATATTATTGGCATTATATGCTTTTCATCTTTAACTACAAAACGGAGGAGCAAAGCAAAAACAAAAACCTAAGCATGGTTCAGGTGAAATTCCATTAAGTTGCAATAGGTGATTTATTTGAAATTCCAGAATTTGTTATTTTGGGGGCTTAGATTTTTCATCTGACAAACATGCATGAGGTGAGAAGACGTTGGTCTGGTTGATGTCTGATAACCTGTAAAGATAGCACTTTATAATTCCATAACAAAGGTTACACACACAATTAACAGCAGTGGTGATCGCAATAGTGGAATAAACTGTAAATTGTATTGTGTTTATTAAAAGATTTTAATATAATCTTAATGTTACCCAGAGTAGCTGAACTCTGAATAAAACAGAACTTTTCCTTTCATATACAATTCTAAGTTGTGCGGTAGCTTAGTCATCAAAGTTGTCAGAAATTTAGGCTCCTTCCATTTGGTTGTTCTGCCATCCTGAACAGTAGCTCCCATCTCATGGCCCGAAAAGGTTGTTGTGGCTCCTACTGTCATGGCCACCTTCTAGCCAGCCAGATGAATAAGATGGGAAATGAAATGCTGTCTCACACCCTTTAAAAGCAGGGGTGCCTGGGTGGCTCAGTCGGTTAAGATTCCAACTTTGGCTCAGGTCATGATCTGACGGTTTCATGAGTTCGAGCCCCACATCAGGCTCTGTGCATTGATTGCACAGAGAGTGCTTAGGAATCTCTCTCCTCTCTCTCTCTCTCTCTCTCTCTCTCTCGACTCTTCCCCGCTGGCACTCTCTGTCTCTCCCAAATAAATAATAACAGAATTTTTTAAAAATTTTAAAAAATAAGCATTGTCGAGAATTTGCATACCCATCTAATCTATTCCATTAGCCAGACCTTTATCACCTGGTTATACCTAACCCAGGCAAAGCTGGAATACAAGGTGGGATTCTATGTGTTTAGCAACAAAATGTTATTGCATTAAAAATTATAGGAAGGGATATGGGGGACAAATAATATTTCTGTCACATATTGACATTGTCATGAAGAGTCTGAAAAAGGTTTTGAAATGCTTTATCTTACTTGATAAGGAGGACCAGGGGTGGCCCAAGATGGATGATTTAATATTCATGACATCTATGATTTTATAAAGAAAAGTGATGTGCATAAGAGATTCTTGGATTAGAAATTAGCTTTTCATCTTTCACCCTGGCAATTTATCTCTCATGTCAATTATAATTTGACTGTTTCCAACCTTTGTGTATGCCACCACTCCCCACTGCCATTAGTAGAAAGAGTGTAATTGTAACAGTAGAATTGTCCTGTCTTTCCTATTCCTCTTGGTTAAATCACTTAACTTTATTTTATCTGAGTTTTTCCACCTGTTAAATTCTGAGCACAATGAGTGTGCTGTTTCTGTGGATATGCCTAGAAAACTATTACGTAGAAATAAGTAAAGACAATTACAAATATTAAGAAATTTGATAGATGTTATGGTTAAAGGAAATAATTATAACCACCAGTTATTTATTGCCTACTATGAACCAGACACTCTCTTAGATCCTTTAAATATATCTTGTTTCATTTAGTCTCTACAACAACCAACCATATACTTCATTTCATATTTTCTCTATTTTACATTTGAGGAAACTGAGGCTCAAGACAGGTCACATGATTTACCTACAATGTCACTTTCACCATGCTCAGGCTTTCCTATTTCAAGCTTTTGGGGGTTTTATTCTTTTATGCTTTTGAACAAAAGACTAGAATATCCTTCTGAATTGGTTTACTGTAGTGAGTTACTATATGAAATTATGTCAGATACTCTCACAAGTATCTGACATAATAACTCCATTGTGTGTAATAACTAAATAGTTCTAAGACCGACGATATTTTCTAAGACAGATGATATGAAAATCAAATACTTTGGTTCTTTCTCCTGAAGGTCATCCCTGTCACGCTATTTTTGTCCTCATTTAATGACTGACAAGTGATGCTGCTTAAAGTCCACTGCACTCATCATTAACTTGAATCGTCATCTATCTTAGTCCAGCCCTTTGTGAAATCAGCATTGAAACCCAAGGATAGCTCGGCAGGTGCTTGCTCTGGTTGAGTGAACGTTGGGGCCTATAAAGACATGGAGGTTGAATTCTCATTTCGGTGTATCACCTTGTAAGGTGGGCAATGTGCGCTGACACGGAAACCCAGAGACGGTTTCATCATGGCTAATGGCAGTGTACCTAGCTGGTAGGTAATTGCAGGCCTTCAGCCTACAGTACTCCACTCTTCATGAGACTAATGTTTATTCGGAACAATAAATATAAGGTCTATGACACCTTTAAAGTTATGCTTAAATGTGTTCTGGCCACTGATGAATGACAGTAGCTGTTTCATGCCTTGCTAAACATACCTGGTTTTTCACAAGCAGTAGGTTCTGAAAGGAGAAGCATTGACAGTGGGTGCTAGAAAAGGACACATACTAATTTTGTAAAATCTAGCTCAGACTGGTGTCCACTTCTTCAGGGGATGACATTAATAGTTTTGTGATCCCATCTTGACTCTCATAAATGCTGAGCAGATGGGGGTGGCGGTGTCGTCTCTATATCCAAATCTGCACTCTGCTTGAGCTTTGTTTCTGACAAGAAAGCTAAAGAATGTGGCTCTCCAGCCCTTTTGGAGACACTGTGAGATAATGTACCTTTAAAAAATCCTTTTCTGGGGCGCCTGGGTGACTCAGTCGGTCAAGCGTGGGACTCTTGATTTTGGCTCAGGTCATGATCTCCCAGTGGTGAGATCAAGGACTGTGTCAGGCTCTGAGCTGGGCACGGAGCCTGCTTAAGATTCTCTCTTGCCCTCTGCCCCTCCCCCACTTGCATGCGCATGTGTGCTCTTTCTCTCCAAAAACAATTTCCTTTTCCGTCTAAATTAATCACAATGGACTTTATTGTTTGCAACTAAGAACCTTGAAGCTACATCCATGAAACCTGATTAAAAGTTCAGAAAGTGAGATTCATCCATTCATTGGATTGGATGTTTGCTGTTTCCATTTATTAATTCTCTTGGCCCTTCCTGAGTAAATAATTGTCTTATTTAAGATATTTTTTGAGCACCAACTGTATGTATGCCTTTTTATTAGTTCTTGGGGGGGGGGAGGTTAAAAATAAATACATTAGACAGGGATCCTATCTGCAAGGAGTTTGTACCAAGTTGATTCAACCATGCTAGAAAACACAAAGTGGCAAGTGCTATGGGAAGAAGTACAGAGAAGCACTTTGCTATGAAGAATCAGAGGAGAGAGAGTGGCTTGGCACAGCAAGAGAGTCACCTCTTTCAGAGAAAAGATGGCATAGGATATGGGACTAAAAGTTTGGAAAAATTGGGGCAGGAAGATCAAGAGATAGGTATCTCTTGGGTAGAGAAGGCATGAAGGAGAGAAAATATGTGACATATATGAGCAAGAGGCATACTTAATTTTAATGCAGCATGAATGGACCAAAAAAGGAACAAAACAGGAAAGGCCAGATCACAGAGCTTTTAGCTTATGCCCTGGCATTTTGACTTTAATTGGTCGACCAGCGAGAATTCTTGAAGGATTTTGATGAGGGAGCATTTTGAGAAGGTATTATTTTATATATTTATCGGCTTAACTGACATGTAATTCACATATCATTCATCAACTTAAAATGTGAAATTCAGTTTTTGGGTGTTCATGATGTTTTGTAGTTTTCACGCTATAGATTTGGCACTTTTGTTAAATTTTTCTTAAGTATTTTATTTTTTGATGGTATTATTAATGAAATTGTTTTCTTAATTTCAACTTTGGATTGTTTAAGTGTATAGGAATACAATGGCCTTGAAATGAATTAAAGACCTGAATGTGAGACCTGAAACCAGAAAACTCCTAAAAGACAATGCAGTAAGCTCCCTGACATCAGTTTTGGCAATGGTTTGTTTGTTTGTTTTTGTTTCTTTGTTTTTTGGGTTTCTTTTTTTATTTAACACCAAAAAGAAAGGCAACAAAAGCAAAATCAAGAAATGGGACTATATTAAACTACAAAACGTCTGCACAGTGAATGAAACCATCAACAAAATGAAAAGGCAAACTATTGAATGGGAGAAAATATTTGCAAATCATATTATCTGATTAGAGGCTAATACCCCCAAAATATAAAGAACTCATACAATTTAGTAGCACAAAACAAACAATTAAAAAATGAAAAGATCTACACATTTTTCTGAAGACATACAAATGGACAATAGGAACATGAAAGGATGCTCAATATCATAAATCATCAGGGAAATGCAAATCAAAACCATCATGAGATATCACCTCATACCTGCTAAAATAACTGTTATCAAAAAGAAATAACAAATAAAATATTAGCAAAGATGTAGAGAAAAGGGAACCCTTGTGCACTGTTTGTAGGAATGTGAATTGTGCAGCCACTAGGAGAACAGTATGCAGATCCCTCAAAAAATTAAAAGCAAAACTACCATATGATTCTGCAGTTCCACTTCTGAGTATTCATCCAAAGAAAACGAAAACACCAACTAAAAAAGATATATGTACCCCCATGTGTACTGCAGCACTATTTACACTAACCAAGATACTGGAAGCAACCCAAGTGTCCATCGTTGGATAAATGCATAAAGAAATGGAATATTATTCAACCGTAAAAAAAGGAAATCTCAGAGAATAAATTTTAAAAGTACTCATTGCAAGAAAAAAAATTGTAACTATGTATGGCGGAGGATGTTAACTGGATTTGTTGTGGTGATCATTTCGTAATATATATAAACAATGCATCATTACATTGTACACCCGAAACTAATATAATGTTATATGTCAGTTATATCGAAAGAAGAAGGAAAGAAAGAAAGAAAGAAAGAAAGAAAGAAAGAAAGAAAGAAAGAAAGAAAGAAAAAGAAAAGGAAAAGAAAAAAGGAAAGAAGAAGAAAGAAAAGAAAAAAGAAAAAAAGAAAAAAGAAACGACAGGAAGGAAGGAAGGAAGGAAGGGAATTTTCCCATTTGAGACACGATGGATGGATCTTGAGGGCATTAAGCTAAGTGAAATAGGCGAAACAGTGAAAGACAAATACTGTACAATCTTGCTTATATGTGGTCTAAAACAAACAAACAGCGACAAAACAAACAAACAAACAGCAACAAAACACTGAGCTTACAGATACAGAGAACAGATGGCCAGAGGTGAGGTGAAGGAGATGGAGGACAAAATAGGTGAAGGAGGTTAAACTTCCAGCTATAAGATAAATCAGTAACAGGAACATAATGTACAACATGGTAACTATAGTTAATACTGTATGGCATTTTTGAAAGTTGCTAAGGGAGTAGATTTTAAAAGATTTTATCATAAGGGGGGGAAAATGCAATGGATTTATCTGCATTCATCTTGTATCTTGAAACCTTGCTGAACTCATTTGTTAGTGAATAAATTTCTAGTGCTTTCCTTAGCATTATCTACAGATAAGATCTTGTCATCTGCAAATAGAGATATTTTTATTTCTTCTTTCCAATACGATTTCTTTCTTTTTCTTGCCAATTGCTCGGGCAAAACTTCCAGTAAAAGACTGACTAGAAGTAGCAAGAATAAACCTGCTGGTCATGTTTTTCACCATTAAGCTTGATGTTAGTTGTTCATTATTCATAGATGACATTTATTAGGTTGAGGAAGTTCTCTTCTTTTCTTAATATTTAGAGTACTTTTATTATGAAGGCCACCCCAATATCTGTATATGCAAGGGACTGGAAACTGAAGATATTGAAGATGTTATGCAAAAATCAAGGCAAAAGGTGATGACGGTCTAAGTTAGATCATAAAATACAGCATAGCCATAGATGAGAGGGATATTGAAGAGATGCAAATGGTAAGTACTGGTGACTGAGTTGATAAGGGTGAAGTGCAGAGGGAGGTGCCCATGTGGGCATTTGAGGGCATTCAACACGATAGAATATGGTTAAGAAGAGTCTGGGTTAAAATCTCCGCTTGACTCTCACAATTATGTGATCTTAGCCAAGCAACCAAGCCTCTTTGTGGCCTCATTTCCTTGGCTATACAAATGCTGATAACAAGAACTGCCTCACAGATTTTCTGTGAATATTAAATGCATCCTAATATGTAAGTCTTAAACAATGCCTGGCTCTGAGTGTTACCTGCAATTATCATTATTTCAAAAGAATCTATTTGTCCCCATAGTTTATGAACAAATACAAACGTATAGTCACCAAATCGATATTTTCCAGCCAAAAAGTAGACATAGAAATAATTTTCTACTCACAGTGAAATGAAAAATGCATTGACTTTATTGGTGTAAAGTATTATTTATCAGAGGTGAGGTTGAGAACACATCTTTTGAAATGATATGTTCACATTTTCAGGGCAACAGGTTTTTTTTCTCTATTCAAAACCCTGACTATTAATGAGAAGACGGCACAAAATACTCAGAAATGTTTAGAAATAGGTACCCAACTAATATATGCAAAATTTGTCTTTAGAGAGTAAAAATGCATATTAAATAAATCCAGTGAAACACAACCATAGCTAAATTGTCTCACACACAGACCTGCTAAACAAAAGGAATAAAATGTCTCGTCTCTAGGAAACTACTGCAGTTAATCAAGCCTTAACATATTTTATTCTTGAACTTTTCTTTTATCCAAGTCCAGAATAACACCTAATTAGAACACAGAAAATGGTGATACCATGGATTATTTTATCTAAAATGGCTACATTTAATCATTATCTCAACTTCTATGTTCATATACCTGCTCCATAGTGTAGAGTAATTCCTTAATAAATATATTTGAACATTATTCCAAAATCATAATTTAAGAAATGGACTAAAGAAAGCCTATAATGCCCAGAAGAAATATGGTGCCATATAAGATAAGATTCAGGTCACATATTTATACTTTGCGTTGATAAGAGTATAACTTGTTTCCATCCCAAACTAATAGGGATTAAAACCTTAACAAATGTTTTCCTCAATAGGTCCAATTTCTCTCTTTCTAATCAGACTCTTAAATGTTGCCAATTTTAAAGTAGTTTGGAAAATCTGAATAAATAAAATAGCATATTAAATGAAATTGTTTATACAATATACTTTTTATCTAATGATGTTGCATCTGAAAAAAAATACATATCATAGAATATATGATACAATTATACTGCTTCAAATTCCAAAATATACTCAATAAAATTTTACCACAGGAATACTGAGAATAAAGAATAAGTGAACACTACTATTAGAAACAATGGAAATAAAATAATTCAACTTTCTACAAGCAGTTTAGATGTAGGTTTCAAGAACTTAATAAAGGATGCATTAAAAAATAAGACCTCTATATTTCGGAGTCTGTATTAGAAAAATAATCAGAGACATTGACAATGACATAAGTTGAAAACGGCCTAGAAATTACAAAATAAAAAGAATATTTTATGTATTTATAACAAATATCCTTTAAATATACTCATTTGTAACTAACTATAACATATAAAAGTTGGAATTAGCCTATACAGTGAACTTTTGAACAATGTGGGGTTTGGGGCACTAATCCTCTACACAGATCTATGTATAACTTTGATTCCCCAAAAACTTAACTAGTGATAGTCTACTGTTGACTGGAAGGCTCTAGTGATAACATAAATAGTCAATTAACACATATTTTGTGTTATATGTATTATGCACTGTATTCTTACAATAAAACTAGAGAATAGAAAATGTTATTAAGGAAATCATAAGGAAAGAGAATATACAGTATGTATAGTACTATATTTATTGAGAAGAATCCACAAATAAGTGGGCCCATGCAGTTCAAACCTGTGCTGTTTAAGGGCCAACTGTATATTCCAAAATAGAGACATAATAGTACAACAATAGGGTGAAATATTTAGCAACTATTCAATAATGGTTTAAAGACATTTCACTGACTTATGAAATAATTCACTATATAAAGTAAAAAGGAGACACAAAACTCTAAATATTTCCTGTTTTAATTTATAACATTCATATATATTTATCTGCATGTTTTCTCAGTTATGGTTAGTTATAAGAAATCTTTTTTCTCTGAGGCCCGGGACTCCTGAAGCAAATGTGACATTATAACGCAAAGTTTTTAGTCACTAGATAGTCAACTAAAGAATTTCAAGCCCAGAAGGCTTAAATATTACATTGATTTAGCAATTTGGTTACGGCATAACTAGTTAACTTTAAAGACCAGTACAAGTTTAGAAATGTAAAAATGTTGACTGGCTTTTAGCTTTGTTGTAGGAGGCCCAGGGGATTGTTGTTGCTCTGGAATCCATAGCTCCTGGACCACCTTAGATGTGATCAAGGAGTCCATCTCCAATGCCTTGCCACTCTTGACTAATGTAAGAACTAAATCCACCTGCCGCCATAAAATGGAAGGCCCCATGACCATCTTTCTGTAACAATCAAAAGTAAAATGATCTGCACTGGATACTGGACTCAAGACACCACCCTTATACCTAGACCTGCTGATAAAAATGTAGCTCCTCCTTCAGTCAAACGAGAACAGATAATTGTAGGGTTCCCTCCATTCGCTTGTCTGTGCCAATAGCAAAAAGGCCTGCCTTAGTCAGTTTGGGCTATGATAACAAAATACCATACTGGGGGGCTTTAAACAAATAGATGTTTCTTAAATTTTAATCTTAAACAATAAAAAATTTCTTAGAGTCCTGTGGGCTGGAAAGACCAAGATCAAGGTGCCAACTTGGTCAAGTTCTTAGTGAAGGCTCTCTTCTCGACTTGCAGACAGAGTCACCTTTTCATTGTGTCCTCACTTGGCAGTGAAACAGAAAGAGAGCTAGTCTCTTCCTTTTCTGATAAGGACACTAACCCCATCATGAGAACCCTACCCTCATAACGTCATCTAAATCTAATTACCTCCCCAAACCCCACCTCCAAATATTATCACATTAGGGACTAGGGCTTCAAAATGTAAATTTTGAGGAGACACAAGCCTTCAGTCCATAATACTAGGGCTCTTTTAGTTCTTCCCTAACGTGTGTCAGAAAACTGAGAGCTGTCAGTAAGGCTTGTATGTTTCAATGATAGTCTGTGAGTTCATTGTAAAGACTCAAACATTTTGAAAAGAATCTGCTTCTGATTGTACTCCTAGGCCTAAAAGTGTACGTCAGATAGGACATACAAACCTATAGATGGATGTACAAATAATAGAAAGAAATCATCAAATTTCTCTTGGAAGTGAAATTACAAGCAAAAATTTTCTCTTACACTTCCCAATTTTTAAATCTATTCTAATTTAAAAAGATAATCATAGGGGCGCATGGATGGCGAAGTAGGTTAAGCATCCGACTGTTGATCTCAGCTCAGGTCATGATCTCACAGTATGTGAGTTCAAGCCCAGCATCGGGCTCTGGACTGATGGTGTGCAGGCTGCTTGGGATTCTGTCTCTCCTCTCTGCCCCTCCCCAGCTTGTGCTCTCTTGCTCTCTCTTTCTCAAAATAAATAAATAAACTTAATTTTTCACCAAAAAATAAAAACTCATAAACTTAATCATAAAAATGTATAAATCCAATGACATAGTGCCTGTTCAGCCATTAAGGGCTGGAGATTAGACTTAGGCCTATGGTGAAATCATCCATGTTAAAGAAGGGATCCATTAAATAGATTATAAACATATTATTTTTTGTATTTTAGGTTCTGAAAACTTTACATGAAGGCACACTAAATGGCACACCAGTTTACATCATGATAATGCTAAATCAACTCAGAATTCTGTCTTTGACAATGGCAATGAGGGTTACCTCATACATCATATAGTACCTCTAGCTTTACTTTTGGAGACCAAGTCCAACTGAAGTGAGACACATTAAAAGATGTGAGATGTGTCCGTGGCATTTACCTGTCATCATCTTTAATTCACTATCATTCCATATTTAAACACAAAGGTTTAAATTTACTTGCACCATGCTCAGATGAATAAAGTAGCTCCTTTATTATGTCTCTAAGTTACTTGACCTTTCTCTTGAGCCTCCTGAACCTCAGAGGAGGGAAAAATCTTATTCAGTAAATCAAAGAGTCAGTTCAATGCAATAATGGAGAGAGTCACCTTAAGCAAAATGCTCAATTTGCTCATTCTACTTCTCTTTTCGTTTTCGTACCCAGGATGGCATCTGACACAGGAGAGAGACTTTGTACTGGAGGAGAAAATTCTCTGCTGTTGTTGTTAATCACTGCGGCATTTTCTGATTACTTTAGCTACCTCTCCCTTCTCCTTGCCTAGTGAGTGCTCACCTTGTTGTTATTTTTGGTTCCAGGGTAATGTTTTTTCTGGCCTGCCCATCTAGGCTTTGTCAGAGCCTGGTCTTTATCCTCAGTAACCTAGCCTTCTCTGCAATAATAGGTGACAGAAATCTCTCTAATGCTTCCCACACCTTCTGTCTAGACCATGGCCAAGATGTCCTCTCCTCAGCCTCTCCAGGGTCCTTGGAAGGCTCTGACAGCTGACTGTACACCGTGTCCCCAACATGAGACTGGAGTTTCATCCATACAAGACAAGAACTTAGGTGAGTACAATACAGTTAAACATGAATCCATTTTTTCCTTAACAAAACTGAGATTCCAAATTTACTTGCCATGGAGCTGTTCTCCAGGGTCATGGAGATGCAGGATTTGGGGGTAAGAATTGGGAGAAAGAAGAAACTAACATTAAAGAAGTGTTCCCAAATTCTAACATTTATATGGAGCAAAGTGTCCTTCCTTTTTTCCCTCATTTTCTTTTTTTAAATGTTATTTATTTATTTAGAGATAGAGAGAGAGTGGGGAGAAGGGGCAGAGGGAGAGGGAGAGAGAGACTCCCAAGTAGGCTGTGTGCTGTCAGCGTGAGATCATGAGATCATGACCTGAGCCGAAATCAAGAGTCAGTCACTTAACCAACTGAGCCACCCAGGCACCTCCCCTCATTTTCTTTTTAATGCACCTCCCTTCTCTAGACTAAAACTCCAAAACAAGAGAAAATCAGGATCTATTTGCCTAACCTCTCTCTCTCTGGCATCTCTTTTTCTTCTTATTCCTATGGCTTTTATATTACTAAAAGGAGCAAGAATCTCTTTGTAGAAGTTTTGTGCCATATTCTCCTACCATTTTCCTCCCAATCTCAATGCATCGCCGCACTATCAATCAACTAGGTACACCAGAAATCTAGGAATCATCCTTGACATTTCTTTTTTCTTCATTCCCCATATGTAATTCTACCAAGTAATTTTGGCTGATCCTTGTACGAATCTCTCAGCTTTATTCACACCTCCATTTCTTCTTCCCTCAATATCTTACTTCAAGTAATAATCCTCATCTTCTGCCTATTGCAGAAGTCTGTACTATTGCAGTAGTCTGCTAATTGCTCTTCCTGAAACTACTTTTTTTTTTAAGTATAGTTGACATGCAACGTTGTATTAGTTCCAGGGGGACAACATAGTTATTTGACAACTCTAAACATTGTGCCATGCTCACCACAAGTATAACTACCATCTGTCACCATATGCTTTTACATTACCATTGACTATATTCCCTATAGTGTACCATTTATCTCCATGACTTATTCATTCCATAACTGGAAGTCTGTGCCTCCCACTCCCCTTCCCCATTTTGCCCATCCCCCCACCACCATTCCCTTTAGCAACCATCAGTTTCTTCTGTGTATTTATTGGTCTGTTTCTGCTTTTTGTTTGTTTATTCATTTGTTTTGGTTTTTAGTTTCCACATACAGGTGAAATCATATGGGATTTGTCTTTCTTTGACTTACATCACTTAGCATGACACACTCTAGGTCCAACTGTATTGTTGCAAATATACAATGGAATATTACTTCGCCATAAAAAAACAATGAAATCTTACCATTTCCTGCAACTATTTTTGCCTTCCACAAGTTGTATCTTGCAGCTTGATTGCTTTTTAAAAACTTTTTGCTCTCTAAGGCTTTCCCTACCTAATTCCTGTCTCACCTCATACTATTTATTTCTTCACTCTCTATGCTGACCCATATTGACTTTTGATGCATTATGAATCATTTTCTTCATTGTTCCTGATTCACTCTAACTCATTCTTCAGATCTGAGCTCAAATATAATTTCTTCAAGGAAGGCTTTCCTGAATTTGTTGGATTAGATGAGGTTCCTTTACTATAGATCATTAGAATATTTTTTCATAGCACAAAATAGTTTGTAATTATATTAGGTAATATATTTCTTTGATAGCTGATATACTGTAAGTTCTACAGTGGTAGGGATCATACCTATTTGGGTTTTTTTTTATTATATGTATTACTATATTTTTATTAGTCCTAACATTTTTTAGAATAACTGGAATACAATGGTATTTAATAACTTTGTTAAATAAATTAGATGATACTGACATGATTTTGAATTTGATTGGATGTGGAATATAAATAATATGAAGTCAAAGATGATTGTAAGTATAGAAGGCTTGCACACATGATGTTCCTGTGTCAGATATTAAGTATTTTGTTTCCCCAGTCATAAATATTAGAGAAAATATTTTTATGCTGATCTCCACTGAGTTATAATTGACATTATATATAAGATATTTCGAGGTTTATCATAAGCTTTATGTCATTAAAACTGAAATTAAGCACTTTCATGTATGTGTGTATGTACACACATATAGAGTAACTGGGCCATAAATATTTAATTATCTAGAAGTACTTCAAATGCTATGACATAAATATATACATGATCAATCCCATGTTCCATGTGATATTAAAATAAATAATCTAAAATTTTCTGTATTTGCTGTGTATATTATCAGTGAATCTCAAAAATAAAAATGATTATATGCAGTAATATAATTGATTTATTACCACTAATTATTTCAGTGATAACTTCAAAGTGCTTGAAGAGATTCAAATTATTATATGAAACACCAATTAAAATAGATTTGACAGCTGATCATAAACCCTTCTTTGATTATCTTCACCAAATTTTATGATAAATTTGCACTTTTTAATAGTGATACTGGGAAGAGATTGAGTGGTAAAAATAATTTTAGTAAATGACTCTAAGATTTTATTACCATACCATTTTCAATATCGTAAGAATATGTTAGTTTTAATTTGGTCTGAGATTAAAATACAACGCATGATTTTTTGAAGAGTTTCCCCAGTAACTGTAAGTGAGAAGTATTCCCATTTTATAAGGCTATTAAAATGTTGAATCTGCTAATTTTTAAAAATATGGATGGGTATATTTCCCAAACTCCAGGAAGGCAAATACCACGTCACACAGCATAAATTTCAGTTTTATCACTACTTAAAACATATCATTTGAAAACTTTCCAAATTATCATTAAAATTTATATTTAAGACATTAAAATCCACCTGAGCAAAACTGGTAGTATTTCATTTTACACACACACACACACACACACACACACACACACACCAAAATAAACAGACTGTATGATATTAAAATTGACCTGAGGATATTTTTCATTTCCAAATTAGATTCAGATGAACCTTTCTTTTTTTTTTCAGGAGTGCTCCCATTTATATATTTTAAAAGGTTACACATAACTCTTACATAAGTAAGGATATGAAGTTTGCCTTCTTAGAAAGTGTTTTTCCCATTAAAAAACAAACCAAAAAACAGATGCACCATTGTCTGTTTCACAGTCAGAGCCAATCTGAAATGGCTGATGCTAGCTCAGGGAAGTCATAAAGAGATCAAATGACTTCTGGGCCAATGGAAAGCCCTACTGTCTAAGTGCTTTTCAGGCCAATTTGAAGAAGTAATTAGACTTACTGGAAGCTTGTGTGAATAATGCTGCAAGTACAATTATGAATGCCCAGACATACTGCGTTCAATATAGAAGACCCTGTCTACTGATTCTGATGGGATAGATGCAAAATTCAAGACTTTGATATTAGAAAGAGTAAAATGATGGTGATGTTATATTAAAAATTGTGGTTCATTTCCGGAATTAGTTGTCATTAGGTGAAAAGCCAGCTATTTGTCAGTTCAAATATAAATATGCTGTCCTCCTATCTGTCTTTAGCATTCAGCTTTTCTTGTTTTAAATGTATACAAATGACTGTAAATCTAAGGAGTTTACAGATAACAATAGAAAAGGCTTCTAAGAACTGAAAATCAATAAACACATGGCAATTGCAGGCCATTGTAATGTAATTAGGGGATGTTGTGTGGATGCCTCTGAAGTGCCTATAAATGAATGTGACTTCGGTACTGCTGCCAAATGAGTCCAATGTCCCACAAATGAACTGAAAACAAAGTGCCTGGAACACTGTATCTGCAGTGTCACTTTAAGATGACTGCTGTGCTGTATTACTGCAGTGATTTGCTGGAAATAGCATGGCATATATATATATACCCAGATACTGTATTTAAGCCTCATCTTATTCTAATGAAAAAACATGTTCACCATTCATGAGAGTCTGTATGTCACCAGAGTCAGTATTCAGCATGACTGAAAAAGATGGAAAAATGCTTTATTCAATGTATGACTAGAAGCCGATTCTGACAATATTAAAATGTTCATTACGAAGTTATAATAAAGCAAAAAGAATATAGAATATAGTTGGTTTCTATTGATTTCAAACGTGGAATAATAGTCAATATTCAATACTCAGATGCTTTCTAGGGAGTTTTGTTTTTCTTTTTCTAATAGAAAACTCGTGTTAACTAGGACCTGGTAGTTCAAATAAACATGTACTATTTTCATTATCCTTTTACAAACTCCTATTTTCTTAGTGCTTATTATGTGCCCGGTAATAATTAATTTATAAATGTGAATTCACTTAATCCACATAATAATCCTGTGACATAAGTACTTTAGTCCTATTGGTAGTTGAGGAAGACAAAACACAGAGAAGGAAGGTTAAATAATGAACCTAGGGTCCCAGAACTGAGTGAAGGAGCCCAACTTAAACCCAGAGGGTCTGCTTCAGAGTACTGGATCTGAGTGTTGAGCTGCAACATATATATTAGTATGTATGCAACGAGAATCATCACAGAATTTTAAAAACGTTTTGATATCCAGATCCACCCACCCACCCCAACTCCCCACCCTAGATTTTGAATTAGTGAGCCTGGGATTAGGCACAGGCATCTCCAATTTTAATAAGATTTTACAGTGATTTTGGTGCTGGTATTTTGTCGGCCACCCTTAGAGACATACTGATTTAGAAATGCCAGGTTATGTCCGTAACACTGGATTCTTTATTCTCGTTCCATTTTGTGTTCATCCACAGTGATTTTTGTCACCGAATGATTAAAGCTACACCAGCACTCATTCTGCTCCTAAATAGAGTGAGTTCAGAGACAAAAAGCCCATATGGCCCAAGCTGCCATTTTCAATTATCGCTGAGGTCTGACCCTTCACAGATCAAACACTTTTAGGAATATTATTTATTAATCTACAGTAATTAGTGAGCCAAGAACTATATAAATTTGTGTTAACAGAAATAGTCATGAGCATCTTTACTTCATACGACTCAGATACATGTCTGGGAGTCTTTGCACTCTTTTCTATTAAACTTTTTATTTTTTTTACTTCATCCACAATGATCTAGGATGAAAATCTCTTTTTGTTTTTCAAATGAATACTCCCTACTAGCACCACAACAGTTAATTGAGTACTTTCATTTTATAAAATATCTTTGAGTGCAATGACTGCAAGTACTTTGTTGAATATTCATTAACTATCCTTTTCTCACAGGGCATATAAATCCTCTGAAATGCAATACATATACACTTTAAACTTTGACATAAAATACTCATATTTCTAAGATAAAGGAGTTTTTCTTCTTTAAGCACTCTCTCAAATCATATATAATCAGGAACATTGGCAACATTGCCGCTATGAGAAGGACAGAGAGAACATCAAGAAATCCAAATGAATTCAAACCCATTAAATGTAATGGTGTGGTAAATCTCAGTGTACCATCTGCTGTAGAACACTGATACACTATTGGAATTCCGCATCTTATTTACATAACAGATAAGAATGCGCTAGTAGATTTATATGGTGAATAAATACCGGAGACAAAACTAAGTTGTTCCTATATTCACATCTGGGGATATCCACATCTGTATGAAACTTAACCTATTTCTGGTTAGCTATTCTGGTACAATTTAAAATACCACCCTACCCAAATGTTATCAGTAATGTCGTCTATACGAACTGATCAATAAAAGAAACAAACAGTTCATACACAATACTGTATAAAATGTGAAACTTACACCAAGAATTCTATCTCCTCAATACTGATATGCATATTTAAGGAACAGAGCTCTAAGACTATAGTAGATGCTTAATATATCTGTGCTTACATTTCACAAATAACTTGGTAGTAATTCTTTCTAGGGATGTTAGACTCCTACTTACTCATAAACACTTCAGGAATTTTAGGGTTGTAATTAAAATCCCATTAAGTTTATACAACTAATTAAGTTCAAATGCTTTGAAATCTAAAATATTTAAGTGAGATCCTAAAAACTAGAACAAGTTTGAAAGAAACAGAAAATCACATTTTAAAGTGGAGTAGTCTCTTGCCCTGGAATTCAAATTAATCTCTCCTTTCTTCCTTTGCTTTTATTTAAGGATTTACCTTAAATATACATGAATCACAAAGCCTATAGATATTTTCACGAAGCATATCCCCCAGGAGATCACATTATCTATTTCTATATGTATCTTTTTCAGCAGCTGGAATTAACAAGGTATTCTGATGAGTTATGCATACTTTCATCTGCATTATTTTTAAAGTATTTTTTTTTTAATTTAAAGGAGATAAAGAGAAAATTGATATTTTTTCAGGATTACTTAAATTGATTTTTTTTTCAAAGCTCATGAGATACCAAATTTCTGCTGGATCCTCTTGTGTGACTTTCTTCACTAGCGATGTTGAATAATTAAGCACTTTTGCATTTACATCCGGCGACCAGGATTTAATTAAACACAGTTCTCATCTCTTCAACTGCTCTTACCAAACCTCCCGAAGTTGAAGAGTGTTGCTGTTGACAATGGCAGTCCACCAAGTGGAAAATTATGCAAAGAAAATTGGGAAAGTAGGAAAAATGCCAGGCCTGGTGCCTTAGGGAGGGTGGAGGGATATGAAAGTAAATACAGTACAGAGTATTTTGGTTATTGCTGTTGGCACTCTCCTTGATTATGTAATTGACTTTGTAAATTGATATATTACATGTTTATTACTTATTATCAAATCACAGGAATAGGAAACAATTTTGTTCTTGAAAGAATGATGGCCCATTACACAAGTCCCATCAAGAATGTATTTGGCTATGTAATTGACCATGGTGGTAAATTGAGCTAATTTTAAAATGGGCTTTGTAAAGCAATATTTATGTGTGATTTCCAATAGTGAGAGACAAGTTTTTTACTATATTCGCATGTTTCACATCTTACAGAGGCCCAATTCTTTTTCATACAATTAGAATTTTGCGAACAGGGACAATTAATGATTATGAAAGTAGACTCCAGATTCACATTTTAAATGCTGTGAAACCACGGTGTCCTACCGATCTGTTAACTTTAAAAAATTGGTTTAACTTTATAATTTAACAAAATTATAGAAAAACTTCAATTATTGGTCACAAATACTATTCTAATTCTTGCAATAATTGTTAAATACCTATTGTGTGCAGACACGCTCCAAAATACACAATGCCACAAAAATGAAGAGAGGGTCTTTGCTCTCCATACGACTTCGATTCATTTCCAAATTGTATTTTATTGAAGTATAGTTAACCTACTGTGTTATATTGGTTTCAAGCGTACAATACAATGATTCCACAGTCTTGAACGTTACTCAGTGCTCATCTTCTTTATCCATTTGTCTATGGATGGACACTTGGGCTTCCATATCTTGGCTATTGTAAATAATGCTGCAATAAACACAAGGGTGCATATACTTTTTCAAATTAGTGTTTTTGTTTCCTTTGGGTAAATACTCAGTTGGAATTATGGGACCAGATGTTAATTCTACTTTTAATTTTTTGAGGAACCTCCACACTGTATTCCACAGTAGCTACACCAGTTTGCATTCTGCACATAGGTTCCTTTTCCTCCTCCTCCTCTCCAACACTTAATACTTCTTGTGTTTTTGATTCTAGCCATTATGATAGGTGTGTGGTGATATCTCATTGGGGTTTTATGTTTTATTTTCTGGATAATTAGTGATGTGGAGCTTCTTTTCATATATGATGACCTCAGTTTAAATTTGCTTAACTCATAAACATATGTGTAGTGGTTGAATGGTGTCACTCTTCCCAAAAAATATATGTCCATGCCTTGAAATCTGTGCATGTGACTTTATTCAGAAAAAAAGAGTCTTTTAAGATGAAGGATTTTAATATGGAATTTTCCTAGATTATTGTGGGCCCTAAATCCAGTGACATGTTCTTTTTTTTTTTTTTTTAAGTTAACTGAGATAGAGAGAGATTGAGAGAGAGAGAGAGAGCCCACACGTGCACGGGCAAGTGGGGGAGGGGCAGAGACAGAGAGAGAGAATCCCAAGCAGGCTCTGGGCTGTCAGCACGGAGACTGATGCAGGTCTGGATACCAAAAACTGTGAGATCATGACCTGAGCAGAAATCAAGAGTCAGACACTTGACCGACTGAGCCACCCAGGTGGCCCAGTGACATGTCCTTACAAGAGAAGACATGGAGTCTAAGAAGAAGATACTGTGCGCTTATAAGAAAAGACACAAGTATTATGCTAGGTACAGAAAGACAAATACTGTATGATTTCACTTATATGTGGAATCCAAAATCACCAAACTCACAGAAGTAGAGGGTAGAAGGGTTATTGAGAGGAACTGCTGGTAGACAGGGAAATGGAGATGTGATGGTCAAAAGATACAAAGTTTCAGGTATGAAAGATAAATAAGTTTTGGATATCTACTATACTATGGTATTGTGCCTATAGCTAACAATACTGTATTGTACACTTAAAATTTTCCAAGATGGTAGATCTTATGTCTTTTCTACACACTCCTCCTCCTCTTCCTCCTCTCCTCCTCCTCATCCTCATCATCATTATCAAGGTGGCAAAAGGTAATGGGAGGTAATAGATATGTCTATGACCTTGATGTTGGTGATGGTTTTATGGGTGAATACTTATTCCCAAACTATACAGGATACGTTAAATATGTACAGTTCTTTAAAGGTCAATAATACCTGAATGAAATGGTTTAAAACAGAGAGAGAGAGAGAGAGAGAGAGAGAGAGAGAGAGAACAGAGACACAGAGGAGACAGCCATGGGAAGATGGATACAAAGATTGGAGTTAGGTAGTCCTAAGCTAAATAACCTCTGGAGCTACCAGGAGCTGGAAGAGGCAAGGAACGACTTTAACCTAGAGTGTTCAGAGGGAGCGTGGCTCTGTCAACACCTTGATCTTCTGGACTCCAGAACTGTGAGAAAAATATTTCTATTGTCTAAAGCCACAAAATTTGTAGTAATATATTATGGACTCCCTGGGAAACTAACACAAGATGTTTAATACAAAGCATGTGCTGCTGTACCATAAAGAGATATGGGCTTTGGCGTTAGATTAAGGCTTTAAGACAACTATTTATTACTTATGATTTTAGGCAAGTTATGTGACCTTCCCAAGACTGTTTTCTCAACTGCAAAATAAAAATGGTAGAGGTCAAGTACTGTGAGGATTAAATGCAATTAGACTATGGCTGTGGTATGCCTGGAACAACCATGCCAGTAAGTTCTCAGCACATATTTACTCCTTCGTTTTCCTCTCTCCTCCTTTTTGTTTTTCTTCTTTTCTCCTAAGTAATTAGCTAAAATATTAATTTGTTAGCATTTCATTTGTTATTAACTTGTGGGAAAATGATAAGAAGAAACAAAAGATACATTAACATTCAAAGAAAACAGAACGTTTTAAAATCTTGTGTTCTTTTTATAATCACAGATAGTGCTATTTATGACTAGATAGAACAGATAGATAAGAACATTTTCTCTGCTGGGGGCGCGTGCGTGGCTCAGTGGGTTAAGTGTCTGGCTCTTGATTTCTGTGCAGGTCATTAACTCAAAGTTCGTGAGACAGAGCCCTGGATCTGGCTCTGCACTGAGAGCAAGGAACCTGCTTGGGATTCTTCGTCTCTGCCCCTCCCCCATCCTTGCATACACACATGCGCTCTCTCTCTCTCTCTCTTTCAAAATAAATTTTAAAAATTTCTCTACTTTCCTCAGTAAATAATTTATTCTCTCAAAATAATTTTATATACTATTTTAACTCATCCTTATACAAATAAAGAATGCAATATAAAATACATTTCCCCTCATTTAATGGATGAATGAATTGGGCCTCAGAGAGGTGAAAATAAAAATCAATAGAGAGGGAGTTTTAGAATCTAGAGCTGGTAGAATCATGGACCCCAGAATGTCTACATTTTAATCCTTAAAACCTGTAAATATGTTATCTTGCATACTAAAAGGAACTTTAAGGTATGATTAAGTTAAGGATCTTAAGATTTTCTGGGATTTTCTAAGTGGGCCCAATGTATGTGCAAGGGCCTTATGAAAGGGAGGCAGGGAGGTCAGAATTAGTAAAGGCAACATGACAGTGGAAGCAGAGATGAGACAGATGAAGAGAGAGAAAGGGAGAGAAAAAAGGAGGGAGAGAGGAGTGAAAGGAGGGAGAGAGGGAAAGAAGGAATGAGAAAGGGAGCCAAGGAGAAGACTGAAAGAGGATATACTTCTGGCTTTGAAGATGGAGAAAGCAAGAATGCAGATGGCCTCTAGATGCTGGAAAAGGCAAGAAAATGGATCCTTCCTAGACCTTTCAGAAGGAGTACACCCCAAGATGCAACACGCTGATTTTGGGATTTCTGATCTGTAGGACTATAAGACAATAAATTTGTATTATTTAGTACATTTTGTGGTATCTGGTTAAAGCAGCAGTAGGAATCTACCACAGAGTCTGTGACTCCTTTTTGTAACTATTATTTATTCCCCTCTCAAAAACTTCCCCAAAATATGCTTGAAGTCATCCATTTCATCCAACAGTGAAAAGCTATTTTTTCTGCCTGTTCTAAAACAAATCAGAGGATTAAATATATGTAGACTTAAAAAGTAATTTCTGTAATTAAATTTGGAAAAGGTCATATTTATCTGGCCCTTCATGCCTGAAATTGAATTCAGTCAATTTCACATATTCCAAAATATGGGTTTTTGGAACATTAGCCCTGGGGTAAGGAGTCTGAGGTCATACACACTGAAGGCATTCTACATATCACCTTTTCCCCTGGGAGGCTCACAGGGAAATTCCCTGTAACTTTACATACCTATGAAAGATTCAGCATGTGTTACCACTTTTTCACTTACTGTTTACCCTTGATGTCCATCTACTCTGACTTACGCCCTTATTCCTCTACTGAAATTATTCTTGTTGAGGTCTTTAGAGAAGTCCATGATGTCGAATCCAAGGGAGATTTTTTTTCCCCTCTGATGTTTCTCAAGTTTTTAGGAGCAGTAGATTTGATTGATGACTCCCTCCAATTATTCAATGATTTATGTTATATTTATACATATTTATCTAAAGAATAGAGTTGACTTAAGATATTCTTATATTCATGGTAAATGATCACCATCAATTGATGTAAACCTCTTATGCTGCCTTATTTTTATTGATTTTTATCTACTTCTCTAAGTCCATCCCTATTCTTATTATCAAAATAGGCACCCACTCTAATATATCTAATATATCTAAATATATGTATTTGAGAAATACATACTATTTTGTGTATGTTCTTTAAACGTACATAAACTGTATTGTGTTATATATTCATTCTATAGAATTCATTCTGTTTGTTAACTTTTCTCCTGGCATTTGGTTTTAACATCTATCTATATTGTTGAGTATATTTTTAATTCATTGTTTCCAAATGAAGCAAAATTTTTTTTTCTAAAGAACTCATCTATTTTCACTTACTCATTCCCTTTGTAATGGGTACCCAGGTTACCTTCAGATCCTCACTATCATAAGTATTACTATAATAAATATCTTACACTTCTTCCTCTAAAACCTATATGCAGGGTCTCTAGAGAATATATCCAAGAATGGGATGACTGGAAATGAGGATAAATGCATAGATTGTGACTGAGAGTTTAGTATATCTGTTAATAAATTTGTGAAAAGTTTAATTTTTAAAACTACTGATTTTTCCAATCCATGAATATGTTATATCTCTCTTGTTATTTAACTTTTTAAAATGTATTTCAATAATAACTTGTACTTTTTTGTAAGAAGTCTTTTAAATCTGTATTAGGCTTAAATCTAGGTATTGGATACTTTGTATACTAGTGTAAATGCTATATTTTTTAATTTAATTTTTTTTTGCTGTTATAAAGAAATTAAACCAGAGATTATCTTCACTTTACTGTTAAGTCTCTTGGGAGAAAAACTGACTTCTCATTCTCTATTGTGTCCACAGGAAAGAACACAATGTATGTACTAAACAAAGTACTGTTGAAAAAATAAGTGAACATTTTGCAGGAGTACAGATACTTGTGTAGTCAGAGAGCCCACCCCTGGGCTTTGTTGGTGCTCCGTGGTGCTCACGGAGTGAGTGAGTGTGTGTGTGTGTGTGTGTGTGTGTGTGTGTGTGTGTTTTAAAGTTTATTTATTTTTGAGAGAGAGAGAGAGAGAGAAAGAGTATGAGCAGGGGAGGGGCAGAGAGAGAGGGGGACAGAGAATCTGAAGCAGGCTCTGCACTGTCAGCACAAAGCCCAATATGGGGCTCAAACCCATGAACCGTGAGATCGTGACCTGAGCCGAAGTCAGATGGTCAACCAACTGAGCCACCCAGGCGCCCTTGATGTTCCTTGGTTTTAATCAGTAAGTCCTTAGCAACAGCTTCCTGTCATCCTAAAATGGATACGACTTGGCCCAAATGCATAGTGTTAAATTATTTCACCATAAATCATAAGTCTCTACTCTCAATACCAAAGACAACATTATCTCCAATACTAAACACACAAAAGAGTATAATGAACAGGAGCTGCATAAAAATTACAGCCTTGTCTACTGACTGTCAAATTCTGTCAAACTGGATCTCTGAAATTTTTTAGAGATTGTCCAAAAGCTTAAAGCACAAACAAGGCAACAATTCTCAAAGTTTAATTCTCGCCAACAAAGTACTTATCTTTTTGCACTGAAAGAAATGAACTGTTATAGTTTATATCTCTGAGAAAGCCCCAGAAAAGAATTCCTGATTCTCTTCATTCAAAACCGAATAAATCACCCAATGTTCTGTTTTTAATAAATATTTTCACATAATCCAAGATATAATCCAATAAATAGAAAATGCAAACAAGTTGGTCATGGGCATTAAAATGAGACAGTTTCTATGTGACTATTCAAATCAAATATTTGGCTCTGCTTCTTCAGATGAGGTATCTGCCAACTGTCAAATGTCAGGCTAGATGAGGCTGGAGGAGAGGAGAGGAAGAGCAGCCTGGAAAGAGGGATTCCTTCTGTTTATATCATCACATTTCAGCACCATCCATGCAATGCTGTCATGAAGAATCAGTATCTTTTGTCTAACACTCAGTCCAGTCCTACCATCTGGACAGCTCAGCTCACTTCTGCAGATGAAAAACCCAATGTAGTCAGGATTTGGGTTTTTGGTGTTTGGCTGGGTTTTTGTTTTTGTTTGCTTTGGGGTTTTTTTGCTTCTGTTTTAATACAAAGGTGGATCATTTTTACTCTTACTTCTACTATTCTTGATTGCCACATCAACATAGGAGGTAATAATCACTGGCTTTCTTCTCAGAGATCATGCAGAAAAGACATCTTTTGGCATTGCATTCGATGAGATATTTTTCTTTACATTTATTTATTTTTGACAGAGAACGAGAGAGAGGATGAGCTGGGCAGGGGCAGACAGAGGGGGATAGAGGATCTGAGGTGGGCTCTGTGCTGACAGCAGAGAGCCTGATGTGGGGCTTAAACCATAAGATCATGACCTGAGCTGAAGGCAGACACTTAACTGAGCCACCCAGACGCCCCTAGATGAGATATTTTTCTAATGAAAGAGAAGTTTACCTGCTCCTTATTAGTGTAATCTCTCATTTGACTTAAAACTTTGGAACATGTTACCATTTACTGTTTTTTACTGTATTTCCTCTGAAAATCCTAACCCCAAAAGTTTTATCTGTCAAGACTTCAAGTAACCAATCTGCTGGATACACAGCAAACATTTTTGAAGGCAAGCATATTATTAGTTTCTTTCCAAGATTCAGAGATTTTATAAAATAAAACTAAAAATAAACTAGATAAACTGAAATATAGGCTTTATGTATATATCTGACAAAATTTATACTCATTATCAAAAGTACGCTTTAAAATAGCAAATGGGATGGGGCGCCTGGGTGGCGCAGTCGGTTAAGCGTCAGACTTCAGCCAGGTCACGATCTCGCGGTCTGCGAGTTCGAGCCCCGCATCAGGCTCTGGGCTGATGGCTCAGAGCCTGGAGCCTGTTTCCGATTCTGTGTCTCCCTCTCTCTCTGCCCCTCCCCCGTTCATGCTCTGTCTCTCTCTGTCCCAAAAATAAATAAACGTTGGAAAAAAAAAATTAAAAAAAAAAAAAAAAATAAATAAATAAATAAAATAGCAAATGGGATCATCTCACTACATTTTGATGATATGACATTGTACAAGGAAAATAATTATTTCTATTTTAATATGAGCTTTATCAGTGGAAGAAAATAGTTCACATTCCTCAAAAAGTTCAGGATCAAATTTCATCTTTACAATACACAAAGAAAGAATGTAAAATCAATTATTTTGGTAGGAAAAAAATTTGGAAAGGAAAATGAATTTGCCATTTGGAATGGTTCAGAACTTGTCAAGTCTATGAAAATATATTGAGATCCAAAATAGTATGCCGCTAATTTATTATAAATCCAGTGGCAAGTTCTTAATATCCTTTATTGGTAAGCAATCCTATGAAAACACTCTTAAAATCATTTTGTTGTTATGATATAGACAAGGGTACCAGAATGCTTTTAATGAAATTATATTAATTAATGCCTTCCTAAATATAATCAGAAGACAATATAAAAAAATCTTAATAAAATTATGTAACATGTATAATATTGTATATTATTTATATATTTATATTAAATATTATTATATATTCAATATTTATTGAAGGTGAAAGCTAATTTGTGAAAAATCTTTGGTGCTTTTTATCATAAAACAGTACTCACTTTACTATCTGCTATGTCTTACTATATAGACATTCAATAGTTACCTTATGGCATTACGTTATGAAAAACCCATGAAATTTTGCTCATTTTGGATATAAAAACTCTTCTTCAAAGAAGATGTTATTGACACTACTCTAAAATGCGTTTGTGAATCCCGTGGTAGAGGCTGAGGTAGAGCAAGAAGGAAACAAAAATCCAAGGTGCTGGGGAGAGTGCCTAGAAGAGGTAGCCCTGACACCAAGAGGCTCCCCAGAGAATGGGGGAAAGGAGTCTGTCACGGCACTTAGACACTATTTTGGATTTGGAAGAGTAAGGCAAGAGTCTAAACCTTACGAAGGTCACTAGTGGTTGACTGAACATAAACATGGGACAAATTCCAAGAACAAGAAATACGTAGTCAAGAAGGAAATCAAGAAACCAAGAATTACAGGAGATTGGTAAAGAAAATTGTGGATATGGCATAAGTTGGCTCAGACAGGATTCCTTTTACCCCTAGGCTTACGGACACTGGACATAATTTCTGATGGGTATTGATTAGTCCAACAACCTACCTTGTATTTTATTGTTTCTAAAATGGCATGTCACTTAAGTAATTAGATAATAGTTTGAATACCCCCATTTTTCATAAACATATCTGTTAAGATCCACAAAGGAAGCTGAAATGAGGGTAATACCCAGTCATAAATGTCCAATATCCCAAAGATAGGCAGTGATATATGACAGATAATTCATCCTAACTTTAAAAATAAAACCTTAGATTTCATCCTATTAAATTATTTTCCCATCCATGTTTCTTCAAATTTTTATCAGTAGTACACATTATGGAGAAATGCTTTAATTAAAATCTATATACTTTATATGAGGTAGATATTATTAACAATAAAGTGTCTTGAATACCATTCATTTAATTTTTCTCTGGGCTCAGAAGTGACAAAGTTCAAAGTTCATACATTTTTTTACATTAAGATCGCTGCATAAATACTACCTTTCACATGTTATTTTTTCCCTGTTTGCAAACAAATGCTGATAATCAAACAAAATCTCAATACTAGGGAATTTTACATAAATCATTTATACTTTGAGAGTCTCAAAATGAGTACTAGACCAGACATTTCACAGTTAGAAATATTGGCACAAGCAGTTTAGAAGCAGCAGCATCCAAAACTTAGGAATTACACAATATAATGGATCATGAGTAAGAGCCATAGGATGAAAAATAAAATAAAAATATCAGATCCAACAGAATTTTTATGGTGGTGATGTTATTTTAAATTTTCCATTTATTTTTTCCTCCATACCTTCAAGCAAGATACCTGTCTTTTAACCTAGCTGTCTATCTGAAATGTATCTCAGAGCCTTTCTTGTAAATATTTTCAATATTTTTCAAGTCTTTCCACCCAAATAGATTCTTTTTTGAGTATTGGACTTCCCTTTTGTGACTTAGTCTGATTTTCTTATGTTTTGTTTTCAAGTGGATAAGTAAAAGTGCCCGGGATTCCCCCAGAGGCAATGTTCATATTTACTGCTGGTCAATTGCCAGAGATGTGGAATAGATTAAAAATGCTTTCCTTCCCTAAGTTCCATGATGTCATTACTCTACCACCACTCACAGAACAAGGTCTTTCCGGGAGAATGCAAACTTGAGAGTTTCTGAAGTGAGGTATCCCACCCAGTTCTACTCAGCCTTTTCGTGGTATGCACATTATTGTTCAAGGAATCTTGTCATGTAAGCAACTCCTGAAAAAGTCCAGTTTCCTTTGACTTAGTTCCAGCATCCGTCCCCCTTAGACAAGTAGATGATATTTCTTCCAGTTACTCAAATATTTTTCAGGATTAATTCAATCACAGCTCAGCCTCTTAGTTCAATTCAGAATCCATCTCATTTCTCCAAAGACATACAACACAGGTTCCCTTGACCACAAATATATCTGACCAGTCTCCCTTGTTAATAGGCACTTTGTAATGTTCTTATAAGAATTGAAGAAATAATCCATGTAGCACAGCAAAGGCTTTACAAGGTAAACACTTGAAAAACTATAGCTGTTACTACTTTTAGTATGACTAGTGTCTTCTTCAAGTCAGTTCTGCCTCTTCTTCCAAGTTTAGGTTTAAAAAAAAGTTTATATTTCTTGGTTTATACTTATTTCCTGAAATAATCTCAGGCACAAAAATGCCTTTATTTTGGTTTGGTTCAATCAAATAATTTAAGTGCCTATATTTTCAGTTTTTAAGTATCAGTATGTTCAGTAAAAAAGTTACAGTTAATTAGGGAGGGAGATAAGATATAACTACATATAACAAATACAAAAGGAAATAAAAAGTATTGTTAAATCAGTAAACGTATCTTATGTTTATAGAAAAATAAAAATGCGAGAATTTTCAAAAAGGTATTGATAAGTAAGAACACCAGGCAAAGACGGCCTAACATATTAAAACTTAGTAAAAAACTAATATAATCATGAAATCACATGGCTAGCACAGGAATAGAAATATTTATCAGTGGAACAGAATCAAATCTAGAAGTAAGTTAAAGTTTACATAGGAACTTAAAAATGTCCATGGGATATCAGGGCGCCTGGGTGGCTCAGTTGGTTGAGCATCCAACTCTTAACTTCAGCCCAGGTCATGATGTCATGGTTCAGGGCTCATGGTTCAGGGGATCAAGCCCCACACTGGGCTCTGTGCTGTTAGCACAGAGCCTACTTGGGATTCTCTCTCTCTTCTGTCTCTGTCCCTCTCCCCTGCTTGCACTTCCTCTAGCTCTCAAAATAAACAAACAAACAAACAAACTTTTAAGAAATGTCCAGGGGGTTTAGACACATTATTCAATAAATTGTGCTAACTACAACTTACATTGGGAAAAATTAGATCAGACCCTACAATACATTATATAGAGAAATAACTTATTCATGAATTAAAAACATATATGTAAATCAAGTAAAGATACTAGAAGAAAACAGAAAAACATTAAATACAAGGAGACTATTGATTCACACTAACAACCCAGAAAGCATGAAAGAAAAAATGTACATATTTAATTACATAAATATAAAAATACTTTATTTGGCAAAAAATCACAACAACATCAAAAGATGATTGATAGATGAGGAGAAAATGATTGGAAACAAATGTTAAATAAGAGTTAACCTCTCTAAGGTACAACATGCTTCTACCAATTATTAAGAAAGGCAGGTAATGCAATTTGTTTCAAGGAAATAAAGGTACTTTGCTGAAATATAGATTAGATATGAGTGAATATTATGATTAGTTCTCAGTAAAATGAAATTAAAATAGATACCATATTCACTGGGTTGTCAAAAAAATTTTTTAAATGATAGATACATTTAAAGTTGCTAGAGTTGTGGGTATTAAGAATGTGAAGTATTACACACTCTTTTGGAAAGTAATCTAGTATTTAAATAATTATTACTGAATATTTTATTTTATTTTAGCATTTAAATTAGAATTTAAATAATTTAAATATAGTATTTAAAATGTGCATAGCACTTGCCCTATTTCTCTCATTTCTTAACATTTATCAAATAGAAATAAAATTACTATGATATTTATTATATCACTGTTAGTAATAGCAAAGACTTGAAACAATGTGTATTGTCTCCCAAATTAGAATGATTAAATGGTATATCCATTGATAGCTTGGTGCATATGCAACATTGAGTATTATGCAGCTATTCACACAAATGACATTGGCATATGTATTGCCTTGGAAAGATATCTAAAATATATTGTTAGCTCTCAAAAGATGGAGGATGTACATGTAGCATGTGTGTGTGTGTGTGTGTGTGTGTGTGGTAATCTCGTTCTATAAAATGTGACCACAGTGTCTGGAAATGTTTTATATTCAAAATGAAATGTGTGAAAGTTCACAAATCAAAATGCTATTAGTGGTTATATTTGATACAAGAAAACAAAATTAGTTTTATTTTAAATACACGTATTTATATTCAAAGTTCTAGTGATTGGTGTATAACTTAGACCCCTAAGAAAAAAAGGCAATTAAATATTTCCAGGAACTTGGGAAGGTCCTGTCTGAATAAAGCAGACACTTGACCTGGCTGTAGCCCAGGCCTTGAGTAAATCACCCCCATACTGGCAATTTCTTAGTCTTCAGGTCTTAGATTAAATTTCACTTCTTCAAAGTTCTAGAGGTTAGAAGTCTGAAAAATGCCATGTTAGTTTGCATATTCCTGACATCTAGTGAGTTAAGCTTTTTTTTTTTTTGCATGTTAATACCCACAGGTATTTCTTATTCTGTGACTTGGTTATAGTTGAATTCTGACCAATTTTTGAAGTGTAGTTGTAATTTTTCTATTAATTTTAAAAAGCTTTTAGACAAATTATGTATGGCAAATATTTGCCTCATATATGTTTCAAGTATTTATTCCAAATTTGTTGGGTTTTGTTGATGGTGTCTTTTATCCTAAAGCATTTAAAAGTTCTATATAATCAATGTTACTGTCATCTCTGCTTCATTCTACCATGATAGTTGAAATGTACTTTCCAGGTTCAGGGTCATGGGAAATAGTCTCCACTTCTCGATAGGAAATGTTGAGGTTCTGCAGCAAAATACTGGCCAGGAATACTGCTCTGGACTTTTTGTGAAAATACATCTGCCACAGGATACATTTGACTAAGTGCTTCTCATATATAGGTAGGTAGGTAGATAGACAGATAAGCAGACCGAGAAAAACAGATATTGGGAGAGAATTTAGGTTTTGTTTTGTTTGTTTTACAGAGACAGAGCATGTGAGCAGGGAAAAGGGGCAAAGGGAGAGAGAAAGAATCTAAAGCAGGCTCCATGCTCAGCAAGGAACCTGATGTCGGGCTCCATCCCACAACCCTGGGATCATGACCTCAGCCAAAATCAAGAGTTGGACACTTGGGGTGCCTGGGTGGCTCAGTCAGTCAAGCCTCTGACTCTTGAAATAGGCCTGTCTCTCCCTCTCTCTCTGTCCCTCCCTTGCTTGCACTCTCTCTCTCAAAATAAACAACCTCAAAAAGAGTGTTGGATGCTTAACCAACTGAGTCATCCAGGTGCCCATGGAAGAGAACTCAGAAGAGAATCTAAGTTTAAAATGCAGTACTTTTGCCTCAGAACATTGATGAAATTGCTTCATTGCTTTCTCAATTCAATTTTGCTGAGGGAATATCTGATGCTACTTTGATCCGTCCACCTTTGTAGATAACCTAAGTCTACGTGTGTGCATGCACATTTGTGTGCACATGTGCAAGTGCCCGTGTTTATTTACTTGCTTTCTTGTTTTGTTCTGCAGAAATATTCTTTTATAATTTTACCATTATTTTCTTTGCTCTGAACATTCACTACATTGAATCTATTTGTCTGTGTTTTTATTGTATCTCGGTAGTTGCTTTCAATGTGAAGGCATGTCTTCCTTCAACTCTACAGTATTTATCTTCTCTCATTTACTATTCCTGCCTTTTTGAATGCAACTTGGTCAATACTGGACTTCTACGTCTATCAACTTGTCTTCGTCCATCTCTTTGCAATTTTGTTTGTTTGTTTTTTTTTTCATCCTGGGGTATATTTTCCATCTTAATATCCAAATTCAATTCCTTCAAAAATTTTTCTGCATCAAAATGCAAACCTAGAAGCTAAAAGTAATTTTTAGTAACCTCTGTAAGTACTCATCCCTAGTCGACACTATATGTGCTTCCAAACTGTCTACACATGATTCTGACAGGCTGCCAAATTTTAACTCAAAATCTTTCCCACAATGCTTTGTTGAAAATGTTGTATTTAGTTTTGGGTAAATAACTACACATTTTTACTGTATAAACACCAGATAAAATGGCAAGTTCTATGAAGTTTTGATATCAGAGAAATGTTCTGTCCTGTCTGCTACTAATTTCTTAGAACAGTCTTTCAGCTCACCAGTTTTATCTTGTGGTTTGACAACTTGGTTACTTTTTCCATAATTAAAAATTGATGTTTTGTTAATCAGTTTATTCTTTCTATTCATAGCTTTTGTTATTATTGTTAATGAATGTTTTGTTTTACTGCCTTCTTCCCTCCCTCAAAGGTTACTGCTTATATTTAAAATTTTCTATTTTCCCTAAAAATAGGGACCTATTTCCTGTTTTACTCCTTTGGTCCCTCTCATTGTACTGATTTGTTTTGTTTTGTTTCTCAAAAGGTAGGTAATTTTAGATTATCTGTTCTTATTTTCTATTGAGGTTCTAGTTTGAATAGTGCATTTTTTGACCAAAATAGAATTTTATTTTTCCTTTTTAGAAGCTTTGGCATGCATATATTCTTTGCTGTGTTTTATTCAGGCCTGGTTTTTCTATTAATTCAATTTTATCTATTTGCTATTTTATAGGAGTTTATCATAATTCCTGGTTTACTCAAGATATATATATATATATCTATATATATTTAGATATATATATGAAAGATGGATATGTATATATGAAAGAGACTAAGTATATATTTGTGTGAGCTTTATAATTCTTTCCTTTTAAAAGTTTATTTATTTTGAGAGAGAGATAGAGAGAGACAGAGAGACAGAGACAGAGAGAGATACTCCCAAGCAGACTCTGCACTGTCAGCATGGAGGCCAATATGGGGCTCGATCCCACAAACTGTGAGATCAGGACCTGAGCCAAAATCAAGAGTCAGACGCTCAACCAACTGAGCCACCCAGGCGCCCTAGTTTTATAATTCTTTAAAACATTTTTTTCTTAAGTACATGATATTTTTAATTGTAAGAGAGGTGAATTTCTTTGTATGCAATCTGCCATTTTGGCTCGATTTCCACCTACTTTGCAACCTTTTAGTCAAGTTGTTAATATAAATTTTGCATCTTTTAATTATATTAATATATAATTCCAACACCCAATCTCCAGGTGTGGGGTTTTCTCCCCACATCACCAAGCGATTCTCCAACACCAGCTAGGTGTCCTTACAATTCAACTCAATGCTGATACTACCTTGAGCCAGCATCAGCTCCCACAGGTTAAGGGCTCAGTCCCACGGGACCGCCCTGCCTCTTTCACTTCAGAGGCCAATGGCAAGTTCCAGTTGTCACTTGAGCTTTTGACCAACTGGCTATTGGAGGTTCTAACAATCCTCTCCTTGGGTTTGACTAATTTTTGAAAGTGGCTCACAGAACATGGAAACATTTTATTTACTAGATTCGTTGGTTTATTATAAAAGGACATAATTCAGAACAGCTAGATGGAAGAGATGGATAGGGCAAGGCAGTGGGGAAGGGTGCGGAGCTTTGACGCTCTTCCTAAGCACACCACTCTCCCCAAACCCCCGCATGTTCGCTAGCCCAGATGCTCTCCAAACCCGTCCTTTGGGGGTTTTATGGAGGATTCATTACTTAGGCATGACTGATTAAATCACTGGACCTTAGTGAACTTGATCTCCAATCCCTCCCTGCTCCCTGCAGCTGGGGGGTGGGAGCGGTTGGGGGAGGGGGCATGGACTGAAAGATCCAAACTTCAAACCTCAGGGTTGGTTCTCCAGGCAAACAGCCATCCACAGGTGCTTCACCAAGGTCATTAACATGACAAAAGTTACATTTACCACTCTCATCTTAGGAAATTCCAAGGATTTTAGGAACTCTGTCAGAAATGGGGATGAGGACCAAATAAATATTTATTATATTTCACAAAATCACGACTCATACATCTTTTTTAATTACACATCCCTCTTGATAATTTAGTGACCTAAGGGGAGAACTGCTGAAGCATTATTTGCTTTAGAAGGTGATTTTTAATCCAGCTGCATCTTTTTAGCTGAAAGAATTGGATGTCATTTAACATTTTATTGTTTGTATTCCCAGATTTAAAATATAGATGTAATCAATAACAGAAGCCCAACCTTATTTTCCTCATTGGAAAATGTGCATGTCAAATGACAGGAGTGGATTCAGCTAGGTGTAAGATCATATATATGAAAGGTATTATTTCGTTCGTGCTTGCTAAATTAAACCCCTTTGAGGGAAAAAATGATTTTTAATTTTTCACAGGTATCTACTGTCTATATCATGGTTGAAACACTTAGAGTTCATCAGACAGTTAACATTTTCCTGTGTTTGATGCTTTTACTTAGGATGATCCCTTAGCTCGGAGTTCTCAAACTCCTCCCCTCCTGACTGATGCACAGTCTTCAGGACCCAGTTAAACGCATAGGACCTCATAGAATTGGCCCCCAGTAGCCCTACCTTCATCAACTGTACAACCTGCAGGCTAGACTAGTGACCCATTCTGGGTGCTGTTTACTAGCCAGAGCATAGTTCTGTCACTTCTCTTACTACATTGCATTATAAGTCTCCCACCTGTGCCTGTGAGCATCTTGAATTGCACATCTTTGCATCTCTAGTGGCTAGAGATTCACTTCTCTCCTAAACCAGCTTATGATCTTCTTGACAGCAGGGACTCTGGGTGTTTTCTCTTTGTTTTCATGGCACGTAATAGTAACAACGGCAATATTTATAATGTGTCGTCACTCTTCTAAGCAATAACTTTATATATTTTTTCTTCATCTAATCATCATGACAAACCTGAGACATAATGTTATTCCACTACATTTTGTAGAGAAATAAAATGAAGGCACAGAGAGATCAAGTAAACTCCCCAAGGTCACACAGCTAGTCAGTGTCAGAACCAATATTCAAACCCAAGGAGTTCAGCTCCAGAGTGTAATACTATGCTTAAGCACAGACTTGATAACACTGACTCAATGCACATACATCAGAAGAGTGTAAAGCACACTGAGAATTCTCAAGTAGATACCATGGCTTCTAAGCTACCTCTTCTCACATATCCATTCCAACATTTACTATAAAAAGCTGTGTTTTTAAAAGTGAACATGATAGGGTCAAGTAATTTCTTCACAGACATGTAGCACTTTTCCTATAATATTTATGAACTATTACAAAGGTGTTTTCAATAATTTAACCATTAATTTTAAGAATGTATTTGCAGCATGACCTGGTTATTGAGAATAGCTTTGACCACATAGCTATCTTTCTAAAAGAGTGTAATTATCAAAAGATTTAGATAGATAGTGCCTCAATACAAAGAAATCCAGTTTATGCACTTGCAAATACTTTCTTAAATTTTAGGGTTAAATCAGCTTATTCTTTGAATGAATAGCCATACATCATCAAATAGAGATTAAGATTCAAGTATCAATCTTGTACTCCCTTGGAAAAAGATGCTTTTGTTTTAACACTGTATATAATTACAAAATATCTAAATTTTTAAGACTGATCTTTTTAAAAACTCCATGTATATTTGTGATTCATTTTTACATCTTTTCAACCATGTCTTTTTGAGAATGACACATGTAGAAAAAATATGTTAATATCTTATCTGTTCTGACAAAAACTCTCTAGGATAAACTTTTAAAATATTGTCATATATCACTTTAAATGCATGTCCAATCACTTTATTTGCATCAGAAATAAACTCATTAACTCAGTAAAACAAGACCTGCAAAAATCATGCCTTACAACACACACTCACACACAAAGTTAAATATACCCTTTTCTGCATGTTAAGGTATTTCATGCCAGCCTTCCTAACTCCCTGTGCATGGAAGTAATAATACTACATATCCCTGGTTTTATTTCACTTCCTTTTTTTCTCTTCTCAAGCACTGTCGTAAAAATAAATGAATATTGTTCCACTGTGCACGCTTTTTACACTTCTCATGATGAGAATGGATTCGTGATAACCCATTTATTTTCTTTTCTTCTAACAATCTTTGCAGCAAGAATGAGATGCCTGAATTTTAATGCCTAATATGATCTTTGGAAGACTATAAACTTTTAATAGACTTTAAACATAAAGTGAGGGAGAGGATAAATAGCAAGGAAGTCTGTGGTTTGTCCCAGGAAATCCTGATTAATAGCCTTCTGATTGTGTCAGACCACCCTGAATATCTTCTGAAAACAATTGGTTCATTTTATTGCCAAATAAATTGTAATTGAACTTACCAACTTCTAACCAAATAAAAATCTAAGTGCAAAGAAGGGACAGAAGAACACACATTTCTTATGTGATACAGCATCTAGGATCTGTCTCATTTTATTTACTCTGCAATATTCATTCCTGTTAAAACACAACAGGTTTAAGATGACAAAGTTTTTCTTTCTTTAGATTTGTCCTCTCTGTGAATCTTTCTTAGATATCCATACATTAACAGCAAGTCAGAAACATTCAACATTGTTTTAAAAATCTCAAGGCAAAATATTGACTAATTTCAGGGGTATGTAGGCACAAAATTTAAAACCTCCTTGAAAAAAATCTCTTCTGTAATACCACTTTTAGCAATGTTTCTTATATGGTTTGATATTTTGGCTTCTGTTTAAGATTTTTAAAAGTAAAGTGTAAGCATTGTGATGCTTACAGCTCTGTTAATACGTCAGCCTTTCAAGCCCTGAATGAAACAAAAACGCAAGCATGCTTTATAAGCAGGAAAAAAAAAAAGAGGACTTAGGCGTTGAGAATGTACAAAAGGTCCAAATCATATGAATTTTTTTAATTTCCTTTTATTGGCTTCTTTTTAAAATATAAAATGAATTTTTTTTCACTACATACAAGAGAAGCAAGAACATGATCTCTTGGAGTGATAAAAGAAACGATTCTTCAAGAATTGCATCTCCCTTTAAATGGAGAGAAGAAAAGAAAACAGTTTTAAAAAAATTAGTTGGTATTGCTACAATATACACAACCCCCTGAGCTCTGCCTTTTAAATCAGCATTCTGCTGTTAAATAATAAAAGAAAAGTCCCATTATTTTCCCAGCTTCCCTTTGCTTAAAGTGATTGATGTAGAATTTTACTGCCATCCAATGGCAGCTGCCTAATATAGCTCAAGTAAATGTCTAAAGCTTTTTGATCAAATTGCAGTCTAGGGAATTTAACTTATGTAGTACACTCACAACTTACATCAATACATCTCTGTTTGTTACACAGTGAGAAAGAAATATGACTACAGTTTCAATTTATTGTGCGTTCTTCAAATTCAATTTAACAGTGAATTACTAATATTGCTGAACATAATTACCTAAATGAATAAATCAACCTAGGCTACTCGCTAGAGAGAACATTAGAGCGTAATATTAATTTTTACATGCACCTCATCATATTAGTTTAAAAGGTTTCTTTTTACAACTAACAATCTTTTCCTACCAGGCAAAATGGCCTTTATTAAAAGACTGTTCTCAGCTTTACTTCTGTTATTTGGAAGTCATTTGAATCTTTTTAGCTGCTACTGTATATCATATAATTTCTGATTAACATCAAATCGCATACTGTTTTAATTATAATCTCCATTCCTAAATGATTGAGTATTTAGATCATTTCTCAAAAAGGCAAAATAAAAATTATGTCTGATTGATATGAATGAGTTTGTGCTTTAAATATTCAAGCTTAGTTATTTAAAATTCCCAATTTGGCATAGAGGAGTTGATGGATAATAAACCAATTTTATTTTTCATTAACATTAACTAAAATATAATATGTTTAATATTATAGGTAAATTGCTATTACATGATGATATTATGTGAATAAAACTTCACAAAAATGTATGGTTTATTTATATATGAATGACACTTTGCTAAAATATAAAAAGTTTAGTTCAGTAATTATTTTAAATAAAAGGCAAATTCAGATAAATATCTGGCTTATAATTTAAAAAGTATTGCCAATGTTATTTTATTCAATTGAATGTTTTAGAAGAGAGAGAGTGAGTGTGTGTGTGTGTGTGTGTGTGTGTGTATGTATGTGAGTGTGTGTGTGTATAAAAACAGCCTCAGGCTTTAAATATGTTTTAGTACTCTTGAACATCTGAGACCAATAATTCAATGGAATTGAAACACAATAACATATTTATTTTAACTGATTTTGCATTAGAATATTTAATTCCAACATTTCTTTCGGATAAAAATGTCACGTTTTTGTTTTTCTAAAAGATTTCCAAATTAAGTCCAAAATATTTTTTAGAAAAATCCAGGCTGACTTCATGCTGAGAGAGATTTTGTAAGGACCTTCAAACAACTCTAGGAATTTTGAAAGGAAATAGATAAACTGATGAGCATTTTCTGATCTCAGATGAAATTTGAAGACTTGGTCTTTGCAGATAAAGGCAAGGTGCCTCTGTGTATGCTGGGAACCTTAGCATTACAATATCTGGTTTATACAGAGGTCACAACTCTGAAGATCACAACTCTGAAGAAAACATCATGACTTTGACGGACACCAACAATGAAATTGTGCATATAATCCTAAAAATACCAAGCTAGCAAATAACGAAAAGAATTATTCTTTCTGCCTGATGGCTTTTTCAAATTTTTCATTTCTCTACACTGGATTCTATTCTTGTTTTACACATTAAGTAATTATATCACCATTTAAGTACTTTCTGGCCTGATATTTTTGGTGTGACCCCTGAAAATCTCAGTTTTAATCATATCTGTAAAGAAAATCTTAAGTTCACTCTAGCTCAGCTGCCTTATTTACCAGATTAGAAACTAAACCTGAAAGATAATATTGTCAATAGATAACCCAGCTGCTTAGTGTTTTCAGACATTTTAAGAAGTTTGAAAATATTTAAATGAATTTGCATCAAAAGTTCCATTCTACCTATGCTATATATGTCATATATTTATAAATTATAATTTATATAATATATACATAAGTATACTTCTATACTATAAAATATCACTTTTAGAAAGTTTTATATTTGACCCCCTATTCTCAAAATTTAGGAATCAGTTTCATTTGTGAATGATGTTTTAAATATAATAAAATTATATTTTCTTCACTTAATTGATATTACTCTATAAATTCTCTTTACAAGGGAAGGGCATTTTGCTTTACCACCAATCACCCTGTCCTTTATGTGCAAGTTAGTATTTTCTCCATCCGTATGTGTTTTCAAGCAATCAAACCAAAGTATAAACAGCAACTGCAGTTTTACTACTAAAATCTCATTTGTGAATAAGAAAATTTCCATTGATATGACTTGTACATCTACTCCTATCATTTTTTCATCCGGTGTAACAAACAAGTGAGACAAGTTAACTTCTTTATTCTTTGTAAAATACGGAGAGTTTGAAAGTTTCAGTTACTTGAAACATCTTCTTTCATAGTGATTTTCAATTTCCTTTTCATTAACAAAAATGCAAAGGACTGCTTAACTATTATTTACAAATAAATAAATAAATAAATAAATAAATATTTTTACAATGTACTCATTCACTACAATTTGAAGACATTTCTGCTCTGTTTTTAATCTAAGATATTGAAGGATCCAATAATCAATCACATCTATATCTTTTGTTTAATGTGATAAAAGGCCTGAGAATTGGTACAGAAAAATATTTAATGAGCTTGTGATTTTTTTTTAACTATCAATGGTATACAGTACTCTATGTCATATTAGGCCTTAAATCTAACTTTACAGAGACACATTTTAATGTGAAATTAATAGTATGTCAATATATAAACTTTTCTTGTATGTTCATTTTTGTGCTCGGAGTTATCACAGTTATGGTGCCTTTTTCAGATGCAGAGAGGAAAACAGATAAAGGAAAAATGATGTTATATCCACTGAGAGACAAGAATGGGTAAATTTTTGAGATGTATATCTTTGATGAAACAAATGTTCTAAGACATACCTAGATATTTACTTTTTTATCCAATAAGCATCTTGCTGCCAAACTCATGCTTTTATACTTGCATTACATTTTTTAAAAAATCATTTGGAATAAAACCTATTCACATTAAAGCTACGATTAGTTACAACATTTTGGTTGCTTCTTTCCCTGAAAATAAAAATCCTACACCGTGGGTAACACAATTCCTATGCCATGACACAGAAGTTCCCACAGCTTTCCAATTTCATCAGAAATGGAAAAGCCCATTATGTTTCTGCAAGACAGCATTGCTGATGGCTACCAGCCATCTAATAAAATGATAGCTATTTTGAGGTAAGCATGCTAATATCAGACCCGATCAAACCAAAGAATTTCAGAAGCACAGAGCTTGGTCTTTCTTCCTCCAAAGACAGCATCAAAATCTGATCAAGATAAAAGCAAAAACTTTTGATGAATATACACTACATGATTAAAACCCTAAGTCCCTATGGTTTAAACCTTGAAGACATTTTAATTATCTATTTAACATCTTGCTATTTCTGGAATTCTGACTGAGAATGTTTCTGACATAGTATTTCATGGAATGTCCTTTTCTCATACTGAGCCGCTTTTATACTCCAGATGTAAACACAAAAGCTTGCCTTTCATCTTTTTAAACTCTATCACATAAAAGGAAAGGTAAAAATCCTAAAGATCGCTTTTTCATGGACTTTTTAATATAGACTATAAAACTGAAAACTTTCTCTTAATCCAGAAATGTAGTCATTCTCCTTAAATTTATACACTTCTCGAGAGTATATTTAAAATTCTTTGATTGTCATGATCTAATTTTATTTGAGAAAGAAGAAAAAAATATTTTTGATATGTGTGGAGATGTTTGCTTTTTCCACAGGAATTAAGTCATTACTTAAAATTTCCACTAATTTTTTTTAACCTAACCAAATAAACAGACTGTAATTTAAAAAAAAAATCTTTCCTTAAAATTCCAAAGTAGTATTTACTAAATAAATTTTCACCCAACACAGAGTTTGCCTCAGCTAAGATTAGTTCTAGCTAAACTAGGTCCTATGAAAACCTGAAGAGAAAATTTAAAATATCATGTATTAAGGGGATTAGTGTCACATTTTCACATACTCGGAAGTAATTTACTGATTTTTTTTACAAGGATAAAAGAATGTAAACCTCATTTTACTGCTGGAGTCCGATTTTCCTTCACATTTTTTGTCATTTCTTTATATTCTTGCCAGGTTTAGTTATATGTCTCTGCGTATCTATTTACCCATGAAGATTTAATTGTATGGTTTTATAATTGCATATTCATTTTATCTTTGAAAAGATGAATAGCATATCATGATACATTTTGTATTAGTACATATATCCCAGAATGCATATGGTCATGAACCTTAACTTTTTGCATTCGGTTAAAAAATAAGCAAAGTTAAACAGGGTTCATTTCTAAAATGTGCCTAATTTATAACAGGATTTGGACCAGAAAATACACTTTCGTTTGGGTTTATCGACCTTATGGCCCTGATGGCTACTCATAGGAGACAGATTTCATCTTAGAAGGGGGTATTTGCTAACTAGAATTGAAAGCATCATGGCGGTGGCATGCTCCCAGATTACCACTTGAGATCTATTGCCGGCTGATCAACAGAGCAGCTTTGATTGCAATTTTACAAAGCCAGGTTCCTGCTGTCCTGGCTACAAAGTTTGTTTTCTTTTGTTTGTAGCAAGAGGGGAGGTGATGCTTGGTTTTTCTGCTTACCTCTAAACCTTAAAGCATAATTTTGGCCTAAGGAAAGAAGAGAATTTCTTAAAACGGAAGTGTTTCAATTAGTTTCATGAAAGTGGACAATGAGAAACAGCCCCTGTTGTTTCCTTGTTCATATTTTGTCTACTAACTGCTGGACTAAATCTCTTTTTCAATTTCAGGATGGCCTCTGAACCAAAGTAACAAGATGACCAAGGTCCCGAGCCCTGAAAACAGAAAAAGAGCTTTCACAGGGGGAGGAAAAAAAAAAAAAAGATGGAACGAGAAAATACAGAGGCTCTGAGGTGTCCATCAAATCAATTCTAAGCTCCTTTGCCTGACAGTCAAGACCTTTTTGCAACTGGTTAGAGTTCAGAACACAGCTCATGTGCCATTTCGTGATCTTCATCTTTTCCTTATATAACTTTACTTCATCAGATATGAATAAAATCATGTGAGAGACTACAAAATATTGAGTAGGTTGTGAAATAAAATACTGAATTACAAAGTAATGTAGAAAATAATGGAAGATAGGATAAAAAATTATATGAGTTTTCAATTACTAAGAAATTTGAATGACAGATTTAAGATGAGTTTAGACTTTAAAGAACCACTAAAAGTATGCTTTGATATGATGCATATTATTGTAATACAATATCGTTAAAATGTATATCATACAGTTCACATTTGGGTGTGGCTTGTTTTTAAAAATGGATTCTATATTTGATGTCAGAGATGACAATTTTCATGTATTTGGCATCAACAGATCGATCCCCACATTCCATATGTGAAGTATATCTTCAACAAAATATTCTTAAACAGAAAAACAAATGAATAGGACTAACTGTAATATGTAGTAAATTAGCAGCATTCACTGTAACATACATCATTCTCACAAATAATAATAATAATAATTCTTAATATTAAAAGAGTAATTAATTTGTATTTATTCAAATAATTCATCACAAACATAATTTCATTTATCTCAGATACAATGAGTTCAGTGACAAAATTAACAGTGTAGGATATATTCTTTGTTTACTAACTATAAGTTACAGAAAGTATAAATAGATGTCATCTAAGTTTGTCTCTGTGAGAAACTTAGCCACAAATGCATTTCTTACACACAGTTTGCTCTGTATGAAGTTCTGAGGAGACACCTTAATACTACACATTAAAAACATTTGCTTATTGAGTTTTTAAAGGATTAAAAGCCTTAAGAAATGCATTAAAAATTTAAAAACAAGTATTACCTATCCTGCATCAACCAGAGACACTGATAAATTAATAGGCAGAATTTTTGCTAGATCAAAAGATATTTGAGTGTTCATTGGGACTGGTTATGTGAAACCATGGCCAGCTGCACTTTGAGAAAACATACATAAATACATTATATACATAGAAGATGGAAGATGGCCCACTAATAGAAATTTTCTGATATCTCAACTTGGTCACTTTTTGGTCTCAATTTGTCCCTGCAAAGGTATGGGGAAGGCCACACTCCCCTAGGTTGCTAGAGATATACTCTTTATGTCCAGATCAGTTCATTTTTAGAATTGTCAGTTTCTAGGGTCACTTACATGTGTCAGTCATTGTGTCTTATCGGGAAAAGTCAGTATGGGTCATCTGACTAAATGCGCCTAGAATCTTCAAAATGCTTACAGTGGTCAGTGTACAAGAACAAAAAAATGTGTCAGGCCTGAGGGCCTTTCAATCAGGAATAGTCTATACAGTCTCCTGTAGGGGCAGTCCATTAAGACTGGTGGACATATATTGTACATTTTATTTATACATAGTACTTGGTAGAATAAAAATGTATTAAGTGACAGCCAAATATACAGAACTATCAGGGATGTTTCCCCAAATTGTCAGCTGGGTATGATTTTATATTATCACAGTATCCCTATAAGAATACCATGTTCAGTGAAATGTTAGGGAAACATATACCACTGTTTCATACAACAAGAGTAATTGAATGTCTCGTAGTTTTGCCAAGGCCATAAGAACACTTGAGGTGTAAAAGTTTATCATCGAAAGCGCATTTGTGGATCTACTTATGTTTATGTTCTATGAAAAGGTCTGCCATAATAGCAATAACAGTAATAACAGCAATAATTTACTGAGCCCTTACTAGAAATCAAATGTCAAAAACAAACTTAGAGATACAGGTATTTAGAAAAGAAAATAAGTTGACCTGCAGAAAAGTTTTCATTGGAGTGCAGATTTTACCAAAACTAGTTAAGATTAAAAAAAATAGACTAGGCATTTTTAAAATTTTTACTGAGTGTTCACAGTAACTTTCTGACATGATTATCATATTAACAATGATTTACAGCAGCACTTTGCAAAGGGTAGGATAAAATGATTTTTGTTAGGAAGTCAGTACCTTAAAAGAAAGCTCAAGATTTGTTTTAATTTGTGGACTAGAGCTAGACAGAATGATTCTTTTTGTTGTTGTTGTCATTGTTTACTTGCTCTGTTTTTATTCACCCAAAGGTGCAAAGTCATTTTTGTCTCTTTCCCTGACAGAGAATATGATATGAACAGTTATTCTTTAAAGAAGCAATGCAAAGTATCAGATTATTTCTTCATACACATTATGCTGGCCACCTCATTTCACTTAATTCTTACAACAGGCTATGATGTTCATAGGGTACTATTTACTCATGAAATTTAAAATTACACTGGAGGTGAAATTTAATTTCAATCAGTAATACATTAGGCTTAGTAAATAATTTAGTGAGCCCCCTTGAGAATGATCTAAAATGCCAGCACCCACTTGTACCATATGTATGGTCAATATTATTTTCTGTTAGAGACTCATGATGAGATTACGGAGAAATTAGAAACTAATTAAGCATATAGAACCAAACTTTTCACTCCCTAGTCCATTATATGCAGCCTATTACTCCTCCAGGAGCTTCTTAAACTTCATCTTAACAAGCTGAAAAGACATTATGAAGATGAATTTATCAACAGTTCTAATACATATTTGCATATGATTAACAATGCAAAAATAAAACACTCTCAGAACTCTACTTGGTGGGATGTAGCCTTTTCCTTCTGAGATATATCTTCCATACCTATTTATTGGTGAATGATAATATAACTTTGTACATTAAATTACCTTCACTATTGAAACATTAGTTTAAAAAGCAGCCTGGGTGAAAATAGAAAATAGTGTACATGAAGTCAACTTTACATTTTTTTAACAATACAATTTATTTTTCTCCCAAATATATTCATAATGAATTAACTAACAGTATTTTCAAGCAAGACCTCCTTCTGAATTTAACCAATGAACAGATCAAATTCATGGGTAAGGGGCATTTATTTATTTATCAATAATTAAAGTGCTAACATTCTTAGAAATTGTTTGTAAGCCAAATACGGTCTATTGGAATCAAGATGACATTTGATAATAAAGTAAAAAATTTACTTTTGCTTGGGTTTGCTTACCACATTTTTCCTTTCCATTCCATGTAGTAAAGGATCACAAAGACAAGGCAAGAATCTGGGCTTGATGTTAATATTGGAGTGGGGACCACAGAAAGGGAGTGAGCTAAACAGCTGATATTTAAGCTGCTTTCTGGGTGTTTCAAACTCACCCCTCTTCCCCATTCTCAAAACCTCTACTAGGATTCAAAATTGCCATGTCTCACTGAAATATCAGAATAACCTCTTCTATTCCTGACTGGTCTGCCTGTCCCTAGGTTCTTTCCAACACTAACTCTTTTCCACATCAACATCAGAGTTTGTTTCTAAAAATCAGATAAAATCAAATTTCACTTCCCTGCCTAAAAACTGCACATTGATTGAATGAGTGCCTAATTTCAAATGGTTAGTCTATATTTCTACTTTAAGTTCTCACCGCCAGTATTTCCCTCCACTCCCCACCTCCACAGTCCTACGCCCCTGCCTTAGTCTACACATGCTCCAGTCTACTTGCTATTCTTACCACCTTTCCCCCTGTCCTCCAGTGGGCTTCAGTATTCCATCTCTCAACACTCTTTTTCCCTTGCTCAGGATGTGACCAAACCTCTTCTCTCTTCCACATCATTAGATTTTAACGGCTTTAAGATGCAGAAATAATCCCTTGTTTTTGAAAGTTCCTCAACTCTAGTCATTTATTTTCCTGTGACTGGCTCTTCTCTTTTTCTCTCTCTCCATCTCTCTCTCAGCCTCTCCTTTCCTCTCAGTAGTGAATAGATGAAATCACCTCCGTGGTCCTGTAATACTTAAACAAACCACATTATATGCTAGTGAGAGGATGACGCAATATATTCCCCAAGGTCATTGACTATTTGAAGAGTTAAGGACGGCCCAAATAAAACAATAAACACCGAGAGTCACAAAGGCAGAGTGATAAAGCATCAGTGACAAGATCTGTCTGTTGTCACTTCTGTTTCATCCAGGAGACCAATTTTCTTTTCATACAAAGACAGGATTTACTCCCATGTCTACAGTGGGGTCAGCTCAACCATAATAAAGAGTTGGCTGAACTGATCTGAGTGGGAAATGCAAGGCCCAAGTTAGACGTAAATACGCATGTATGTATTTCTTGCTGTTGCATCTATAGATCAGCTGTGGTTTGGCTCCTCAAAGCTGGACTTGGTTTTATTTCAGTGAATTGTGTCCTCTCCAAACCAACAGCCAAGCCAGTTATTTTCTTCTCATGAAGAAAGAAAAAGAAGGCAAGAGGGCAAGTCTAATTGCCAAGCACATTTGAAGTCCCTATCCATGCCCCACGTGCTAATATCCCATTAGGATCTTGACCAGAGTCAAGAAGCTGGGAGGTATAATTCTCCCATGGAAAGGGTGAATATTTGCTAAACAACAGAAATATCATTAATTTTATGTTTCTATAGGCTAGTACCTTTATTTGGGGAACACTCAGATTATACGTGACTTGCACATACAGCATTTCCTTTCCTCCAGGAATCCACACTCTGAGAGAGCTCTTCTTTGGTTCTGACCTTAGAGGTATTCAGTTGCCAGATCTCATCTCCAGTGACTGCTCTTCTGCAAAACTCCTACCCTCTCTGAACTTATTCTAGGGACAAAGTGAATCATAACTTTGTAAAAGCTACTGTTTATCTTGTATTTCGCAAATATGAAAAGATTGCTCTATGTGTTAGTACTACTTGTGACATTATTCTTATGGGAAAATGTAGTGTTGTTTCTTTTTTTTTTTTTTAATTTTTTTTCAGCGTTTATTTACTTTTGGGACAGAGAGAGACAGAGCATGAACGGGGGAGGGGCAGAGAGAGAGGGAGACACAGAATCGGAAACAGGCTCCAGGCTCTGAGCCATCAGCCCAGAGCCCGACGCGGGGCTCGAACTCACGGACCGCGAGATCATGCCCTGGCTGAAGTCGGACGCTTAACCGACTGCACCACCCAGGCGCCCCTGTAGTGTTGTTTCTAAACAGCTAATTTGCAAATAATTTTGTAACACAACCTACTTTACATGTGAGACTATGCAGTATATATTATATATAATCTGTTTAAATAAATGCTATCTATGGTTAATTTGTTATCTAGTATTAATAATTCAAATAAACTGTGAAATATTGGAGAAGCTAATCACATAAGTAGTAAGGTTTTCTGGTTAAATGCAAGGTAATTTGATCTAACTTAAGATTAGTTTCTTAAGATTGTAAATTTATTATCTACCTATGGAGAATTTTATCTTTTAATGACCAAAAATAGTTGTCAAAAGAATCAACCTATAATATTATACTAATGCCATATGACAAACTTTGACATTAATTTGTCTTCAGATTCTAAAATTCTTCCTATTTTAATAAGATATACATGGCAATCTAATCTGTCTTGTGCCTTTTTAGGACTCCTTTTAATAATAGCCCAGGAAGTTAGATTAAATGTATATATTTAATAGTGTTATTATTATGGTCTCATTTTTATAAGTAGGCTTAGTGTCATTTCAATGATGATACATGATATGCAGGCAAGAGAACCTTCTTGAGCCTTTACTAATTTTGTTTAGATGTTATACATAGCTCACTGTAGCTAAAGAGCCAGGAATTAATCAACACATCATAGATTTAAAGAATTAAATATCCCAAATGAGAGGAATGTATTTCCCAGATCCGAGATCAAGTAAGTTACCATGGAAAATTATTAACAAAGGTCTCATTCAAGAGGATTTCAGACACTAAACTATGTATGCATAGCAGGATTAGTAGCATAATGTGGTACAAGGGCACTGAATAAAATTTTGTGATTAACGCTTTCTTGTGGCTGCAGGTAGGCTCTTGTTTCTTACAGTGAGAAATGTATCCCATCCAAATGTGAATTGCAGTGAGGCACTGAGGTTTTGAAGGAAAATCTGACAAGTAGAATCCAGCAAAAGGCAAGAATACTGGATTTGCCTGTAAGGTTCCACGATCTGTCACAAGGTTAACTATAAAGTGATGAGGCCAGACAGCATATCTTCTGCTTTAAATTTGACTTTTCAACTAAAGAATATTATCTTAAATTTACTCGTCTTACTTTAAATAGTTAAATCTACTGTGATTCAAGATTTGAAATGTAATCAAAAGATTCTTTAATCTTACAAAGAAATATAAAGGCATCCTAGGCTAAAATTGATTAGTGGGCATAGAAATAATGAAAAACACCTCCAAAATTCTCCTTAATGTGGACATGAATAAACTCATTCTAGGATTTTGTTTTGATTTGTGTCTCAATCATGATTTCCCCATTAGGAGACCCTAGGAATAATAAATGAATCAATAAATTTCAACCACACTGAAATGATTCAGGAGACAGATTTACTCATGCTTTAAAAAGTATACTCTTTAAAATTTTTCATCGGAGGTAATGAATCTCTGAAAGGAAAGAACAATTTTTTTTAATTCCTAAATACCTGACTAGTAGTATCATTTTTTATATCAGCCATTTTCATTCATCATGAATTATTCATGCACCTATCTTAATTTTAATTACCAACCCAACAAAGTTAAAAATCACACTGTACCTAAAAATATAAACACTATCACACTGAAGTTGAGAATGCATTATTCTTTATACATAATTGCTATCATGCTGAGGTTGGGTTGCCACCTTTTCTTGTGAAACCACAAAGAGGTTCTGTATGTATGCCTTCAACATATGCACGTGTTAGCTTCTCTAACTCTTGTTAGAAACGGACCCTTTTGGCAATCTTCTTTTTCCTAATACTTTTTATCCTAGAAGGTGTATTCGTTGTACTTTACAGAACCATTCAACACATATTGCCACTAAATAGAAGACTTCTCACCAGATCATTGACTCGGTAATTCAAAGAAAAGACGAAAGCCAGGGCTCCAAGAATCCTAAACTAGAGGTTCTTCCAAGAGTTACAGTAGTTCTAAGGATCCGGCATTGTTTGCTAGGAACAAACAAAGACTGTGGGTGTTGGGGGGTAAGGGGTACTACCCTAGTGGCATAACCTCTAGCGAGCGTAAAGCCTATTCAAGATGGATGCCAGTTGCACTGATTCCATTCACATACCCATGGGTCACATGATGGAGATTAAATGGTACATCACCTTTCCATGACACAGAGAAAACATGACAGCATACTGCATTCCAAATATTGTATATTTAACTCTCCCAAACACATCCAAATAAATACAGTTGAAATACTAGCTACTCGCTTCTTGTTTACAGAAAATATATTTGAAGCCTTAAATTTCTAATTAAAATCAATTATAGTATTAACCATTAAGAAAATGGCCTCTTTTTTGATAGTTTCAAAAAATTTATAAATTGGCTGTTGGTTCTAGCTATATAAGTAACTATCAGAATTTAAAGTGCAAAATATGTAAACTAAGTTAGAATAATCATTTAAGCATTGTTTATACAGGCTATGTTTGCAAAAGTTGTATCACATGCATTATTATTGGGAAGCTTTTACAAAGAACCAGGCTGACAGGTGAAATGAAGGAACTATATTACTAAGTCAGAAAAGCAAATTTCAGCATTATTTTTGTTAAAATATGTACATCAACTCATTTAATGTTCATGACAACCACATGGAGTAGGTGCTACTATTATAATAGTATTTGTAGCGTATTTACAGATGTGGTAAGTGAAGCACAAATAAGTTAAAAAATAAAACAAAACAAAACTGTCCAAGGAACTGGGATTTCAACCCAGGCAATCTGGTACCAGAGTATAATGGATTTCAACCCAGGCAATCTGGTACCAGAGTATAATTTTCCTAATCAAACCACTCACTTTTAGAAGAAGAGTAATTTCACTGAGTTAATGAAAAAAGAATGTGTGTGTATGTGTGTACATCAAAATGTAAAATATTTCAATATATAAAAACTCATTTCAAAAATTTCTTAAACTGATTTACCAAAAGGTAGTTCTGTTGCTTCACACTGACTTCAAATCAAAGTCCTCAAACTACTCCAGTCATATTTTTCTGGAATGTTTCTGATTATATGCTACCCCTTCACATAATAAAATGAACCCTTCTTACAACACAAAAAGATGAGAAATGACATGAGCAATTGAAATGTACCTACTGACTATGAAAACAACTCGCATGTCTTTTTAGTTGTTTTTAATACAAGGGTTATATTCTTGGGAAACAGGTACTGGATTGATCAAGACAACATAGTAGTATTAAAAATACTGGTTTTTACATGTTTTTACTAATTACATGAACAGTCATTTTCATGGAACTTTACAAAGCAGCAAGTAAAATACCAATCACCTCTGCAAGCAGACCCCTCTGCTTCATTCTAAAGAATCTGGTAACTTTCACATACTTTGTGGTTGCTTCTCTTGTCAATTCTTTTTGGCATTCAGATGCCAACTGCTCAAATATGCACAGGTATCTACTCATTCATTCTTGCATTTCATTGTAAGTAGGAACATTGCCAATAAGATCAGCAGCTGAATTCAGAGAAACACAGAACTATTTAAGTGGTTTCCCAGCATAATTGCTATTACTATATATTAGGAATACTTAGTGCGTTTTCACCTTCTGTTGTTGACTAAAACTGACCGCCATCCCTATGTGCCAACTTTGCCACACGACTTTTAAGCTCTCCTAAATATTGAAATTGTACAGGAAAATTCCTATGCAACACAATCCACCAATGTCCTCACTAGTCCTCACTAAAAAGCAATAAAAATCCTTTGAACCAAACTCCTTTGTGTGCTTGTGCAACATCATTCCAAGGAATGTCATGCTTATTGTATGTATTAGGATTCCTTTCCTTCATGACTTTGCAAGAAACTCCTTCCATCTCAAAACACACCTGCTATATGCCATGACAGTGCCGGCTATTTGCAACATGTCCAGAGGTGAGCTGGAGCTCGCAAAATTGAGGCTCTGAGAGCTGAATTTTAAACTCGGGAATTTTTCAAGCCTATTTTCAAGTCACTGGCAGTTTATACAGGCCACAGGTTACATCATGAACCTATACAAAGCCTATAGATCAGGGTTTTTCCCCACTTTAGCTGGCTTACCAAAGTGCCTGTGGGTTTACCAGATGTGATCCCTTCTGAACAATGCTATCTATTTCAGCAATTCCTTATTGAAACTAAGTAATCTGCGGATCATATACAGACTGACACCTTATGCCTTATCACCCTCATGCAAAAGGTTGAGTGAAATTATAAAGGATGATTTCCTGCAGATTGACAGAGGGAAAAAATGAATTTTCACAGCTTTTCTAGATTTCCCATTACCAACAGGTCACTTCTTGTGAAGAAATAGGAGAAAGTTCTGCTGATTTAAAAATGATGTATCAATTTGTCTTAAATGTCTCCCTTCTGTTTTAACTCTGGTCTTTCTTGTTAGTCTATGAGCATATTCAACATATTGCCTTGTCTGTTCTTTCCTCATTTATGCCCCAACTGTTACTTTTTTATTAGGCACTGTGGAGTCAGAACAAGGTACTTTGCTACTCAGTTAAACTTAACCCAGGGCACAAGTGCTCTTACACAAGATCTAGGGAACAGATGGGCCAGTAAAGCAGGACCATGGTGACCAGCCATAAAAGAGCTCCTCCCAGGGTGTCTTAACAACAGCCGAAGCATTAGAGGCATTTCCTCCAGAGCCATCTGGCTTTGATTTTTTTAGCTATTTTTTCTGTCGACAGACAGAGCCACAAAGTTAAGGAAGCAATAATTCTTCTCTAGTTACTGTAACTGCTGATGTAAAACCACCAATCTTTCTAAAGCCACTCACAGAGTACAGGGACCCATCTCACAGAGGAGTGTTCTGTGGGTTAAAAGACGAAGTTATCTAAGGGAAGACTGGTACAATAGACACAGTGGTTTAAAGTCAGTGTACAGGTTCTTCAAGACTTCTTATAACTACAGGTTGAAATGGCATTCATTTGTTTTATCCTAACTGTAACTGAACATCTAGGTATTCCCTTCCATTATACTGCCCCCCTCCCCCCCCAAAAAAACTTTTCTAAAAATGAAGCAAAGTAATGGTGCCTTTAGAAAAGCACTCCTCCTCTCACCCTCTTCCTAGGATTTATTCTGGCAATATTTGAAGTCATTTTAGAGGTACCTAGGTAATGCATTGAGCTGTATTTGCTAAAGCTTTAGGAAGTTCTGATTACATCTGTCACTGCAGTTAGATGAAAGGTCTCACGTACATTGCTGAAGGAGAAGTTTCCCACCAGGAGTGGGGAGGTGGCTGGCAAGGTCCAATTAGAAAAACATTGAGAAGATGAGGAGGTCAATTAACATAGTGGGAAAAAGAGGTGAATGAAAATATAGGGGATTGTTTGCAAGTTTTTCATGAATAACGGGGTCAAATCATAGGTTTCATATGATTATAAAGACAAAAGATTGATGACCCAGTATCAACCTTGGTGCCAGAGAAAAACAAAAGGAGATGCCAGCCACAGTGGTCTCTCCTAACAGGGTTTCAGAAAAAAAAAAAAGCATTCTAAAAATAGTAAATTAAAAAGCTGAGAGTGAATTGTAAGACTCTCTAGAGCGCACTGAAGAAATAAGGCCATAAACAGAAAAATGAACCATATTTCAGAAGCTGCAGGAACATGGTCAGTTATTCCAGAGGGTGCAAGCTGGGTCTGGTTGGGTCCACTGAAGCCAGAAACTGGATAACGCATGGCTAACAGAGGTCCACTTCTATTTTATGCTTCCTTCCTGGCATGGGAATTAACTTTCCAGTTTAATGGAGTAATACAGGAACAGAGTTGGTGCTAAGGGCAAGCTTTCAGTTATCTTGGATTTTTGTTGGCCATTGGCTCTTCCTTTTGGTTTAAAATAGCAGCCCGATGGTACTGTGCCTTGTGCTTATTCTGACACAAAGTACTGGCTTTAAATATCCCTGATTGAACCTCATGTCAAGTGGTCAAGAGGAAACAGTTATGGATTCAGTCTGGTTTAGTTTCTCTTTGATTTGACACTTAAAGCATGGAAATGAGATCATCTATAGCACCCTGAGTGGGAGTAGTTCTGTTGAAGACCCAAATGATAATTAGCATATTAAATCACTTTGGTCTTCCGTTAACATATTTTATTTTTTTAAGAGAAGTTTTAGGTTCACAGCAAAAAGTGAGCTAAAAGAAAAAAAGAGAGCTTCCAAATGTCCCTGTGCCCACACCTACACAGCCTCCCCCACTATCAATATCCCTTATTACAACAGTACATTTGTTACACAGTCTATGACCCTAAATTGACACATCATTATTACCCACAGTCCATAGTTTTCATTAGGGCTCACTCACTCTTGGTGTTGTACATTCTACGGATTTTGAAAAAAGTATACTGACCCAAATCTGTAGTATCATGCAGAACAGTTTTGCTGCCCTAAAAGTCCTCTGTACTCTACCTATATTCATCCTTCTCTTGCCCTAATTCCTGGCAATCATGTATCCTTTTACTTTCTCCATAGTTTTGTCTTTCCAGAATGTCATGTAGTTGAAGTTATATAGCATATAGCCCTTTCAGATTGGCTTCTTTCACTTAGTAATATGAAGTTAAGTTTCTCCATGCATTTTCATGGCTCGACAACTCATTTCTCTTTGGTGCCGAATAATATTCCATCGTTTGGATGTATCATAGTTTATTCATGCATTCCCTTGCAAGGATATCATGGTTGCTTCCAAGTTACAGCAATTTTTAAATTTTTTATTTTATTTTATTTTTACATTTTTTTAATGCTTATTTAGTTTTGAGAGAGAATGACAGAGTGCGAACAGGAGAGGGGCAGAGAGCAAGGGAGACACAGAATCCAAAGTAGGCTCCAGGCTCTGAGCTCCTAGCCCAGAGCCTGATGGGGGGCTCGAACTCACAAACTGAGATCATGACATGAGCCAAAGTCAGGCATTTAACTGACTGAGCCACCCAGGAGCCCTAATTTTTTTTTAATTTTTTAAAGTTTATTTATTTTTGAAAGAGACAGAGACAGCATGAGTGGAGGAGGGACACAGAAAGAGAAAGAGAGAGAGAGAGAGAGAGAGAGAGAGAGAATCCCAAGCAGGCTCCCCACTGTCAGCACAGAGCCCAATCGGGGGCTCAAACTCACGAAACCGTGAGATCATCACTGGAGCCGAAACCAAGAGTCAGACGCTCAACCAAGTGAGCCACCCAGGCAACCCCCAAGTTTTAGCAAGCATGAATCAAGCTGCTATTTTTGTGTGGACAGGAGTTTTAAATTCATTTGGGTAAATATTAAGGAACCCATTCCTTGTATTACTGCTACCATTCATTTCATCTGCGGGGTGTGTGTGTGTGTGTGTGTGTGTGTGTATAGATGCACACAAAATGTATCAGGTTGTATTGTTGCTAATACTATTTTGAACAAAGACTTATCTACAGAATCAATTAAGAGCAAAAAAATAAACATTTTAATTTCATTTTTACCTATTCAATCTCTGCTGGCCTTCCTTTCTTTATGCAGATCTCCGTTTCTCACTTGTATTATTTCCATTCCTTCTAAAGAACTTCCTTTAACACTTCTTCCCAAGTAGGTTTATGGGCAACAAATCCCCTCAACTTTTGTTTATCTGAGAAATCATTTTTCCTTCACTTTTATAGGATAATTCTACAGCATACAAAATTCTAAGGTAATGGTTTTTTTTTCTCTTAACACTTAAAACATTTCACTCCATTTTCTTGTTTTCAAGGCTGCTGAGAAGGAGATGTAATTCTTCCCTCTGCTCCTCTATAAGTAAGGTGCCTTATTGCTCTGGGTTCTTTCAGGGTTTTGTCTTTTGTTTTTTGTTTGATCTTTGATTCTCTAAAATCTGAATATGATTTTCCTAGGTGTCATTTTTTGTTTGGTTGCTTGGGTTTTTTTGTTTTTTTTGCATTTACCCTGCTTAGTGTTCTCTGAGCTTTCTGGACCTGTGGGCTGGTGTCTGACATTAACTTGGGGGAAATTCTCAGTCATTATGGCTTCCAATATTGTTTCTGTGTCTCATTTTCCCCTCTCTTTCTGATATTCCCATTATATGTATGTTACACCTTTTGTAACTGCCCCACAGTTCGTGGATATTCTGGCATTTTTTTGCTTTTATTTATTTATTTTTCAATCTTTGCTTTCCAGTTTTGTAAGTTTCTACTGTCCCATCATCAGGCTCAGAGACTGTGCCCTCAGGCCGAGCTCAATCTCCTGCTGAGCCCATCAAAAGCATTCTTCATTTCTCTAATAGTGTTGATCTCCAACATTCTTTTTTAATTCTTTTTTAGAATTTCCACCTCTCTGCTTAAAATGCGTCTGATCTGGCATGTTGTCCACTCTTTCCATTAAAGTCCTTAGCAGATTAATGATAGCTTTAGTTTGCTCTGTTCTGTTTTAATCCCTGGTCTGATTATTCCAACATTCTGGCCAAATCTGACTCCAGTTCTGCTTGTTTAGTCTCCTCAACCTGTTTTTTGGTTTTTTGTGTGTGTTTTCAGTATACACTGTAATTTTCTGTTGAAAGGTAGACATGTTGTAGGAGGGTAAAAGTAACTGCATTAAATAGGCCTTTAGTCATGTCATGGTAAGGTATGGGGGAAAGGGAAGCATTCTATGGTCCTACTGTTATGGCTCAGTCTTTCCGTGAGTCTATCCTCCTTGACCAAAAGTTCACCAGCACTTCTCAGTCCCCTCCAACCCCAAGGCAGGACAGGAAGGCAAGAATGAGCTGGAGTTGGGTGTTTACCTTCCCCCAGGCAGATTACAAATTGTGACACAACCTCTACAGTAGGTTAGGTTTACTAAAATAGCTTCCCCTTGTGGGCAGGCCTTGTTAAAAAGAACAGAATGCTCTAGTGTGTTTTTTTTTTTTTTAATTTTTTTTTTCAACGTTTATTTATTTTTGGGACAGAGAGAGACAGAGCATGAATGGGGGAGGGGTAGAGAGAGAGGGAGACACAGAATCGGAAACAGGCTCCAGGCTCTGAGCCATCAGCTCAGAGCCTGACGCGGGGCTGGAACTCACGGACCGCGAGATCGTGACCTGGCTGAAGTCGGACGCTTAACCGACTGCGCCACCCAGGCGCCCCATCTAGTGTGTTTTTAAATGTTTCCTTTTCCCCTCTTCATGCTGGAACCATGAGGGGATTTATCTCTGATGTTCAGTCTGAGGATCTGGTCAAGCCCGGGGAGTTAAAACTCACAAAACCATGAGGATGCCCCCATGATTGCATCCCATTGGAGTTTTTAACTCTGGGAATTGTTCACACTGAACCTTTAGCAATTTGTCAATTATGGTTCAGGTTTTCCTGTCCAGGCACCAGCTCCCTACTGATGTTTCTGCTCCTGGATCTGCCCTGGTAAATTGTGCTTCTCTGTACGAGCCGTCTGCCTTTCCAATGCTTAGGGCCATGGCTTGCCCTATGACCTCACTTCTCTGATGGGTCTGAGATGGGTTATTGATCTTTCAGTTTGTACAGCTTTTTATTTTTGTTAGGACAGAGTGGCAACTTCTTAGCTCCTTACAGACTGGACTAGAAACCAGAAGTTAACCACTCTGTTTAGAAATCTTGAAGAACTTAGCAGAAACAGAGACCGTAAAATCTACCAATAAAATGAGCTAAGACTTTGGGATCAAGCAGAGTAGCACAATAACAATTTCGAGTTGCTAAAGCTGATATTCTAATTTTCTCTGAGAAAATGACAGGGTGCAGGAGTAGGGAATATCAAGCAAGAAAGCGCTGCTTAACTGAATTAAAAAGGAGTTAGATATCGTAGCATTGGTTTAAAAGTATGCTAAAAATGCTATTCATTTCACAAAAAAAAAACTACTTGTCAATAAATTGATAGTTTTCTTAAAAGAAGTAATTTTTTTTTTAATTTTTAACATCACACACTCCAGGCATACACATGAAATGTAAAAGAACACAAGTGCTGTCTGGCACAAAAACAGACACATAGACCAATGGAATAGAATAGAAACCCCAGAACTAGACCCACAAACGTATGGCCAACTCATCTTTGACAAAGCAGGAAAGAACATCCAATGGAAAAAAGACAGCCTCTTTAACAAATGGTGCTGGGAGAACTGGACAGCAACATGCAGAAGGTTGAAACTAGACCACTTTCTCACACCATTCACAAAAATAAACTCAAAATGGATAAAGGACCTAAATGTGAGACAGGAAACCATCAAAACCTTAGAGGAGAAAGCAGGAAAAGACCTCTCTGACCTCAGCCGTAGCAATCTCTTACTCGACACATCCCCAAAGGCAAGGGAATTAAAAGCAAAAGTGAATTACTGGGACCTTATGAAGATAAAAAGCTTCTGCACAGCAAAGGAAACAACCAACAAAACTAAAAGGCAACCAACGGAATGGGAAAAGATACTTGCAAATGACATATCGGACAAAGGGCTAGTATCCAAAATCTATAAAGAGCTCACCAAACTCCCGAAACACCCGAAACACCCGAAAAACAAATAACCCAGTGAAGAAATGGGCAGAAAACATGAATAGACACTTCTCTAAAGAAGACATCCGGATGGCCAACAGGCACATGAAAAGATGTTCAGCGTCGCTCCTTATCAGGGAAATACAAATCAAAACCACACTCAGGTATCACCTCATGCCAGTCAGAGTGGCCAAAATGAACAACTCAGGAGACTATAGATGCTGGAGAGGATGTGGAGAAACGGGAACCCTCTTGCACTGTTGGTGGGAATGCAAATTGGTGCAGCCGCTCTGGAAAGCAGTGTGGAGGTTCCTCAGAAAATTAAAAATAGACCTACCCTATGACCCAGCAATAGCACTGCTAGGAATTTATCCAAGGGATACAGGAGCACTGATGCATAGGGCCACTTGTACCCCAATGTTCATAGCAGCACTCTCAACAATAGCCAAATTATGGAAAGAGCCTAAATGTCCATCAACTGATGAATGGATAAAGAAATTGTGGTTTATATACACAATGGAATATTACGTGGCAATGAGAAAAAATGAAATATGGCCTTTTGTAGCAACGTGGGTGGAACTGGAGAGTGTGATGCTAAGTGAAATAAGCCATACAGAGAAAGACAGATACCATATGGTTTCACTCTTATGTGGATCCTGAGAAACTTAACAGGAACCCATGGGGCAGGGGAAGGAAAAAAAAAAAAAGAGGTTAGAATGGGAGAGAGCCAAAGCATAAGAGACTGTTAAAAACTGAGAACAAACTGAGGGTTGATGGGGGGTGGGAGGGAGGAGAGGGTGGGTGATGGGTATTGAGGAGGGCACCTTTTGGGATGAGCACTGGGTGTTGTATGGAAACCAATTTGTCAATAAATTTCATAAAAAATAAATAAATAAATAAATAAATAAACATTAGAAAATAAATAAATAAATAAATAAAGAGTATATGAGAAAACTTAATCTTCACTTATGATGCCAGACAAATGTTTGAGTTCAACTTTTATGTTCGTTTATATTAAAAATGAAAAAGAATTATAAAAAAAAAAGAACACAAGTGCTGTCTATTAATTTAATGGCAAAATAGAGGCATACCTCAAAGATATTGTAGGTTTGGTTCCAGACTGCTGCCGTAAAGCAAATATCACAATAAAGTGAGTCAAATGAATTTTTTGGTTTCCAAGTGCATATAAATGTTATATTTACACTATACTGTAATCTATTAAATGTGCAGTGGCATTATATCTAAAAAACAATGTACATATCTTAATTTAAAAAACACTTTGTTGATAAAAAATGCTAATCGTCATCTTGAGTTTTCAGAGAGTTGTAATATTTTTGCTTGTCGAGGGTCTTGCTGGCTGCTGACTGATCAGTGTGCTGGTCGCTGAAGGTTGGGGTGGCTGTGGCAATTTCCTAAAATAAGACAACAGTGAAGCTTACCACATCAATTGGCTCTTCCTTTCATGAATGACTTCTTTGATAACATTTTACCTACAGTAGAGCTTCTTTCAAAATTGGGATCAGCCCTCTTAAACTCTGCCGCAGCTTTATCAACTAAGGGTATGTAAAATTCCAAATCCTTTGCTGTCATTTCAACAATCTGCACAGCATCTTCACAAGGAGTAGTTTCCCTCTCAACAAACTACTTTCTTTGCTCATCCATAAGAAAGAACTCCTCATTCCTTAATGATTAACCATAAGACTGCAACAACTCAGTCACATCTCCAGGCTCCACTTCTAACTGTAGTTCTCTGGCTGTTTCTACCACATTGTAGTCACTTCCTCCAGTGAAGCCTTGAACCCCTCCAAGTCCTCCATGAGGATTGGAATCAACTTCTTCCAAACTCCTGTTCATGTTCATACTTTTACCTATTCCCATGAGTCAATGAATGCTCTTAATGGCATCTAGAATGATGAACCCTTTCTAGAAGGTTTTCAATTTCCTTTGTCCAGATCTCCAGGAGGAATCACTATCTATGGCAGCTATGAAATGTATTTCTTAATTAAGAAGACCTGAAAGTCAAAATTACCCCTTGACCCAAGGGCTGCAGAATGGATGCTGTGTTTGGCAGGAAAGAAAACAATATTAATCTCATTCTACGTGTTCATCAGAACTCTTCGGTGACCAGGTGCATTGTCAATGAGCAGTAATACTTTGAAATGAATCATTTTTCTGAGCAGTGAGTCTTAAAAGTGGACTTAAAATATTCAGTAAACGATGATGTAAACAAATACGCTGTCATCTAGGCTTTGTTATTCCCTTCTAGAGCACAGACAGAGTGGATCTGGCATAATACTTAAGGGCCCTAGCATTTTCCAAAAGGTCAATGAGCACTGGCTTCAACTTACACCTTCATTAGCTCCTAACAAGAAAGTCAGTCTGTCCTTTGAGTATTGTCCTTTGCCAGACATGCAATGACTTCTCCTCTCTAGCTATGAAAGTCCTCAATAGAAGCATCTTCCACCAGAAAGCTGTACATTGAAAATATGTTGCTTAGTGTAACCACCTTTATTAACCACCTTGGCTAGATCTTCTGGATAACTTGCTGCAGCTTCTATATCAGTGCTTGCTGCTTTGCCTTGTACTTTTTTATTATGGAGATGGCTTCTTTCCTTAAATCTCATGAACCAACATCCATTAGCTTCAAACTTTTCTTCTGCTGCTTCCTCACCTCTCTCAGCCATCATAGAACTGAAGAGAGTTTGGGTCTTGCTCTAGATTAGGCTTTGGCTTAAGAAAATGTTGCGGCTGGTTTGATTTTCTATAGAGACCACTAAAATTTTCTCCATATCAGCAATAAGGCTGTTTTGTTTTCTTATCATTCATGTGTTCACTGTAGAACTTTTTTTAAGTTTATTTATTTATTTTGAGAGAGAGACAGCACATACCCGAGAAGGGAAGGGGCAGAGAGAGAGGGGGAGAGAATCCCAAGCAGGCTCTGCACTGTCAGTGCACAGCCCAACAGAGGGCTCAAACCCATGAATCGGAAGATCATGACCTGAGCCACAGTCAAGACTAGGAAGGAAGCTTAACCAACTGAGCCAGCAAGGCGCCTCTGGAGTAGCACTTTTAATTTCCTTCAAGAACTTTTCCTTCGCATTCACAAGTTGGCTAACTGTTTGGCACAAGAGGCATACCTTTCAGCCTATCTCAGCTTTCAACATGCCTTCCTCACTAAGAGTAATCATGTCTAGCTTTCGATTTAAATGAGAGATGTGCAACTCTTCCTTTTATGTGAAGAGACCATTGCAGCATTATTAATTGGCCTAATTCCAATATCATTGTCTCAGGGAGAGGGTGAGAGACAGGGAGAAGACTGGTCAGTGGAGCAGTGAGAACACAGACAACATTTATTAATTTCACTATCTTACGTGGGTGCAGTTAATGAGGCCCCCAAACAGTTACAATAGCAACATCAAACGTCACTGATCAGAGATCACCATAACAAATATAGTAATAATGAAAAAGTCTGAAATATTGGGAGAATTACCAAAATGTACACAGAAACACAAAATGAGCAAATGCCATTGGAAAAATGCATCACTAGATTTTTTTTTCACAGAGAGAAAGAGAGAGAGAGAGAGAGAATGTGTGCACATGAGCGATGGAGGGGCAGAGGGAGCAGAGAATATCTTAAACAAGCTCCACACACAGTGTGGAGCCAGCACAGGCCTAGATCTCACAACCGTGAGATCATGATCTCATGTAAGGATTTGTAAAAACACATCAATCTTGTTCTTTTTATCTAGAAAATATGAACATATACAGAATATACATATACAGAATATATACAGAACATATACAGAATAAGAACCACCAAAAGAAAATAAAATCATTTTTCAACAAAAGTGAAAAATAACTCTTCATGGTGCCACTAGCACATCTGTAAGGGCTAAACCTGAATGGGCCACAAAAGACACTAAGGAGCGTGTCACAGAGCTATATTTGCATCATAAGCACTCTGTCATTACTTAGCTTGTATGTGATACATTAGGTGAGAAGTGCGAGGCAAACCACTGCTTGTCCCTGCACTGATCGTGCACCACACACTATGAAGTAAAGCTACCAGGGGTGGTTAACACACACACACACACACACACACACACACACACACACACGCCAGGTATAACGTAGAACATTCAGAGGGGGGGCTCCGTTAGACACTTGCACACCTCAAATGGAGTGCAAAGTACTTCTTAAGAAAGCAGCGTTCCTTCAGCTGTATAAAGAACATCTTCTTCCCTACAACATACAGGTCTCAGTATGCCAGGCAGAATGCATTACATTCTTAAATCTTGGGATTTCACAGAGTAGCATAGGATATGGGATTGCATGAGGAATAGTGCAGGAGCTAATGTTTGCAGGAACTAGCTGTTGGTTTTGTTGTTTTTGTTTTTTGTGTTTTTTGTTTGTGTGTTTGTTTTAGGAAAATCAAGAAATACTGGGGAGAAGCAAGCTGTACAATTACTGATATAAGACACGTGGAGAGAAGAAAATTCCTTATTCACAGAAAGACTTAAGGCCTGGAACTTCCCAGACAGCCCATGAAAACCTTCTCCCAACCTAAGGAAAAGACAAAGTCCAAGTTTAGAGTATAGAAGAGGAAGGCTTCTCTCCCAGCTCATTCTCCAGGCCACTTCCCTATACATAGCATATGTGTATTTTCTATAGCACAGAAAATACCAGAAGAATGAAGCCATGCAAGACTAGTACTTAACAGAAAGCAAGCAACATGGAAGCTCTGTAAGGATATGGGAGGGGGGAAAGGGAAGAAAATAAATAAACAAACAACACATGAAAAATGCACAATAGAAGAATTACATCATGAAGCAGGCAGAAAAAGAGCAAGTGTTTCACATTAAAATCCAAAACATTAAAGACAATAAGTATGGCATTTCTGAAACAAAATTCAAAGATGAGTTGCAATGGCTCGAAGGAAAGAAGACAGGAAACAAAGAACTGGAAAAAAAAAAAGAAAAACAACTCAGAAAAGAAATGGAGATGGAAACAGATAAAAATGGACAGAAATGGAAAAAAGAACATCAGAGTGAAATTTTCAGTCATATTAAAGGCATTAAAATATACCAACAGCAATTGAGAAAATGTAGGCAAATCAAAAAAGATGTAGAAAAAGAAAAAAATAAACAGCAAATGAAATACACATAATATTCTCCACATACATAATTGCTGCTCCTGGTGAAAAAGAGAGCAAATGAAACAAATAATATTCAAATATGTAAAAGAAGTATTTTCTGTAATAAAGAAGATTTGATTCTACAGAAAATATGTAGAAAAAAATTCTAGAATATAAAGTGATGTTTACAAAATCCTTAGAAAAAGGATTTCATACTAGTTCAAATAAAAAGCAGTATGTATTTGGGGTGCCTGGGTGGTTCAGTCAGTTAAGCGTCCAAGTTAGGCTCAGGTCACGATCTCGCAATCCGTGAGTTCGAGCCCCATGTCGGACTCTGTGCTGACAGCTTGGAGCCTGCAGTCTGCTTCAGATTCTGTGTCTCCCTCTCTCTGCCCCCGCCCTGCTCACGCTCTGTCTCTGTCTCTCAAAAAGTGTGTAAATGTAAAAGTTAATATATATTTTCAAAAGTGAAATAACTCAATAATATACTTCCCACTGGTATCTATTATAAAATAAACCACTTAGCTGGTATTGCACACTAGATAATGTATAAAATGTATATCATAATCAATGACAAATGGTTGGTTCAAGGACAATATTTTAAATAGTACTAAACTCACTAATAATAAAAGAAAGTCCTTAGAACCTGGTCTTAAAGAGGAACCTATAAGCAGAGCTAAGAATGAGGAAATGAGCTGAGGTATGTTCTAGGCAGTGGGGAGGTTTCCTACCTTGAAGAATTAATGGGCATGAATTTCAAGGTCCACATAAAACAGGAGAGGAGACCCTGAGATCTGCAAGAAGTGACAGTGCAGGAGGATTTGTTTATCTCTGCTTGGTACTCAGAAGAAAAAGAAAATACAGTACCTGAGAATTCCAGGTAGTAGATCTGGGCCTCATGATTTTAGGATCAAATTTACATCACCTGGATTACATGATCCAGAAACTTTCAGCTTGTCAGCTTTTTACGCAGAAATTCAGGTAAAAATTAGGCTCTAGTCAGCACTGCTCTAAGAGATCTTGGTATAAGAATACAAAAAATGCAGGGCGCCTAGGTGGCTCAGTTAGCTGAGTGTCCAGCTTCAGCTCAGGTCATGATCTCATGGTCTGTGGGTTCGAGCCCCTCATAGGGCTCTGTGCTGACAGCTCAGAGCCTGGAGCCTGCTTCGAATTCTGTCTCCTTCTCTCTCTGCCCCTCCCCACTTGTGCTCTGTCTCTCTATCTCTCAAAAATAAATAAATGTAAAAAATTTTTTAAAAAAAGAATATGAAAAACGCTCTGGAAAGATGCTCCCACAAAGTAGCCATACATGATTGTCATGCACACACACACACACCCGCACACAAATCCTCACTAAAGGTGAATTCACTATGTAGTACACAACACAAAGCAATGAGTGTATGTCATATTTACCCATATTTAAAGGCATTTTTACATTTTTAGATATCTGGAAACAATGGGGTATTAAAATTATAATCAGTACCTGGTTTTTGTTTCTGAAGAATATGAAGAGAAAGGTTACATCTTACAATTGATGACATTTTAGCTTTGATGATACATGCAAATCCATGATGAGGAAAGTCAAACAAACAGTGAACAGCCTACTACAAGAGTAAGTATTTGGAAGATAGAATGATACACTGAAAACAATATGAAATTAAAATTAAAATGATTTTTGGGGTGGCACCTGCGTGGCTCAGTCAGTTAAGTGACCGCCAGCATGGAACCTGCTTGGGATTCTCTCTTTCCCTCTTTATCTGCTCTCCTCTTGCATTCTCTCTCTCTCTCTCTCGAAAAAATAAAGAAACTTTTTAAAACATGGTTTTTAATGTTTATGTTTTTTGAGAGAGGAAGCACACAAGCAGTCACACCAGTGGAGGGCTTGACCTCATGAACCATGAGATCATGACCTGAGCTGAAATCAAGAGTCAGAGGCTTAACAGACTAAGCTACCCAGGTGCCCCAGTGACTTTTTTTAAGTAATTGGCATAGTAGGAAAGAATAAGACATTAAAAAAAGAACAGGCAGATTTAAAAATCACTTAAATACCATCAAATGGATGAACAGGTTAAAGATATAATGAGACAAAGACGAAGAGAGCAATAAAAAAATAGAAAAAAAGCCAGGGAAAATTCTTAGAGATGCCACAGAGAGTGCAGGGACAGAAAATAAAAACAAGAGATGAAGGGGCCATGTAGGAGAGAGCATGACAAGTCTAACATCAGTTAAATGGGAATCAGAAGAAGTAAACAGAGAAAAGAAATGCGAGGTGATGCTCAAGGAAGCAATCGCTGAGAATATATTGGGATGGATAAAATATATTAATATTCAGTATCAAAAGCACAATAAGTTAATAAGTAAATTAATTAAACACCAAGCCATACCTAAACAGAATGCCAAACTAAACCTAGAGGTAACAAGAACACTAGAAAATATTTAGAGACAAAAGGCAAAAAACACTCTCTAGTTCAACTCATGTTATATGGATGAGCAGGAGACATTACAGTCTATTTTGAGGCTTTAAGTGAATATATTAGAAGGGAAAAAAATGGACTGAAAATTCATGACCTATCTCCCCATTCAAAAAAGTATAAAATAATAGAGTACACCCAAAGAAAGCAGAAGGAAGGAAATAATACGTAGAGGAAGTAAAATTACAAACATGGAAAACAAGGATAGAAAGAATCAAGAGAATCAGAAGCCGCTTCTTTGAAAAAGGTAATAGAAGAGATGTTTCTCAGGCAAACATATAGAAGAAAAAGGACACAAAGACAAAAGCAAATTTAGGAATGAATGACAAAAGAGACAATCACAAAAGAATCTTTTATATAGCTTAGAAAATGCTATGAAAATTAAGACTGATAAATTGTAAACATTGAAATGAACAATTAAAACAATTACTCATCAAAAGTAACTCCACAGGGGCACCTGGGTGGCTTAGTAGGTTAAGTATCCAACTCTTGATCTCAGCTCAGGTCATGATATCATGGTTTGTGAGATGGAGCCCCCTGCCCACCCTAGTCAGGCCCTGTGCTGACAGCATGGAGCCTGTCTGAGATCCTTTCTCCCTCTCTCTCTGCCCCACCTCTCTCCCTCTCCCTCCTTCCTCCTCCCTCCCTCCCTCTCTCTCTCTCTCTCTCTCTCTCTCTCTCTCTCTCCCCCTCTCCCTCTCCCTCTCTGTCTCCCCCTCTCTCTATCTCTCAAAATAAAATAAGCTTAAAAAAAAGTCACTCCATAAGAATGGGGAAATCAAACTTAGAACCATTTAAAGAATTGAAACTGGTATCTAAAACATACCAGTGACAAACTAAATGCAGCAATAAACAAAATGCATACTGTTCTTTTATAAGGTGCCCCTCTCCACAGCCAATGGAGAAATGGTGGGCTGGTTGGTTGTTTGTTTTTAACATTTATTTACTTTTGAGAGAGAAGGGGAGAAGAGAGAGCTGAGGACAGGCAGAGAGAGAGAGGGAGACACAGAATCTGAAGCAGGCTCCAGGCTCCAAGCTGTCAGCACAGAGCTCAATGTGGGGCTCAAACTCACAAACCACAAGATCATGACCTGAGCTGAAGTCCGACCCTTAACCTACTGAGCCACCCACCCAGGGGCCCGGAATGGCTTTAAGATAAGCCAACTTTACAAAATTTAATCATGTACTTTCACTACACTAAAGAGAGAAAAAGTCATGTTGCCATTTCAGCTGATCCAGGAAAAAAGCTTTTGATAAAATTCAACACCCGTTTGTGTTAAAATCAAATGAAATAAATAACCTTAGCAAGGTAGAACCACATAAGAATTTCCTTACCCAGATGATACTCCTACTACAATCTCACATAAAATATCACACCTTGATGATGAAGTTTTAAGAACGTTCTTTTAAAAGGGGAAAGAAAACAAAGATTCCCAGGACTAACATTTCTATTCAACATGGTACTGGAGTCCCTAATATATATAATAGAACATAAAGAAGATTTTAGAAAAAGTTATGTGAAATGAAAGGAAGAAACAAATTATTCGCAGAATACATGATTATTTATACAGGAAAAAAAAGAAGAAAGTGAAGATAAGTTACTAGTATGAATAAGAGTTCAGTGAAGTTGAACAAGATTAACAGACAAACACTAACTGTAGTTATAAACACCAAGAAAAAAGGTGTGTAAAATTTAATTGATACCATTAACAAGACCAAAATCATCAGACACAGGAATAAACCTAGCAAAAATAATACATGTCTTTCAAGGAAAATCATGAGACTTTGTTAAAAGAAATAAAAGAGAGCCTATATAAATATGGAGAGAGATGCCATGTAATGACTAAGGAATCTTTGTATGATAGAGACAACACTTCTAAGTTAATCTAAACATTCACTATAGACCACACTCAGTCACTAGGTGCCCAGGGAAAGGAAAAGGTACATGAGGAAGAAAGGGAGGCAAGACAGGAAGGTACAATTAATCTACTTCAGAGTTCTGTTCTGACAAAATTCCAAGTTGAGAATTCGCAGGATGATTTGAATTTTTAAAAGTTTTTCAGCAGTCTTTATCTTTATAGATAAGAATCTCCAGCTTAACAGGGAGCCTGGATGGCTCAGTGGGTTGAGCATCTGACTTGGGCTCAGGTCATGATCTCACAGTTTGTGGGTTCAAGCCCGCACTGGGCTCTGTGCTGACAGCTCAGAGCCTGGAGCCTGCTTCAGATTCTGTGTCTCCCTCTCTCTCCCCTCCCCCACTCCCTCCCGCACACACACTCTCTCTCTCTCTGTCTCTCTAAAATACATAATAAAATTAAAAAATATTTTTAAAAACGAGTCTCATGCCTCTCAATGTTCTCAGTTGTATTATCTGGTCTAAGAGGGAAAAAACAAGATTGAAATTCTGGGGAAAGTGAGAGGAGAGCTCACTTAGATGAAAGCAATGCTATTAAGGACTCAAATTTAAGAGGCTGGAATTCTCTTACACATAATTTTCTTAAAAGCCTGCATAATTTTAATTTTATTGTAGTCATCACCTTCAGACACTGATTATTTTGGAGAAGCAATCACTGAAACCTGAAAAATCAAGGTCTGATGAGAATCCCTAAATAAACCACATTTCAGAAGCCCAACTCTAAAAAGTAAAGAAAGGCGTTTTAAATTTAACATCCCAAATTCTGTATCTCTTCTCTACTGAGGAATATGATGTTGCAAATATTAAAAGCAGAGAGGGAGTATTAAATAAAAATTTAACTGAGTTAAGAGAAGTATCTGTTTGGTGAGTTTATATGGCATATGGATACAGAAGTAAAGCAAAGGAATAACAGAAAACATCTGCTGATAGAATTTACAGTAATTATTTAATTTTGGCTTATAAAATGCTGACATTAAAAATAATTTCATTTTATACACTTATTTATCACATATAAGTGGTTTCATCATTTTGCATTTGGATACCTGATCAAAGACACTCTATAAATTACATTATTTCTCCAATTTGCTAATTAATAGCTAGTTGTCTCAATACCTCTTACAAAATAATGTCTTTTTTCCATTCATTTTAAAGTGAAATTTATTTGTGTTTTGTTGGCTCCTCTACCAAATCTTTATATGTTGTTATTGCTAGGTCTTCATCATGAGCCCTCTTTGCTTTCCTTCCCAGGTGTATGTGTTGTTGGTGCTTTAAACACCATTTCTATGCTGACCAGTAACATATTTACATGCCAGGTCAGATCTTTGCTCTGACAGCCAGACAGGACGTGTATAACTTCCTACTTTATATCTCTGCGTATCAAAACAAGACCTTTTATCTTGCCCACAAAACATGGGTCCTCCTTTGGTCTTCTAGCTCAGAAGTTAGTGGAACTATATACCCCGTATTTCAGACTAGAAATTTGGAGGATCACCTTTGAGGCAAGGTTTTCTCAATGACTCTTCCTCCTTCTCATCTCACTCTTCAGTGCAAGCTGTATATCCTCTCTGAAAATTGTACAGACATAGTAAATAATGACTGTCTCCTAAATAACCCACAATTATCCACTTTTTTTTTTTGCAAGTCATGTCAATTTCCTTACAGAACAGCTGGAGCCCTGAAAAGTCAATGTTGAACTAAGTACCCTGTTTTGCCAGAATAACTATTCTTTTCTTCATCACCAGGAAGGTATTTCTTAAAGATACCCATACCAAGCTATCCAGAGTAACTAAGTTAAATGGGGTCTTTGTTTTAAGGAAAAGTACAGGGCAAATGTAATCAATTGCCATTATTTTATTATATAATTTTTATAACCACCCTCTCTGGTAGTAGATATCTTTAACTCCATTTCACAAACCTGAAATTTGAGACTTAAAACGGTTCGCTAACTTCTCAAAGTCTGTTATCTGACTACAAAATTGGCCTTTTTCCACAATAGTGTTGCCATATCCCCTTAAGAGCCTACTCGAGAATCAGGGAAGAATCAGAAATATCCTTGGCTTCGAAATCTCCCAGCTGAGCCAAGGTCTAAATTTCCTGTGGAGATCTTACCATGTGCAATCTCGCCAAAGCTTTTACAACTTTAACTACAGTTATCCTTCAGTGACCTACCTGTTCATCCAATACCTGCACATCTACTTCAACACAAAACAGTTTAGAATTAATAAGAATAAGAACCCGTCTCATTACAGCTTCTGATATCTCAAGCTGCTTTTTTTATAGCCCATAAATATCTGGAATTCAAAATGTCATTCTCCAAATTTTCAATATAATTTTAGTTGCAAGCGGAATATTTACAGAGGTTATTTTGCCACAGTGGCAAAACATTTTTGTTAAATACTGCTATTTTATAGCAAGAAATAAGCATTAACTGACACATGAGTGTGTAGCCAGAAATTTTATGTTCCCAAGGAAAATGCTCAGAAATAGGTTTCTTACTCTTTGCTAAATTGCAAACCAACAGATTTCTGACTCTCATGAAATGCTGGATGCCTGGAGCATTATTTACCAAGATTGAGAAAGAAAATGAAGGCAGATGATCGGGGAAGGAGCAAGGTGGGACGAAGATAGGTATTTCTTTCTGACTCTAACTTGCTTTCCATTGTTTTTGCTATTTGTGTCAGAGTAGAGTTTCCCAAACTTTCCCAAAGATAAAAATGACTTGAGTCTTTTTTTAAAATCCAGAGTCTGAAGAATTCTCTTTGGAAATGCTGACTCAGTGATCTGAGATAGGACTGGGAGAACCCGCATTTTTAACAAATATGCTAAGTGGTTATTTATTACCAAAAGGACAATCGTGAATATTAGTGGATCATCTAAGAGCCAGGTAATTAACATTTAATAAGTAGGTTCTTTCTATAAGGGCAGGGGATTCTGTTGAAATAGCTATTTAAATGCAGCATTTTTTTTTTGACAGCGTTTAGTGCTTTAGAGCTTTTTAATGAAGATCTTTAAATATGTCTTGCCAAAATGGCAAAATACTTTAATTAATTTGCAGTTCCCATTATAGCCCCAGAATAACTTCTGAGTTGGCTGTGTGGAAACCTTCAGATCATGGGTTCCAAAGTTTACCTTGGCTGTCCATGAAACTTCCGATAAGCATTATTAAATAAATATATATATATATATGGAAAAAGTAATAATATCCCCCAAACCTCAAAATAACTTTTGCAAATCAATGAGAAAAAAAGACAATCTAACCTTATAGAAAAAAGGAGGTAGACAAATATAAAGAGAACAATAATCACTAATAAGAAAAAAGAGGCTCAAACTCATTAATAATTAGAAGGATACAACTCAAAATCACATGAAGTTCCACCTTTCATTCATTATCCTGGCCACTTTTAAAGTAATACCAACCATCAACAAGGAATAAATCTGTTGCATCAATCCACAGAGAAATTTAATGATGTCTCATAAAGCTAGGGTGACCATAAAAATGTATTTGCAAACCATGAGGTTTTTAGAATAGACCAGTGTACTAACATGTATAAAATTGTGTGATATTTAGTATTTGTTTTTTTATTTACTGACAAATTGTTTTGATTACATTGATGGATTTGTAAGTAGTTCTCTTCAGAATTATTTTTGAAAATGAAATTTCTCAAAAATTTGAAACCATAATTGTATACCTTGAAGCAAAACAGAAAAATAACTTTATATTTATTTAAACATTTAAAATAGCAAGCAGAATAATTATACTAGAACATGTTTATATACTTAAAGCGGTTTGTTAGCCATAATTATCTTTGGTTCTTTTCTGAAAAATTGTATTTCATTTAATGTGGTTTGTTATTGATTTTTTATGAAATTATCTACAATCTTCTCCAAAGCTGATCTGTGTCTCACCAAGCAAGAGTTATCACCAATGTTTACTTAAATTTTTTTTTTACATTTTATTCACTTTTTGAGAGACAGAGAGAGACACAGCGCAAGCAGAGGAGGGGCAGAGAGCGAGGAGACACAGAATCTGAAGCAGGCTCCAGGCTCTGAGCGGTCAGCACAGAGCCCGATGCGGGGCTCGAACCCATGAACTGCAAGATCATGATCTGAGCCGAAGTCAACAGCTTAACTGACTGAGCCACCCAGGCGCCCCTAATGTTTACTTTTTTGAATGAACTTTAAAAAGCATTCATAATATTGTCAAATGTTTTATTGCTAGGAGAATAAACTTCCAAAGCTTTATTTTGGTTCCATTAACTGGATGTTCAGTTGAAGCATTTTTAGATCTAATTTTCTGTGTGAAATACCTAAAAGGCAATATTCAATTGTTCGTGAATCTCCTCTGCTGCTAATGGAGTTCACATATTAACAGCCATTGCTGCATATTTCATAAGTGAAGAAATGACTTGGAATAAAAAATGAACATAATTTATTTAAGAAAACCGCAATTTGATCTAAATGAAAAGCCATGCTTCTTAGAGTGATACAGTTACACACTCTCTCCAGATTCACATATTACCAGTAAAAAGAACATCTTCAGGCAGTTTGCTTAAAGCAACTATTAACTTTTGAAATAACAACCCCCTTTTTTTCCCTTAGATTATTATCTTCTGAATTTTATGAGATGGGTCTTAACTGTTAGGGCTTCAGGCCCCTACAAGCGCTAGAAAAGACCAACAGATATATTGTGTAGGTTTTACGGTTGCCATAAACTTTTTTGAAAGGGAAATTCAGTAATTCAGTACCCAGTTTTTAATTAAACATGCACTTTTACTGTTTTAACTCACTGGTGAAACGTTTTAAAATAAGTAATCGTTACCAAACAAAGGGCTGCAGGTGTTTAGGGTTGACAAAACCATTGTAGCAAGGTCAGTTAACCACTGTGTGCTCAGCTTCCGTCCTCTGCACATTATTCACACACACCTCGTTCCTTTATTTTCTAAACCCACCATATGGTTGCCTGCTATTTTCAGCTAAATGGGTGGCATGAAAAACTACGTCCAATACTTCCACCACCACTGTACAAGAATGGAAGGAGTTCATTGTTCCTAGCCACTGCTGACTGACCCAGTCCATGTTGCTTTATCATCCAGCATTCTGCATGCTGTCCCTGAACAGGAGGCATTAGCTATATTTTAATTGAAATGGATCTGAAAAATTAAAGCCAATTTTCACATTTAACCCTGTATTAAGGTTAGAACTCTGTTAACATGTTATTGCCCAGTATTCTAATGGAGCCATGACAAAAGCTATACAACATGGACAATTAACAAACCCACACTAGTTTTTATAGATGCAATTGATGATACTACTTCATTTGAAAAGAAAAATCCAGGACAGATGCTAAAGCCAATCAGGATTTGTGGATAAGAGTAGTTAAATCGCACTGCTGGGAACAAATGAGGATGTTTGTCTGATCTCCCCAAAATTGAAATTGTGTACACACTGCAACCTAGCTATTCCTTCTCTATACATTCATTAGAAACTTACACAGGGATACCTGGAAGCATAAAGAAGGGTTTTTATTACAGCATTTGAATAAACACATCACGGAACAAGACAGAATATAGCAAATTGGGATCTATTGTATCAATATGCCCAGCTCCCAACAAGAATATTAAGTGGAAAGAAAATAATGAACTGATACGTGCCTTATGATAACAGTCACAGAAACATTAAAAACCCATAAACACTAATACGTATTATTTATAAACCTATATATTCCAGTGGAACTATGAAAACATGAAGGTAAAGTTAAACCCTAGGTTCATAATAATGGCACCATTGGACAGGGGAAAGGGAATGGATCAAAGCTGATATCCTACAACTATAACTGCATGTAATACAAATGGAAGAAGGTATGCATTAACAGCTATTTCTGGGTGGGGACAAACAGGTATTTATTATACTATTTTGTATTTTATGTTCTAAAATTTCACGCAGAAACAAAATAGTTTCATAATGAGCAATATCCAGTTTAACTCGGAATCCACTTGTTACCTAACGACTTTGCTTAAAAAAAAAAAAAATCCCCTACCCTCATGATCATCTCCAAGGAGCCTGAAAAAGAACACCTGGAAAATATGGCACTTTATCAAGGAAAAACTTTTTATAAATATGAAATAAAATGTATAATCAGCATATCACTGTTCTTGGCACATTACCACATAGGATCATAGAGGAGAAGGTGGGAGAAGGATGTAGGCAGATTTTGACTTACGCATTATTATGTTTAACTATTAAACATCTTCTTAGAAGACATAGTAAATAATACTTCAGAATTGACATTATTACAGTGAGAAATGATTAAAATATGCTGCTAAAATCTATATAAACTTTATGGAAATCTACATAAGCTTTATATAAGTATAAAAGATGGAAATAGCTACCTTCATGCAAATGAACTAGACTTTGGTTGCACTAATTAAGAGGACTACAGCTTAGTCAATCTAATGATAATACATGAGTTATAATGGATGTCAAAATCATGCTTTATTAAATTACCTTCAGAATCATATCTCAAGTTTCCTTTTATTTTGAGAAACATGACTAAATACATAGAAAAAAAGATTGTGCAGATTAATATGATTTCAGTAGAACATGTTTCATCTTCAAAATCTGATAAGAACTTTCCAATCCATAAAACACTGTAAGAGAAAACTGTGAATCAGGCTAGACACACATTTCAAAGAGTTGATGAGGTTGCAAATCACTTATGCCTCACTCTCAAGTAACCATGATAATGCTTAGCACTTGCATAGTGTTTTCTAGCTTCAAAGAGCCTTCAAACTTTAACTAATTAATCCTTACACTACCCAGTGAGATAGTGATAAGAAATCCCTTGAAGAGAGCATCTAACTACATAATTCGCATTTGCTTATACAGAATTCGGCATATATACCACGTTGTGTTTTCCTATCTTACTATTTCAATAAATCTTGAGAGAGATGATATCCATATGTGAATAGATGATACATAGCCATCTATTGTGAATAAAATGATGTACATTGCACTCAATCTGCAACTAAAAGCTAACAAAGAAAGATATATGTGCAGCCAACACGTGAAAAACATCTGGTACACTCTGCTGTATTTTCGTTTTTCATTCATTTTACATCTTGTTCTCAGCCATTCCAGAGTGGACTTGTTAGATGTGAATAGGTGAAAACTTTTTCATGGAGGATATGCAATTCTCTTGTTAATTTAAAATTATTTTTATTTCTCTTGAAATAAAGTGTTTTAAAATTAAAAGTCTATAAATTATGTTGAAAATAAGAGCATACCATATGGGATAGCTTCACCAAATGAAAGAATATTTAACTACTGTATGAAGAATTCTCTCTTCTAGGATTCCCTGCTCTCTGCAGGTAGCTGGCTACAGCGGTCTACCAAAACAAATCTATTCCTGCAGTAAAGGCCAACACTGGGTCACCCAGGAGAGAGCACTTTCTGCTTGAAAAGCGCTCTACATCTTTTCGCTGAAATAGGGGAAATCTTTACCCCATTTTCCTGTTTAACTGAAAATTAATTTAAAAATTAATTCTGTTCTTTTTCATTTCAAAGAAATTCTGCTCACTTTCAATTGCTTGGCCCTTATCTAATCTCTCTAAATATCTGAATTCATACAGACACGCTCACATGCAAAAGATAGAGTACAACTGCAAGACCATCCAACGTGTACAAATGCTGTTTTAAAAATTCTCCAGTGCACTATTTGCATTAAGGTTTTAGTTATCATTCAATGGCTGATCTATTTTACTAATGTCCCTAGGATATCACTGGCACATGTATGTACAATGTGAGCAACAGGATTTGTATATGTGCATACTTTCTTTGTAACTAAATTTATACAGTTAAAATGGTCAGCTTTGTTGTCAAAGACAGATACTGGCTACAGTTTAATTTTTTTAATATTCTTTCTTCTTTTCAAGTATTAAGCATTTGACCACTTAGGTTGACCTAAAACAGACTGTTAAATATTAAAACAGAATGAAAAAAGTAACCTGAAAATATCTGATTTCGTAATGTAAATAACATACAGAATCATTTCGGCTGTGCTTTAAATGAATAAATTACATGGAACAAGTTAAAGAGCTAATTATGCCATATTGATATATTTTTGAGACTCTAGAGAAAATAACACTTAATTTATTAGTAAGGGGAAATAAATTAAGGATTTTTGCATGGACCTACAAAAAAGCAATTGAGAGTTTTACAAATACTAAGCTTTTACAAATACTAAGCCAGAAACAATTAAATATATCCTTTCTCCTCTTTCTCTCTCTTCTATCTTAATATAGATGTAAAAAGGTAGGACTGGAACATGGAACAGAGAGAGGTTGCTTATCAAAAGAGTTACAAAGATTTCCACAGGAGTCTGAGGTCTCAGATGAACAGTGGAAATGATATGGGAATGTAAATTGTGCAACCACAATGGAAAAGAGTATGGAGGTTCCTAAAAAATAAAACTGAATTACCTTATGATCCAGCAATGCAGTTTCTCGTATATAACTGAAATGAAATCACTATCTCAAAGAGATATCTGCACCCCAATGTTCACTGCAGTATTATTTACAATAGCCAAGACACGGAAACAATAGAAGTGTCCATTGGCAGTGAGTGGACAACCCAGGTGTCTTTCAAAGGTAATTTCCTGATAAAGAAAATGTGGTCTGTACATCCACACAGCCACACACACACATCCATGCACACGCATGCACAAACACACACTGGAATACTATTCAGCCATAAAAATAAGGAAATCCTGATATTTGTGACAATATCGATGGATCTTTTTTTAAAATATAGATGGATCGTAAGGATACTTTGCTACGTGAAATAAGTCAGGCAGAGAAAGACAAATGTTGTATTTTCTCATTTACATGTAGGGTCTAAAAAATATGTCAAACTCATAGAAACAGAGTAGAATGGTGGTTTCCAGAGGCTGGGGGTTGGGGGAAATGGGGAGATTTGAACAAAGAGTACAAACTTCTAGTTTTAAGATGAGTAAGTCTTGAGGATTTAATGTATAGGATGGTGACTATACTTAACAATATTGTATTACATACTTGAAAGTTGCTGACAGAATAGATCTTAAATGTTTTTACTCCACCACCACTCCAAAAAAGATGGTAGTTAAGTGAGGTGATTGATATGTTAACCTTATTTTGGTAATTATTTTACAGTATATGCTTGTATCAAATCATCATACAATTTCATATCAGTATAAATCAATAAAGCTAGGGGTGGCAGAGAATATCAAGGGATCTTTAAGAGTAGAAACAGTAACAGCTTTGACAACTGCATTAAGTAGGGTTTTCTAGAGAAACAGAACCAACAGAATTTGTGTATATATGCATATTTGTGCATATATATGTTTGCATATACATGTATATGTATATAGATGTGTGTATATACTTATATATCCATCTATATATACATATATAGAGACAGAGAGATTTAAAGGAATTGGCTCACATGATTGTAAAGATTTGCCAAGTCCAAAATCTGAAGGCTAGGCCAGTAGGCTGGAAACCCAGGGAAGTGTTACAGTTTGAGTCCAAAAGTAGTCTGCTGGCGAATTTCCTCTTCTTCTGGGGAGGTCAGTCTTTTCTGCTATGGCCTTTAACTGATTAGATGAGGCCCACCAAACATAATAAAAGGGTAGCCTGCTTACCTAAAAATTTAACAATTTAAACGTTAACCTCATCTAAAATATGCTTTCACAGAAACATCTAGAATAATGTTCAACCAAATATCTGACCACTTTGAACTAGACACACATAAAATGATTACAGCAGAGAAAGAAATTTTGTAAAATCTAGTATGTATTAAAATATCCTTCATGTATTTAGTCTGATTTCATCTGGGTATATAGACAAGGTCCTGAACCCCTTAACTCAGTTCCAGGATTGTCATAGAAAAGAGAAATGCATCTACTGCTCAAATTTCAGGACCAGTTTCCATATCAATAGATCACGAACTTGAGAAATTCTGCCTATACAGAGTCACTTTTCTGAGGAATGACAGTACCAGAACTTGAACTTGAACCCTAATGATTGACCTTCATATATTTAACCTTAGTCAAACTAATTTCAAAGCCTAAGGAGGGGCTCTCTTTTTTCAAGAACTGTTGTCCCTTCAGTGAAAGATTCTATCCTGGAAAATCTAGCCAAGTGATATATTTGGTTATAAGATGGTTAAAAAAAAAAAAAAGAAAAGAAAAGAAATCTATACTGCCAATGGCCAGGACAACGAGCCTCAAGGAAAAGTATTCTGCATAATAACATGAAAATTTGTCTGAATTAAGACAAATGCAGCATTTTGATAAAATTTTTCCTGTTTTTAATTGCTTCATTTTTGAGGGTGGATTTATCTTTTAAAAATATTACTGGTTTTTGTGACTGTATGCGTGTGTGAGTTCTGCAACATTTTTATGCAAGGTCAGACATGGAGAACTCATACAAGGTCAATAATGACGTAAGTATTTGGGTCTTGTGAGATGGTTTTGTCTAAAGTGAAAGGGGCCACTTTCTTCATCCTAGATCTCTCAGTTATGATAAGGCAAACTACAAAATAATTAAAAGTAAAAACTAAACAAAGAAAAACTCATTCTCCAATGTCTGATTTGTTGTTGTCTCTCCTGTAAACCCCTTATGCTACCTCAAAGACCTCATTTAAATGTCTTCAAACATTAGATCCTGGTCTTGTGTGCTTAGATAGGGAATATCCATGCAGTAGCTACTTGGGGGGGGAGCTGGTCTAAGCATAAAAATAAATGACATGTAGATCAGTGGGCAGCGGTCCAGTCCCAGATTCCCTAGTAAAGGCATGGATAAGCCTATCAGGATTTCTAGAAGTATGACGGGAAATGGAAATGGCTAACTCATAAAATTAAGTGAGACGACATCACAGACTACAGTATACTGAGCAGAAAAGTGAGGTTGTATACAGCAATTCAATCTGGGCTTTGGGGTAAATCCCCCAATACTCCAATTCAATGTTACATCATAAAACATGTTTGAAATGAGTTAAATAAAAACCATTTGATTTCTAATTATTTTCTATCATTAATGGAAATAAAACCTCATGAAATCTAACTTTAAATTGTATATTTGTATATTTCAACTTCAATAAAACTTACCTCAATTGTAATAAACGTGATTTTTTTTTATGTTAAGATGCTATGATTAAATGAGAACTTCCCTGGAATTTTTACCCTGCTGGTGTCATGGCTTCCATGTGAAACAATAAACACTGTGCAAAACTAACAAAATAATGAATGCGTCAAGATTTATCCTCTTCAGAACAAGAGTTGCTATATTTCTACTTATTTTTATTCTTATTTGAAAGAGAGAGAGAGAGAGAGAGAGAGAGAGAAAGAAAGTGAACAGGGGGAGGGGCAGAAGGAGAGAGAGAGAATCTTAAGCAGGCTCTGCACTCAGCACAGAGCCTGCTGTGGGGCTCAATCCTCGACCCTGGAATCATGACCTGAACTGAAACCAAGAGTCCAATGTTCCACCAACTGAACCAGCCAGGTGCCCAGGACAAGAGTTGTTTTAAACTATTATCATAAAATGGTGTCCTCAAACATAAAGAGTCAAGCAATACCAATAAAAAATAACAGCAACAAAAATTTGGCAAGAATAATATTACCAAAATATATTACCACTTACTTATTGGAATGTGAAAAGAAAGTAGAAACTTCTCACTTCAGTACGATTTCAGGAATCTTAATTATATTTTTGACACTTGTCAAGATGTGTCCTAGTCCCTAATTTCACCCTTTAAAATCTCTTTTTTTTAATCTTATATTTTTTTCTTTACGTACAAGTTGGGTAAAACAAAGCCCCAGATTAAAAAAAAGAAAAACATTATAAAATACTTGGACAAATGTACATTTTGGTTCTCCATTCCTACAACCTTTATCGGTATTTGTTTTTAACCTTGAACACTGACATTAAACTTCTTAAGTTACATTCTCTTTAAACAGAGATATCATATTTTTTATTTTCTCTCTATTAATAATATATTTTGAAGTCTCTTCTGCTTTTTAAAAATTCAAGTATGGAGCACGTGGCTCGCTCAGTCAAGTAGAGCATGTGGCTCTTGATCTTGGGGTCATGAGTTTGAGTCCCACACTGGGTGTAGAGACTACTTAAATAAACTTTTAGAAAAATGTAAAAAGAAAAAAAAAAATTCAAGTATATAATTATTCTAGTAAATGTAATTTATCCTTATTTAAGTATATATTTGTTGTTCATTTTATCTTACTCTCTGGGCTGGCAGCATATTCCCTTTATGGACAAGGGAGCTTTCTCAGTTTATTCTCTGAAATGAAATAAAAAGGGTTTGAGTGATTTCACAACTTTTGGAAAGAGATCTCAAAACTAATTTCTTTCATTTGATCTTTCCATGTAAGTCATGAATAACTCAATTGTATGAGCAAAGGTGATCCAAAAGTAACTAGAATTTTTCATAATTCATGTTCTCCTGGAGCTAAGAGTCTTTAAAAATATTAGCTAGAAACTTCTCTGGATTAAAATAATATTAATAGAGATTATTACAAAGTTTTCTTGGAGGTGAGTAGGGTTTCTAATTACATACAAATAATGAAAATATAAAGGTTGAAAAATATGATAATGAAAGAAACCTTAACTATTAGAATTAGTGAAATATATACAATGCCTTTTTCATCCAAATTACATATATCTTTTAAAAAGGAACAACTCATAATGCACTTTTTTGGTTCTTTCTCTGCAATTATGCTAACAAGTATCATGCTGAGAAAGGATTAGTCCTGATGGACAATCAAAGACAATGCTTCCTTCCTGGTAAAAAGGTGAGAAAAGATGTAGGCATCTGAGCTGCAGTTATTAGGCTTAGCAGCAGGGGGTCCATATGACCAGTTAGTGAGCAAGATCAGAGTTTGCGAAGAAAGTAGAGAAACTGCCTAGTCATTATTGCAGCCTTCTCGGTACCATCATATATGTAAAATCTCTGACTTGGTTGGTGGGAACCACGCTGCACACATCTCCCTGACCGTTCAACTTCAGTGTTCTGTCAACTTAGCAGCCATGACACCTGGCCAGGTAAAAACTCCCGCTGGGACAAGGCATTTGGCATAGCAGCGGGACATGTGCACCTGCAAAATCTCAAGGAACAGAAAACATCCCTAATAGGAAGCACCAGAAAGGACCTACTCATTTAATGGCATATTAACAACAACAACATATGAGAAAGCAAGATTTTAAAAACAAGACTAGAGTTTTGCTTCACTGCATCCTTATAATGCCCCTTATAGTAGCTAATGCAGCAAAATGTTAAAAAAAAATGTAGAGCAAGATCTCTTGCTAATTTTAATAATATTGCTGAGCTATGATATATGTTTTCATACATTTTTACATTTCAGTTAGTGTTTTGCTCAATATGACCTTCTGAAAATATTTTCTCTAATATCAAAGTCTGAAACCTAAAAAGCAGGTTAAGATTTATTATCTCTTTAGTGTTAATTGTTGACATATGTCAAAATTCAATTCCAACATTTTTTAGCTGTTCATTTAAGTAGCATAATAGATATGTGTTAGCTTGCCCCATATATATTGTATAGACTACTCATATTAGCATGAGAAAACCATAGGTCTCCAAATGAACTAATCATATAATACTAAGTAAACACGCCTTGTCTAAAGAATATGGGTTAGATTACATTCCAAAAGGACAACGTGGAATAAAAACATGGTATTTTAGAAATGGATGTCTAATACAATCATTTTTAATGTACCTCCCAGAGATTGCTTTAAGGCAAAGGTGACCCTAAGGCCAGTGGTAGATGGTTACAAGCCGTCTTCCCCAACATCTGTGTAAATAGATTCAAAGAACTAAAGGCTGCAGTTTCAAAAATTAAACTACAAAAGGCCATATCTATAACTGTACACAAAATCGCCTTGTCTACCCCTTCTTCTTACCCCCCACTACTTCTGGTGCTATTAAAGAAAAAGAATGTCTGAGGACCACCAAGGAGAAAAAGGGCAGAAAGAGGACATGGGAATAATTATTTTCAAGGGTGCCTCGAACTAGTCATTAGTCCTTTCTGTATTCTGTAGAAGCAGTACCTGCATATATAAATCAAGCCAACGTGTTCAGATCACCTGTATTCATAAAAGTGAGTGGTTTCCACTGGCATTTGTATTCCTTCCTATTTTCCACTTGTTTTGATTTGTAACGAGATTGTTAAACGTGACATGTAGAAATCATATGCTACCTTGCTAGGGTTTGTGAACACAAAAACTGTGGCTACCCAACTTCTCAGCAAGAAGACCGAAAGAATCCTTCTGTGTGTCTTTAACTCACCAATCTAAAATGATCTTCTACAAACGTAAGGAAAAAATAATACACATTTTGATCAAAACAAAAACACTGTCTGTGTGTGTGTGAGGTTGCGGAGGGTGGCAGAAAAGTGAGGATGGTGGTGGCAGTGTTTTTCAGCTCTTGAAAACTTAGCCAGCCTTTATCGAACCCTGGGTCTCAGAGGCACAACATAGAGCTAAACCCCTTCAAGGTAAAATGAAAAAGTAGGACTCTGAGAGTTTCCTCAGGACAGCAGAGTTAAGCTGAGGCAGGGCCAAGACCAAATTTATCTCACTCCCAGATCTGTTTTCTTTCCTCCAAGCCCTACTGTATTTCATCCAGAATTACTCACTCACAGATGGGAAATTTGCTAACATTAGAAAAATGGTATATTAAGGTTCAGAAGAAATCAAAAATACAGCTTCCCTAAGTCACTAGTATTATTATTATTACTACTGCTGCTAGCATAACAAGCTACTTTCTTGACAGGTGCAAAGGCTGCAAAATTTACTGTCTTCTTTCGTTTACAAAGTGCTCAGAGCCCCACCCATTCTCTACCCAAATAGGAGCGCAGTGAGTGGCACATTTATTTGCTGCATGTGATGGCCTCTGCTTTCTCTCTCTGTAGCTTTATTATGTATCACCTTTTTGTTTCTGAAGCAGCTAAAGTCCTTTTTCTTTTTCCATCAGCAAGGAAATGAAATCTGTTGTATAGCCTATTACGTCTCCGTCGTCGGAGACCACATTTTCACCTTCTCACTTTATTTTTCATTGTTGTTTTCTTTTTTTGGTCTGTCCCTTTGATAGAAAGGTAAAATGAGGTCCTGTTGAATCAGCTCTATGGTCAAATCTTCAGTGATGCCTGGAGGCTGACATGTCAAGCATCAGTGCCTTGAGCTGCTAGACACAATCCTTCACGATCCTGCTCCTTTCCATCACCTCTGCCTTGCACTTTAAGCACTAGCAAACACAACTGCTAATTGTTGACCCTTTATCTTACATTGCTTGAGATAGTCCTATAAAGAACTGTTAGTGTCCCTCCTTGCTTATTAGGAATTGAAGTAACATAAGCTGATGAGTCGAGACTGTGGTCTCTTAAGATGGCAGTTCTCAGGGGTGTAAAAACCAGAACACTGAGCCACACTAGAAAATTTTCATGAAAGCTACACATAAAAGTGACAGACCTACCCCATGTTTTTTTTCTCCACTTTCTCTTCTAAGACCCACATTAATACTACAAATGATAGTTAATGGTAATAAGAAAACATGTATGTGCCAAGTGAGAAATAACTTGGATGTCATAAAACGAATGAAGAAAGCCACCTACAGAACACACTAAACCATAGTCTAGAAAATGTCTGAAGGGAATCCAACCAAGGAGGAAGAAGCTAAAACCTGCAGAATCCCGGAGAGCCTCTAGACTGGGAAATAGATTTGCCAGAAATAAGGCCTAGGGCTATAGGACATGATTAAGCCCTTCACCTTTTCCTGTACTCTGAGAGAACATCTGCAGTCAAGTATGTGTGTTCCACACCTTTCACCAAAGGAAATAACAGAATGGTTCTATTCTGTTCAATTAAATGCCTTGCACACATATGCAACTCTACTCCCTTCTGAAACATAAATCCTATACCTCTTCCATTTAGGAGAATTTCAGCTTAAAAGTTTACCTGATCTATGATAGCTCCCTTTTTAAGTCTTTGGGAACCTCCGTACTGTTTTCCATAGTGGCCGCACCAATTTACATTCTCAGCAATCCCACTTCTGGGTATATATCTGAAGGAAATGAAATCACTAACTAAAGGAGACATCTGCACCCACATGTTCATTACAGCATTTTTTACAACAGCCAAGAAGTGGAAGCCATATTATTTCTAATAATAGAATATTATTCTAATAATAGAATATTATTCTACTAATAGAATATTATTCAGCCACATACACACAAAAATAAAACACTGCCATTTGTGACAACATGGATGGACCCTGAGGGCATTATGCTAAGTGAAATAAGTCAGACAAAGATAAATACCACATGATCTCACTTTTAGGTGGAATATTTAAAAAACAAACAAAGCAAATTCTTAGAAACACAGATTGGTGGTTGCCAGAAGAGGAGGGTAAGAATTAGGAGAAATAGGTTCAGGTGGTCAAAAGGTACAAACTTTCAGTTATAAGCTCTAATGATGGAATATACAGCATGGTGCCTAGAGTTAACAATACTGTATTGTATATTTGAAAGTTATAAGTGAATAAATCTTAAAAGTTCTTAGCACAAGAAAAAAAAGAACTATGTGAGGTGGTGGATGTTAACTAAACTTACGATGATAATCATTTTGCTAAACACACATATATAAAATTATGTTGTACACTTTAATGCATTATATGTCAATTGTATCTCAATAAAACTGGGAAAAACTAAAACAGTTGATTTGAGTCTCAAACACTGAGCATTAAAATTTTATTACACTCTTTTATTAAGCCCTTTCCCATGCCAGATTTCAGTCAGTGTTTGATTACATCATTCTTAAACATGAAAAACAAACAGGAGAGCCAGACGTTTGAAGAAAGCTTCCAACATCCTACATCAAAATGCAGATATTGTGTGTGCCCTCATGGAAACTATATTTTAGAAGAATCAAAAGTTACTGCTGAATGTTTATAGGTCATTGCTGTAGCAAGGGAACTGGGAGAAAGGAAGGGTCCTGTAGGAAACAGCTGCATTAAACTTTAATCTCTAGAATTTTCTTTTTAAATTATGTGTACCTAGGAGCACCTGGGTGACTCAGTCATTTAAGCATCTGACTTGGGCTCAGGTCACTATCTCATCGCTAGTGAGTTCAAGCCCCAAGTCGGGCTCTGCGCTGACAGTTCAGAGCCTAGAGCCGGCTTCAGATTCTGTGTCTCCCTCTCTCTCTGTCCCTCCCCCACACACTCTGTCTCTCTCAAAATTAAATAAACATTAAAAATGTTTTAATTATGTGTACCTATTATTCGGAAAAAAAATAAATGTAAATAAATTTGTATTAAGTTTGGTAAGTGTATATCATACCACACAATCTATGGAGTTGCTTGTTTGGGGCTTGACCCTGTCTTAGTGTTCTTTTATCAGTACTCTGGGAGTAAAAAAACAAGGGCTCAAAAATCAAATGAAAGAACAGGGACAAAAATTTCTTTATTTTCTGTTTTGATGATTACAGTAAACTGCCTCCAACTTAAGTGACAAATATTTTGCTTCCCTTCCTTTGGTTTTGGCAAACTCAGAGCTATAGAAATCAATCTGCATTGGGTGAATGGTTAAAATAATCTTGTTTATATTATTATCATCCCTTAATGCCTGAAGATATTAGGCAATAATTCTGCAGTCAGTAACATAAATTTTTCAGTTTGATATCTTTGTTTTGAAGAGGTTTTCCCCATAAGGGTTTAGTTGTTTTCAACTATGAGTTCATGTTCTCTTGGGAACTTCTACTCTCCCTGCAGTATGGGGGGTGGGGGGGTGGGGGGGTGTGGATTCAGGACAGGACTCAGTGTTGATCTCTCCTTTGAAACCACTCCACTAGCCAATAGTGAATATCAGGGATTATCTTTTAACTCTCGACGGTGAAATGACATTGGTGGTGAGCCTTGTGCCTAGTTAAAATCTATCAGGCCAGAGGATTTGGAGGAGTGAATGTAGAGTTGATCAGTCCACACTTCTATATATAAATTATTCACCCATTTAAGGCCCTATTATTAACCAAAGAACAGCAGCTGATGGGGGCAGGGAGCAAAGTCTAAAAGGATTTTCCCCACAATTCTGTTCCCCAGGTTATAACCATATGCCCAGATAAAGGCATTTATTATTCTTTCTAGGGTTTCCCAAAGGGACCATTTTGTGGTGGTGGTTGTTAATTCCTAACCTACCTTTCACATCCATAGCTCCTGCAGGTTGTTTCTGGAGGCAGAAAGCCACCAGCCCTGGCTAGTTCACCATCTCGGCATTGATAAGAAATCATAGGAAAATAATTTTTAAAAGATGTATCTCAAAAATTTATTTTTGCATAAAGTACACAGTTCGATAATTTGTTCTGATTGTTTATTGTTAAATTATAGCTATGAAGAACATAAGGATTAGGCAGAGTGGATGGTGGACTTTAGAAATTTAACACTGACCAATAACTGATTCATAAGAAGGAATATGAAGTGCTTCGTGGGAAGGCTACTCAAATGGAAAATGGGGAATTGGTCACAACACTGGAAATCCAGGTGAATATGTGACTATTCCAAAAGATGACAGCAGTCACATATATCACTTATTTTGTTTCTGATAGGAATATTTTCTCTTTTAATAATATTAACACCTCAGAAAAATTAGTGTTAATGTGACTGACTCTGGAACATCCCCCTCCCCATGTGATACTGTGAGTTCAGAATTTTGAAATACTGGTTATAAGGCTGCCTAAAAAGGAACTTAATTTTAAACCAAGAACAAATAACATGAAGTCAACTTAAAAAGTGACGTTATAATTCTAACAAAATTGCCATTCAATCTCAGCTGTGTACCTTCAAATCTCATGTGTTTTCTCATCTTGCTTACTATAAAACTAAATCAAGTGATTAATGCAATACATGTAACTTTTCAAATAAATCAACTGTGCAAAAATGTGTCTCTTGCTTTCTCATCTAAGTACTGTGACAAATGTTTTGAGCACTGCAAGTGGACTGAATAAACACTTACTTTCACAGATAGAGGAATGTCTATTTGCTTCATTTAATTCTGGGAGTATGGTGCATGTATGAGAATATTAAATTATTGGATAAATATTAAAAACCCAACATTAAATCCTACAAAGATGCTCAATGTTTAGGGGGAAAATGTGCTTAATATAGCCCTATTATGTGATTATAGCCTATTAACATATAGATTGTTATCTGCAAAAAAAAAAAATTCTCTTAAGGTTGTTAGATGGTACTATTGACCTAAATATTGTATTTTCAGAAATTAGATTATGAGTCAGTAAAGTGATAACATTTCACCAAATAATGTTAAGTTTTTAAAACATGATGCTTTAAAAATGCAGTTTTAAAACCTTGTTTAAATGTTTGGTCATTACAGAAGAATGAAGCCATTAACACAGAGGGAACAAGTTTGTGTTAACAACTTTTTAAATAAAACTATATAGCAAAGATAATAAAAGCCAATGCATATAGGAGAGGATCCATTGATCCTCAGCTTTGGACAGCTTCTGGTAACTTCGAAATCTCCAAGAATCTGTTTCTCATCATAAAATGAGGACAATAAGAAGAGTTACTTCAAAAAGTCATTGTGAACATTCAACAGAAGGATGCACACAAAACTCTGAAAAAATTGGCACATGAGACTTTAGTGAATATTAGCTGTTATTACTTGCATGGTTTATGATTATTGTAGCTTTTAATTTGGAGTACCCTATTTTAAAACGCTTCTCTAAATTGAAGTAGGCTTGGGTGAAGGATGACCAAGATAAAAGATCTGAAAACCAACCATGGAGGAAATAGTTAAAAGATATAGCTAACGGTCAACAAAAATATCATGTAAATACCAAATACGAAAACTGCATTAGCCTCTGAGAACATACAGCCCGATGCTTTCACTTAATATAAAACGTGTGAAGAAATAGACTATCTTGTCTTTAAGCAACAGTGTCTCATAAAAGAAAGCCTAACCAAGGACAGAACCAACTCCAATATAAGGAAGTTCAGTGAGGAGGGTTCCATAAGGAGGTGTCCAAAATTGAAAACCTACAGATAGAGTAACCAATGCACCTCTCACTTCAGGCATGTAAGCAAAAATAGAAGAGTCACCTTCCAATAATGATATAGACAGGAAAAAAAATATCAACCTGGATCCAGTAAAAAATGGTAAGTGAGCCCCTCTTCTGTGTTAGATACCAGACTAAATGCTGTAGGGAAGGGGCGCCTGGGTGGCTGTCAGTTGAGCTACTGACTTCGGCTCAGGTCACGATCTCCCGGTTTGTGAGTTCGAGCCCCGCGTCAGGCTCTGTGCTGACAGCTCAGAGCCTGGAGCCTGCTTCTGATTCTGTGTCTCCCTCTCTCTCTGCCCCGCCCCCACTCATGCCCTGTTTCTCTCTGTCTCAGAAATAAACATTAAAAAAAATTAAAAGCGGTAGGGAATATAATTGAATAAAAATGGGATATTTATGTAACATTCAAGTAGGCAAAATGAACAAAATATTAGTTACATTTACTATGTTTCATTCCATATTTTATTAGAAATCATCAGAATTAATTATGTATAGTACACTTAGAAGGCATAAACTATCCCAGTTTAGTGCAAACAATCTCTTGAGGGCAACAGTGAACCAAAGTGTGAACACAGACTATGTTATTATTAAATTATCTTGAGAGTTGCCCTATTATTAAAATCTATTTTCTGTGTTGTGCAAAACTCAGTATCATTCCTAAAATATGATAGGGAAAACTAGTTTTCTTAGGGGAAACTAAACTATTATTATTTTGCTTTCTATGAATATTTCATAGAAGTGAAATCTTTTTTTTTTTTTAAAGGTAGAGAGCAGCTTTGAAGTACGAAAGTCACTGTGAGCCTGTGGAGGTGGGGGACAATAAAAACTGTATGTATTCGTTGTATGCATAAGAAACTTACAGAATTCTTTGGTAGCAGCTAACAAACCACATCACGACTATATAGGATAGTACAAAGTTTGAAGGCACCAGAGTCAAAACAAAGATAGTCCTGAAAACTGGCATTGTCATTTACCAGGTGCATTAACTTGGGACAATTCATCCACCTTCTCAGAGCCTCAGTTTCCACAAATGAAAATGGGTCTGGTAACTTGTGTGTTTTGTCCAACACCTTCAACTTCATTTGTTCCAAACTTGGACATTAGCCAAGTTATTTCTTAACACAAAGGTTTTTCAACAACACAATTTACGTCTCTCATAGCTGGCATTTGCTCACTCATCTATGGTTAAAATTGTTCACTTTTTCTCCTCTTTCTTGGCTGGCTAACCCATAACTCACTCTCAGCCTTCTTTTCAGTTGCAACCTTCACTAAGGAGACTAAAAAATCTAAATATTCACTTCTTCAGTCTCCACTATAACTGTGGTCCTATGTCACGGGTCTAGCTAATAAGGTTTAAGTGAAGTCCTCTGAGAACACTAGAAAAACTTGTTTTCAAGATAAAAAGGGATAGACTTGGCTTGGGAAGCCCTTATTTTCTTTCTTCATTAGGCATGGACATTATATCTGGAACTGCATGTTCCATGGAGACCACAGCAAAGGAATCACTGAAATGTTACCACCACATCGTAGACCAACTGAGCTAAAGGCAGTAACTGCCTAACTCTGACTGGTTCATATGTAAGAAAAAGAAATCCCCATTTGTTTAATCTATGGTTAGTTTTCTGTTAAGTGAAGTCAAAAGCATTTCCTTCTGACACAACGTTTCTTTTGTTCCTTCTTCCTCAATTTTTTTTTCAAATCTTCTCACGTTAGTTGTAATGTGTAATATCTTTGTCAAATACATTCAATGAAGTGACACTGTAGTATTGTGTAAAGAATACTGCATGAGAAATCAAAGAAATGTTTCTATGGGCACCTGGGTGGTTCAGTCGGTTAAGCGTCCTGACTTCGGCTCAGGTCATGATCTCAGAGTTTGTGGGTTCGAGCCCCGCGTAGGGCTCTGTGCTGACAGCTCAGAGTCTGGAGCCTGCTTCAGATTCTGCATCTCACTCCCTCTCTGCCTCTCCCCTGCTCGCTCGCTCTCTCTCTCCCTCAAAAATAAACAAACATTAATTTTTTTTAAAAAAAACCAGATGTTTTCACTCTGTTTTAATATCTATTAGTACATAAAACTTTGGAGAGGTAAGCTAATATTTCTTACCTTCAGTTTCACCTTATAGACAGTTATTGAACTAGATAATGAATATTTTATATTTAAATCTCTAAAAATGATCTCCGAATCCTTCAAAGGAGACAACTGGAGGAAATGGTATTATTGGAGCCCAGGTTAGGGTCAGCACATGGGAGATGGAAGCATGGCGAATGTATCTGACAGGATATGGAATTAGGTGGAAGCATAACCTCTGCAGAAGTAGAGGCACACTCTGGCTTCTCTCATCCTGCCCTCTAATTTATCTCAGTGTCACCCCTTGGCTGAACTCCACCAAGAAGCAATTTCTATGGAAGCCTAAGAACCACAGCTCACAGCAATGTGATACAGTGCAGGGCCCGGGAGAGCTGAAGGCTACGTCTGGGCACATAGGTCCAGGAACGCACACAAAGAAGTATCAGAAATGAATTTCACATAGAGGGATTAAAAGAGCAATGAACTCAGGAAGCACTTAGGGATAACATTTGTGAAAGAATCCAAAGAGTAAAACAAAGCTTGAGAAATGGGGGTAAAAAAAAGCACAAAAATGTAGAGAAAAATAGGCAAAATTATAAAGACAAAGGTCTTTACCTTCGCTTTTTATTTTTAAAAAAAATTTTTTTTCAACGTTTATTTATTTTTGGGACAGAGAGAGACAGAGCATGAACGGGGGAGGGGCAGAGAGAGAGGGAGACACAGAATCAGAAACAGGCTCCAGGCTCTGAGCCATCAGCCCAGAGCCTGACACGGGGCTCGAACTCACGGACCGCGAGATCGTGACCTGGCTGAAGTCGGACGCTTAACCGACTGCGCCACCCAGGCGCCCTAACCTTCGCTTTTTAGAATAATTTGTAAAAAATCGCTTCTAGGACCTTTCTTCCATTTTCTGTCATTCTTTGACATGTTCACTCACTGATTCATTCAACAAATTCTTATTGAACCCCTAGAATCTTCCAGGGACTAGGCACCCAGAATCATATGCACTCTTATTACGCTATTCATTTCTACACCATGTTTCTTTTTCCTGGAACGCTTTTCTCCCAAACACTGTTCTAGCAAATTCTCATCCTTCAATATCCCGTCAACTGTCTTGATCTTAAGAAGGTTCCTAAAATCCCTCTAAACCCAGCTTAGAATTTCCTTCCTAACCACTACTAATTTTGGATGTATTTTAGCATTGTCACTGTACATTGCAATTATTAACCTAAATTGTATTCGCCAACTGGGCTATGGATATTTTGAGATAAAACCCTATGAAAACAACTTCCTGACCTTTGTTAGAGTTTATTTTACAAAACTCTTTTGTATATTTGTGTATAAAGATTTGTGTGCAAAATTTTATTTTTTAACAAATTCATCCTGATTTTTAGAAAATGAAATGTAAAAATTCTGTCCCCTGCCAATTCCCCCTAAACCATTCAACTAAAAAAGAAAGAAAGAAAGAAAGAAAGAAAGAAAGAAAGAAAGAAAGAAAGAAAAGAAAACAAAAAAAAGTCCTTTGTTCCAGAAAGAAATCTCAAAGTGTAAATTTTAGGTTTGTAATATTGCAATATTCTAGACTAAATTCTTTCTTTGGGTTTCCTGTATTCCCCATGGGACTTGGAAGTAATCACTTACTAATTGTGACAACATGTGGTTTCTTATAGCTACTCATCTACTTTTCAATTTCTATTCTGTTGACCTAAACCATAAGAATTGGCAGGCAACATGGCTGAAAACCAAGTATATGGGTGTTTTTGTCTTTTTTTTTTTAATATATGGAGACTAATATAGAGAGATATTAAGGACCAAAAGGACATTTCTTTTTTTTTTTTAATTATTTTTAAGTTTATTTCTTTATTGTGAGAGAGAGAGAGAAAGTTGGGGAGGAGCTGAGAGGGAGAGGGAGAGAATCCCAAGCAGCCTCTGCACTGTCAGCACAAAGTCTGATGTGGGGCTCCACATGAACTAAAATGAGGAGTTGGGACACTTAGCTAACTGAGCCACCTAGGCGTCCCAGGATATTTATTTTTCTACATAAAAACACTTATCTTTGTATACTGGCTGTATATTTGAAGGATTACACTGTAAAATACTATGAGAATCATTATTTATTGCTTACTGTATCCTACACACTATCAATGCCCTTTATATCCCTTGAGTCATGTTACCCGTAGCACGGCTTTACAGGCTAAGTACAGTTACTTTAGCCAATTTATGGCTAAAGAAACTGAAAGTTATCTAAGAATCCACAGTTAATATGAAGATTCCAACAAGTCAATAAAAAACAAAATGCACAACTAAGACCAAGGACTCAGTTTTCACTCATAAGTACTGAAACTTTTGGTTTGTTTTAAACAAAAGTGGTGCTGGGGTGATTAAAAACTGTAATGTTAAAGACCATTTAAATTGTCTGCATCGAGGCACAAATGTATACTTGAGCACTCAGCTGGGATGCCATATTGCCAATGTAATTCAGATTCCCTTCTTTAAAACATTTATGTGAGAGCTTTATCATTACAGCTGAGGCATCCTACATGGCATGAATATTTTTATAAAACACCCTGAAAATACATATCTTAGTGATCAATTCAGCACTTGTAATCTCCCAAACTTTATTTTAATCAGGAGTTAATGATGTATGGCACTTCTAGTAAGTAAATGAATGTCTGAATTGCTGTAAGTTATTTTAATAATTGCTCAGCTAACCATTTAAATTATCAAAGATCTTTACTTGTGCAATGTCATATAAATGATGGAAATTAAAAATTAATCAACACGATTTACGTAACTAAAAGCTGCCATCTAATGGGATATTTTTCAATAAGACGACAGCAGTAATTATGCTGAAAAATATTCATTCCTGTAGTTTGAACGATTATAGCAATTTCCACCAGGGGATTTCGCAGTCAGATTCTAGTTCTGGGCAACAGTGATTAATATAATGGTTATTAATGAGAAGTAATTTTGATACTTCTCGCAGTGTTTAGGTGTCAATGCCTTGAAAGCAATATGTTTAGCATATTAATAATAAAACTTGCATTAGATTGGCTAGCAAGTAACCTTATTGATTTTTTTTTTCTTATCTTCTATAATGGGAAAGGTCGATTAGATGTATAGAAACAATGGAACTTTTCAAGCTGGACTTTACATTTCTCTGTGCTGACATCTTTTGAACTGTGTACAAAGTTCATTAAATGTGCAAAGGTAGCACTGTTACAGGAAGAAAGTGGTAGGGTCGGAGGTCACAATCCACAGCAAGGTGACAATCCCTTGTGGATGGCACCCTGGGAGCTGAGTTAGTTGAGAACTGTCTTTCAGGTTGCCAACAGAGAGAGGGAGAGAGACTAAAGCCATCAGCAGCTGATATTATTAGAGTAATTAAAATGAATATTGACAGAGATTCGTGGGCTTCATATTAAGTCGAACACAGAGAAGGCAGTCACGCATCAGATTCCATAAATATAAAATTGTGAATTAATGATTATATAATATATATGATTTGGGTAACACTACATAAATATATATACACACTGGGAGTCTGCAACAATGTATATACATTAAATGCATCCAAATCTATTGGCCCAAAGTTAGAAAAGCAAGAAATTATTCTTCCTCCCTACTCATTCCCTTTCCTAGGATTTTGTCAAATATACTCTTTCCCCATCTATCTGAACTTGCTGTTTGGAGGCACATAATATACGGATACAAACTATAAAAATTATATCCTACTGTTTGTGGTAAGCAAAAGGATAACACTTGTGTTGTAGGAGTCCTAAATTGTGAGGAGAACACTAAACCAGGTATCATTATGGATACAGAAGTATGATTTTACCCAAAGCACAAATTAGCCCATGAAATATATTTCTCATGTTTTATTAAAAATATATAATCTAAAGAGATTTCAAGTAGAATGACACTACTGGCAAAATCAATGTTTAAGGATTACCTTTAGTTTGCTAATCATTGCAAGTGTAATATATGAAAAATTACCAAATAATAGAGTCACATGAAGGATTATTCAGGAGTTTCGTAAAACAGTCTGAATGGCACTATTTCTCGAGACTGAGAAAGTCTTGTGTTACATTTTATGACACTCCCAGCTTCTTTGTTGTTTGGATGTTATCATTAATGTAAAGAAAATATTTTTATCTCTATGCGAAACTTGAATTTTGTTTCTATTTCCTGGTAATCAAAGTCTTCCTAATGTTAATTATATCGAAACATTTTTATTCGCTTGAAGTGGTTACCTTAACTTTCTTTTCTTAAAGTCTCGTATTGCAGTAGGGGTCTGACATGGAAGTGAGTGTGATCACTCTTTGATTTCACATGAGTGATGAGTTCTTAATGTAGTGTCAGGGAACAGATAGACTTTAAAGCTTACTTTCTTCTTCCTGCTCTCTATCTCTCTTCGGATTTGTCTGTCTGCCTTCTACAGTAATATATGCATCATTATCGGAGATAAGGTTGGTGAAAAATACAAGTATAAATAGAACTCTATTTTCTGATTCTGTGGAACAGACAAAATAAAACTAAACTAACTGCGCTACGAATAGAAGTCAGAGATTTATCAGGGTGGAGCAAAAGGAGCGTGAGAATAACTAACTAAACATTTTATCCCAAACATGAACACATTTAACACAAAATATAGTTTAAAAATTTAAGACCGTTTGTGATGAGAGTAAATGGCATAAAAATCCTACTCTTACTATTTTATCACATGGAAACATCATTGCATCTTCAGGCTTTACGATAAAAGTGCATTATAACTTAAGGTGTAGTTGTACCGCCATTTCAAATTGATGTGCAGTATTTTAGAAGTTCTAAGGATATCTTTGGGTATTAATATAATTTAGCCTCTTTAATAATTAAATTACCTCCATGAAATTATCAGGACTATAGTCTCATAATTTAATTGTGTACCTTTTAGTCTTTTTTATTATGTACATGCCACTCAAAAGCATAGTATGGATAACAATGGCTAAAACCAGTTAGGAAATAAAATTGAGCTGAACAGATATTTTCAAGGTTTCTACTGAGAATCCACATTAACCATGTGATGTGCACATGCTAGAGATAATTGTCAGAGTAACGACTAACATTTGTGTAGCACTTGACAGTATCATAGACATCTCAAATATTCCCATTTGACCTTCAAAAAGATCTTAAACTCTGTTTCATAAACGAGGAAACTGAGAGTCAATAATACAAATCAGAGCTGTTACATCTCCTTATGATCACATCAGTCAATAAAGCAGGGAATTTTTTTGTTGTCTTTGGGGGGATGGAAGAAACAAAAATCCATTAAAATCATGAATCCTTTTTTTTCCCATTTCTGTTTTTTAATAATGCTAAATTTACGAAAGTGTTGCTCTTGTCTTCAGTTCTATGTCGCCTATATTGGCCAGTGATAGCAGTTATCTCACCATTGTCATTTCTCATTTGTCTATTTGCCTGCTAGAACCACATACGCTCAGTAAGCACGAGGGCCATGCTTTTCTGAGCATCTCACAAACTGTCAGGCCCATCTTGACATTTAGACTATCTGTTGAGTGTTTCCAAGTAAGTTTACATTCTAGAATACTTAATAATACTTTTATTTAGTATTTGTTTGGAGAGCTCTTGTTCCGATTAATATTTTTACTTTTTAACGCTTATTTATTATATTATTGAGAGAGAGAGAGAGACAGAGACAGAGCGTGAGTGGGGGAGGGGCAGAGAGAGAGGGAGACACAGAATCTGAAGCAGGCTCCAGGCTCCGAGCTGTCAGCACACAGCCCGACGTGGGGCTCGAACCCACAAACCAGGAGATCATGACCTGAGCCGAAGTCGGACGCTTAACCGACTGAGCCACCCAGGCGCCCCTTTATTAACATTTTTAAAAATATATTTATCCTCGGGGCATCTGGGTGGCTCAGTCGGTTAAACGTCTGACTTCGGCTCAGGTTATGATCTTCCAGTTTGTGGGTTCAAGCCCCGCGTGGGGCTCTGCCGCTGACAGCTCGGAACCTGGAGCCTGCTTCGGATTCTGTGTCTCCCTCTCTCTCTACCCCTCCACCTCTCTCACTCTGTGTTTCTCTGTCAAATATAAATAAACATTAAAAAAATATTTTTAAATATATTTATCCTCCTCTGGTGAAAAAGAGAACCATGAAGCTATTTTTCAATGTTATCTCATACCATTTTAGTTATGATTGCTTCTGGTTTACTCATTAGCTACATTTTCCCTGATATTTTATTTTTCCTCTTTTTTTAAGTTTGTTTGTTTGTTTATTTTGCGAGAGGGGGTGAGCCAGTGGGGGAAGGACAGAGAGAAAGAATGCCAAACAGGCTCCATGCCGTCAATGCACCCAACACAGGGCTAGATCTCAGGAACCATCAGATCATGACCTGAGCCAAAATTAAGAGTTGGATGTTTAATCAACTGAGCCCCCCAGGAGTCGCTATAGCTTCTTTTTAATAATATCTCTTCTAATTTAGGCAATAAAGTGATCTATTTTTAGAAATATTAACTAATGTAGTACCATTGGTAATAAGCTCATAATAAATTATTTGTAATTTTGGTAATACCCCCCAAGTCACTTTAATCGGTAAATATTTTAAAATAAATACACATTTTTCTTTGTTCTTCTCCTTTTCTTTCTTTCTTTACTTCCTTTTTTTCCCAATAAACAATTACTGAGCCTCCACAATGTACTCATTCTTCAGGGAATCTCAGGTATAGTGGAGAATAAACCTTATCCTCCTGGAACTTATATTCTAGTGCTAATAACAAGCGTGAGCCCTCTTTTATGAAAGTAGTACAAATACACAAATCTAAAGAGCAAGAAAGAGTCATGAATTTCAGGCAGCTACTTTGACAAAATTATAAAATTAATAATAAGTGTAATTTTAAATGAAAGCATCTGGTAGAATGTTCATGAATTCATTCATGATAGAAGACTAGTTGTTCAAGCAAAATAAGCGAAAATCGCTTGGGTTTTTTCACAACTGACTAAATCTGTAATATACATTTGAGTATTTTTATTTCAATTTAAATACATCCAACACCTAAACACTTGCAAATTTCATAAGAATACTCCATCTGTAAAGTACTGGTATTGGAATAATTTTCAACAAAACACTGTCAATATCAAAGTTGAGAATGTAGTCTAAGAGTAAGTAGATGATAAATCAGCAAGATTCTGAATTTCAAAACATTCTACTAGCAACAGAGAAATCACATACAGATTCATTAATCAGCTTTTTCTTTATTAAATCCATATTTCAACTAATACTTCCAACATCCTCAGAGAAAGGAAAGTTATGTACAAATGATCCCAGTCTGAGAAAGGCTGTGATCTGAATGATAGTGAAAAGTGCACAAGATTCCATTGGAATGAACACAGCAGTTGTTCCTCCTTTGTATGTTATTATAAAGAGAACTGGGGGTCAAATTGCATGAATGATAAATGGAAGGTACTTGAATTGGGTTGGTTCTTTTATGAACATTATACATTGACCTTGGCAGTTTTGACAATTACATCCATCATTTCTAAGAATCCATTCCAACACCCCAGCCTGTTCTCTAATGTGACCAAATAAACAGGGTTTGTGAATATAAGAATCAAAGATTGATCTTCTGTGCCACTGCACTGATTAACAGTTTGTTACTTACTGTAGCTTTTTCAATCTATGGATTATGCAAGGATCATAACTCACTATGGCACACCTGTAGATAGCATGTTAGAATGCTTTAATCTTCACTTACAGGCTTCAAAAGGATCAATATTAGACTTCTATATTTGAAAATCAAAATGAAGTAAAACCTTTATGGAGCTCATTGCATACTTTTAAGGTGCATTTTAATTATTTCCATGTTGCTTCTATAGAAACAACTGGTTGAAGATGGAAGTAGACCAACCATTTCAATTTTTATACTATTTTAACCTGTGGGTAACCAACTTTTAGGTTAAAAAGAATTTTTCTGTCTCAAATATTTTTCCTACAAGTAGAATTATATATAGGTTGAGAAGCAATCCCCCACTCCATCACCAAAAATATTAAATGCAACATTATTTGAAGTCACAGAAATTTTCTCAGAAAGTGTATTGTCAACTATATAGCAGTACCTAAAAGTTTGGAGTAAATTATGTGTTTGTGAGCACTGAGAAATCCTAAGTGATGAGCTGTTTTCAAATCCAAGGACTTGAAAATTAAGTTTTTTAATGACTTGGGTTTCTTTAAATTTATGTCGTGATAATGGCTTTGTGTTAGAGCTAGCTGGGTTGTCACATAACAAAGTCTTCATATTTCAACTGGCAGGCAAATTTGCAAGAATTAGGGATGCACTGTGTATTCCCAAGCCCCCATTTCACCTTGGTTTCAAACATGTAATCTGGCATATATTAAGCATTCAGGCTAATTCAGTCATTTCTCTTACATATTTTCTCCATTTTTGTACCTTTTACTAAGGGACCCACAAATTATATTTATCTTTTAAGAAAAGACTCTGGGGAAGAGGCAGGAAGATGGCGGCAGAATTGGAGGACCCTAGGCTTGCCTTGTCCTACGAATACTAGAGAACTATCAAATCACCTTAAGTACCCCAGAAATCAACCTGAAAACTGACAGAACAAACTCTACAGCTAACAGGAGAGAAGAGGTCATCTTGAAGAAGGTAAGAAGTATGGAGTCATGGTTTGGGGAGAATTGGATCCTAGCTGCTGCAGAGAGAAGGTAGCCATTGTCACAGAGAAGGACAAGAAAGAGAGAGAGAAGGGCACCCGAAGAACACACAAAGAGAAGCTTTCCCCAGAGCTGTTGGTTTAGAAAATGAGAGGAACTGAACTTCATGAGTTCTTGCAACCTGCAGGGCTTAAAGCATGGAGTTTTAAAGGTCACTGGACTTAGCTAGGATACAGCCTAGAGGGCACTGTGCTATTCTTAGAGAGAATGCAAACAACCCAGGGGCATACAGCGTGGAAACAATCATCTGAAGAGCACCTAGGGCACACAATGGGGAGAGGCAACCTTCAGGAAGACACCTCTATGGGAACAAAGGAGCTGGCTGGTGCCACTTGCCTCCCCCATCTCTCAGCATAAGCCGGGAGTCCCTGCAGGGAGCATAAGAGCATGGATAATGGCTGCCTAACTTACTTACATTAAGCTCTACATCCATGCACTTCAGTGGAACTTACCTTCTCAGTCACATCTACCTCAGTCATAGCCTGGTGAGCCTCTCCCCCAGAAACCAGCACAAACCGCTGTCCACACCACATCTCTCAGAGATTTTGCAAAGCCTCAGTTCTGGTGGAGGTAGTGACAGGTCTCATTTCACAGATTAGCGTATACCTAGTTAAAACTCACCACATTCAGCACAGGGACCAAATTCTGTCCACAAGAGGCAAGGAGGGCCTCTGCAAATGACTAGTCTGAAGGATAGGTGCAGCCAGAACACAAGAGCAGACTGTACACAGCAGACACTCTCTGACGTGCCAGCCCTGGGTACTACAAGACCTCTTCATCTTAAGGCTACTACTTTCAGGAGCAGGAGACATAACTGGTTTTTCTAACACAGAGAAGCAGCCAGAAACTTAGACAAGATGACAGGACAGAGGAATTTTTCCCAAATGAAAAAACAAGATAAAGTCACACCAGAGATCTAAATAAAACAGATATAAGTAACATGCCTGATGGAGAATTTAAAGCAACAATCAAAAGGATACTCACTGGACTTGAGAAAAGAATGGAAGACATCAGTGAGACCCTTACCACAGGGATAAGAGTTAAAAAAGAATTAATCAGAAATAAAGAGTACAATAAACAAGATTAGAAACACGCTTGATGCAATGAACAGCAGGCTGGGAGAAGGAGAGGAATGAATTAATGATCTAGTAGACAAAGTAATGAAAAGCCATGAAGCTGAACAAAAGAGAGAAAAAAGAATTACGCAACATGAGAACCGACTTAGAGAATTCAATGACTCCATCAAACATAATCACATTCATTATATATGAGTCTCAAAAGAAGAAGAAGAGAGAGAAAAGAGGACAGATTTATTTGAGGAAATTTTGGCTGAAAACTTTCCTAATCTGGGGAAGGAAACAGACACCAGATCCAGGAGGTAAAGAGAATTCCCAACAAAATGAACAAAAGTAGGCCTATACCAAGATACACTGTAGTTAAATTTGCAAAATATAACGATAAAGAAAAAATCCTAAAAGCCTCAAGACAAAAGAAGTCCCCGGGGCACTTGGTTGGGCATCTGACTTCAACTCAGACCGTGATCTCGCAATTTGTGGGTTTGAGCCCCATGTCGGGCTCTGTGCTGACAGCTCAGAGCCTGAAGCCTGTTTCAGATTCCCTCTCTCTCTCTCTCTCTCTCTCTGTTCCTCCCCCACTTGCTGTTTGTTTCTCTCTCTCAAAAATAAGTAAACATTAAAAAATTAATAAAAAAAGAAAAGAAAAGACAAAAGAAGTTCCCGACTTACATGGGAAGACCCATAAGGCTAACTGAAGAGCTCTCCACAGAAACCTGGCAAGGTGGAAGGAAGGGCATGATATATTCAATGTGCTGAATGGGAAAAATCTGCAGCCAAGAATAATCTATCCAGTGAGGCTATCATTCAGAATAGAAGAAGAGTTAAAGAATTCCCCAAACAAAAACGAAAGGAATTCATGACCACTAAACCAGCCCTGCAAGAAAGATTAAAGGGGACTCTGAATAGAAAAGAAAGACCAAAAGTGACAGTATAAAGAAAACACAAAGGCAGTAAAAATGAATATTTCTGTAAAACACTAGCCAAGAAACTCATAAAAAAGGATATAAAGTATAATAACACATACCTAAAATGTGAGGAGGAGAGGAGAAAAGAATGTGTTCAACCATAAACAATCATAAAATGTAACATAGACTGTTACATGCAGAATAGGTTATATAAAAGCCTAATAGTAACTATATATCCAAAACACTAATAAACATGCAAAGAATAATGAGAAAGAAATCCAAATATATCACCAAAGAAAATCAACAAAATATGAAAAAGAGAAAGAAAGAATCATAGAAAATTATACAGAAACAACCACAAAACAAGTAATAAAATGACAATAAATATACATCTATCAATAATTACTTTGATAATGTAAAGGGACTAACCTCTCCAATCAAAAGATACAGGGTATCAGAATGGATTAAAAAAAAAGGACCCATTTATATGCTGTCTATAAGAGACTTATTTCAGACCTAAAGACACACACAGATTGAAAGTGAGGAGATGGGAGAAATATTTATCATAAAATGGCCATTAAAAGAAAGCCAGAGTAGCAATACTTATATCAGGCAAACGAGGTTTTAAGAACAAAGACTGTTAAAAGAGACAAAGAAGGGCACTATATAATAATAAAAGGGACAATTCCAAAAGAAGATATAACAACTGTAAATATTTATGCACCCAACAGGAAACACCCAAATTCATAAAACAATTAATAAAAACATATAGGATCTAACCGATAGTAATACAATAAGAGTAGGGGACATTAACACCCCACTTACATCAGTGGACAGATTATTTAAACAGAAAATCAACAAGGAAGCAATGGCTTTAGACACACTGGACCAAATGGAGTCAGCAGATACATTCAGAACACTGCATCCTAAAACAGCAAAATACATTCTTTTCGAGTTCACGAACAGATAACATATGAGGCAACAAAACAGGCCTCAACAAATACAAGAAGATTGAAGTCATCCCATGCACCTTTTTCTGACCATAACACTATGAAACTAGAAGTCAACCACAGAACAAATCTGGAAAGAACACAAATACATCGAGGTTAAAAAACATGCTACTACACAATGAATGGGTCAATTAGGAAATCAAAGAAGAACTTTAAAAAAATAGATGGAAACAAATGCAAGTTAAAACACAATGGTTTAAAATCTTTGGAATGCAGCAAAAGCTGTTCTAAGAGAGAAGTTTACAGCAATACAGGCCTATATCAAAAAGCAAGAAAAATCTCAAATAAACAACCTAACCTTACACCTAAAGGAGCTATAAAAAGAACAACAAATGAAGCCTAAAGTCAGCAGAAGGAAGGAAATAATAAAGATTAGAGGAGAAATGATATAGAACTAAAAAAAATAAAAAGAAAGAAAGAAAAAAAAAAGAACAGATCAATAAAATCAGGAGCTGTTTCTTCGAAAAAAAATAAAATAAAATTGATAAACCTCTAGCCAGGCATCACAAAGAAAAGAGAAAGGACCCAAATAAATAAAATCACAAGTGAGAGAGGAGAAATAGCAACAAACACCACAGAAATACAAACAATTATAAGAGAATATTATGAAAAAACTATATGCCAACAAATTGGACAATCTAGAAGAAATAAATTCCTAGAAACATATAAATTACCAAAACTGAAACAGGAGGAAATAAATAACTTGAACAGACTGATAACGAGCAAAGAAATTGAATCAATAATTTAAAAACTCCAAACAAACAAAAGTCCAAGACCAAACTGCTTCGTAGACAAATTCTACCAAACATTTAAGAAGAGTTAATACCTATTCTTCTCAAAACAGTCCAAAAAATAAACAAGGAAGATAAACTTCCAAATTCATTTGATGAGGCCAGCATTACCCTGATACCAAATCCAGATAAAGACACCACAAAAAAAAGGAGAACTGCCAACCAATATCTCTGATAAATATAGATGCAAATATCCTCAAAAAATACTCAACAAAACATTAAAAAAATAATTCACGATCAAATGGGATTTGTTCCTGGGTTGCAAGGGTGGTACAATCTTTGCAAATCAATAACATGATACATCACATTAACAGAAGAAAGGATAAGAACCATACAATCATTTCAATAGATGTAGGAAAAGCATTTGTCAAACAACAACAACCATTCATGATAAAAACTTTGAACAAAGTAGGGTGAACGTACCTCAACATAATAAAGGCCATGTATGAAAAATGCACAACTAGTGTAATCTTAAATGGAGAAAAACTCAGAGCATTTTCTCTAGAATCAGGAACAAGACAAGGATGTCCACTGGCACTACTTTTGTTCAACGCAGTAGTAGAAGTCTTGTCCAGAGCAATCAAACAACAAAAAGAAATAAAATGCATCCAGAACCACAAGGAAGAAGTCAAACTTTCAGTATTCACAGATGACATGATACCAAATATAGAAAACCCAAAAAACTCCACCAAAAAACTACTAGAACTGATAAACGAATTCAGTAAAGGCTAGGATACAAAATCAACATACAGAAGAAATCTGTTGCATTTCTATACACCCAGGGTGCAGCAGCAAAAAGAGAAATTAAGGAATTAATCACGTATACAAGTGCAACAAAAACAATAAGATACATTGGGATAAATCTAACCAAAGTGGTGAAAGACCTGGAAATGATAAAATACTGATGAAAGAAATTGAAGATGACAGAAAAAAATGGAAAGACTCCATGCTCATGGATTGGAAGAATAGTGTTAAAATGTCAATATTAACCAAAGCAATCTACATATTTAATGTAATCCCTATAAAAATATCACTAGCATTTTTCACAGAGCTAGAAAAAAACAATCCTAAAATTTGTTTGGAACCACAAAAGATCCCAGTAGCCAAAACAATATTGAAAAAGAAAAAGCAAAACTGGAGGCATCACAATTCCAAACTTCAAGTTACATTACAAAGCAGCAGTAACCAAAACGCTATGGTACTGGCACAAAAACAGACACATAGTTTAAAAGAACAAAATAGAAAACCCAGAAATAAATTCACAATTATATGGTCAACGAATCTTTGACAAAGTAGTAAAGACTATCCAGTAGGCAAAAGACTGTCTCTCCTACAGATGGTGTTAGGAAAACTGGACACCAACAAGCAAAAGAATGAAACTGGACCACTTTCTTACAACATACACCAAAATAAATTCAAAATGGATTAAATATCTAAATATGAGACCTGAAACGATTAAAATCCTAGAAGAGAACATAGGTAGTAACTTCTTTGAAATTGGCTGCAGCAATTTCTTTCTAGATAGGTCTCCTGAGGTAATGTAAATAAAAGCAAAAATAAACTATTGGGACTACATAAAAATAAAAAGCTTTAGCACAGTGAAGGAAACAATCAACAAAACTAAAAAGCAACCTACAGAATGGGAGAATATATTTGCAAATGACATATCCATTAAAGGATTAGTATCCAAAATATATAAAGAACTTATAAAAATCAACACCCAAAATATGAATAATCCAATTAAAATATGTTCAGAAGACAATGAAAAGACATCTTTTTTTTTTTTACAAAGAAGACATACAGATGGCCAACAGACACATGAAAAGATGCTCAACATCACTGATCATCAGGGAAATGCAAATCAAAACTACAATGAGATACCACCTCACACCTATCCAAATGGCTAAATTCAGCAACATAAGAAACAACAGGTGTTGGTGAGCATGTGTAGAAAGAGGAATCCTCCTCTTCACTGATCATGGGAATGCAAACTGGTGCAGCCACTCTGGAAAAAAGTATGAATGTTCCTCAAAAAGTTAAAAACAGAACTACCCTATGGTCCAATAATTGCATTACTAGATATTTATCCAAAGTAACCTTTCGATAAAGAGTAATTCAAATTATGGAAATTATGGAATTATGGAAAACTCCCTATTTTGGAAAAAGCCTAAGTGTCCAACAACTGATGAGTGGACAAATAAGAAGTGGCATGTGTGTGTGTGTGTGTGTGTATGTGTGTGTGTGTGTATACATATATATATATACATATGTATGTATACATACATATATATATAAAAGAATAGAATAAAAAAAGAATAGAATCTTGCCATTTGTAACAGCATGAATAAAGCTACAAAGTATTACAATAAGTGAAATAAATCAGTCAGAGGAAGACAAAAATCATATGATTTCACTCACAGGTGGAACTTAAGAAACAAAACAAATGAACAAAGAAAAAAAGAAACACACAGAAAAACAAACTCTTAAATACAGAGAACAAACTGGTGGCTGCCAGCAGGAAGGTAGATGGAAGGATTGGTGAAAAAGGTGCAGGAGATTAAAAGTACACTTACTGTAATTAGTAGTGAGAAATGTGTAGGATTGTTGAATCATTATACCTGAAACTAATACAACACTGTATGTTAATTTTATTTCATAAAGACATATATACTAATACATGTTAATAATGAGTAGTATATTAAAAATTATTTAAATTTCAGATTAACTTAATTTTTATGTATTTTTAAATGTATGTAATATATTCTGAAACTAATATACCTGAATATACAACACTGAATACATACCTGAAACTAATACAGGTATACCTGAAACTAATACAACACTGTATGTTAATTTTATTTCATAAAGACATATATACTAATACATGTTAATAATGAGTAGTATATTAAAAATTATTTAAATTTCAGATTAACTTAATTTTTATGTATTTTTAAATGTATGTAATATATTCAAAAAGTAATATGTAGGGGCGCCTGGGTGGCTCAGTCGGTTAAGCGTCCAACTTCAGCTCAGGTCACGACCTCGCGGTCCGTGAGTTCGCGCCCCGCGTCGGACTCTGGGCTGATGGCTCAGAGCCTGGAGCCTGCTTCCGATTCTGTGTCTCCCTCTCTCTCTGCCCCTCCCCTGTTCACGCTGTCTCTCTCTGTCTCAAAAATAATAAAGTAATATGTAATTAATATGACTAAAATAATAAAATATGTATATTGGGCTGGTATTCAAAGTATTTTATTGCTAAATATTCCATTATGTTTGGAATCTTTTTTTGTTTGTAAATTCCAAATAGTTAACATACAGTGTAATATTAGTTTCAGGTGTACAAATATAGTGATTCAACACTTCCATACGACATCAGGTGCTCATCACAACAAGTGTACTCCTTAATCCTCATCACCTATATATATATATATATATATATATATATATATATATATATATATATAAATCTTCTTTATCCACTCATCAATTAATGGACACTTGAACTGCTTCCATATTTTGGCTAGTGTAAATACTGCAGTCAACATAGGGTTACATATATCTTTTCAAATTAGTGTTTTTGTATTCTTTGGGTAAATACCAACAGTGCAGTTACTGGATCATATGGTAATTCTATTTTGAATTTTTTGAGGAAACTCCACACTGCTTTCCACATTTTCTTCAACCAATTCACATACCTACCAACAAACACAAGGGTTTCTTTTTTTCCACATTCTCAGCAATATTTGTTTCTGTTACAAATATTACAGATATTAACCATTCTGACAGGTATATAAAAAGTGGTATCTCATGGTGGTTTAAATTTGCATGTCCCTGATGATTGGTGATGTTGAGCATCTTTTCATTTATCTGTTGGCTATCTGTATGTTTTCTTTGGAAAAATGTCTATTCAAGCCCTATGTCTATTTTTAATGAAATTATATGGGTTTTTTTGGTGTTGAGTTGTATAAATTCTTTATGTATTTTGAATATTACCCCTTTATCATATAAATCATTTGCAAATATCTTCTCCTATTCAGTTGGTTGCCTTTTTATATTGTTCGTGGTCTCCTCTACTGTGCTAAAGCTTTTTATTTTGATGTAGTCCCAATAGTTTATTTTTGCTTTTGTTCCCCCTTGTCTGAGGGGACATAATCCAGAAAAATGTCCCTGGCTAATGTCAAAGAAATTACTGCCTATGTTTTCTTTTAGGAATTGAATGGTTTCAGGTCTCACATTTAGATATTTAATCTATTTTGAGTGCTTTTGTATACGGTATAAGAAAGTGGTTCTTGCAATGTTGGTGGGAATGCAAACTGGTGCAGCCACTCTGATAAACAGTGTGGAGGTTCCTCACAAAATTAAAAATAGATCTACCCTATGACCCAGCAATAGCACTGCTAGGAATTTACCCAAGGGATACAGGAGTGCTGATGCATAGGAGCACTTGTACCCCAATGTTTATAGCAGCACTTTCAACAATAGCCAAATTATGGCTAATAATTGAGCTTAATTATGGCTAATAATAAGAGCCTAAATGTCCATCAACTGATGAATGGATAAAGATGTGGTTTATATATACAATGGAATACTTTTTGGCAATGAGAAAGAATCAAATCTGGCCATTTGCAGCAATGTGGGTGGAACTGGAGGGTATTATGCTAAGTGAAATAAGTCAGTCAGAGAAAGGCAGATACCATATGTTTTCACTCTTATGTGGATCCTGAGAAACTTAACAGAAGACCATGGGGGAGGGGAAGGAAAAAAAAGAGAGGGAGAGAGCCAAATAAACTGAGCGGTGATGAGGGGTGGGAGGGAGGGGAGGGTACGTGATGGGCACTGAGGAGGGCACCTGTTGGGGATGAGCACTGGGTATCGCATGGAAACCAATTTGACAAAAAATTTCATATTACAAAAAAAAAAGTGGTCCAATTTCACTTTTTTGCTCGAAGTTGTCCAGTTTTCCCAAAACCATTTGTTGAAGAGATTGTCTTTTTCCCATTGTATATCCTTGCCTCTTTTGTTGTAGATTAATTTGACCATATAAGCTTGGGTTTATTTCTGGACTTTCTGGTTTATCCTATTCACCTACCTCTTTTGGTGTCAATACCATACTGTTTCGATTGCTACAGCTTTGTAGTTTATCTTGAAATCTGGAATTGTAATACATCCAACTTTGTTTTCCTTTCTCAAGATTGCTTTGGCTACTTGGGGTCTTTTGCAGTTCCATGCAAATTTTAGTATTATTGTTCAAATCTAAAAAATGTTGTTGGTATTTTAACATTAATATTAATTTAATATAAACGTTGTTAGTATTTAATCTGCATTAAGTGTGCAAATTGCTTTGGGTAGTATGGACACTTTAATAATATTTGTTCTTCCAATCCATGAGCATAGGTATCTTCCATTTGTTTGTGTCATCTTCAATTTCTTTCATCAGTGTTTTATACTTCTTGAATTACAGGTCTTTCACCTCTTTGGTTAAGTTTATTCCTAGGTCTTCTGTTAATTTTGGTGCAGTTGTACATGGGATTATTTTATTCATTTCTTTCTGCTATTTTTCTATTAGTGTATAAAAATGCAACAGATTTCTGTATATTAATTTTGTATCCTGTGTATGCTCAATTCATTTATAATAGTATATATTAATATTATGTATTACATATTAATATAATCAATATCATTACAATATATCAATATTGTACAATATATTAATATAATAATAAATTAATATATTATCATTATTGTTGTCTTATTTTTTTGCTAATTAATGGCACAAAAATTTTTATATGAATATTGTATGATCTCTAATTACATATTTTCCTATGAGCTGTTTAATTATATATGCTTCATGTTTTTCTTTTCTTTTTTTTTTAATTTTTTTAATGTTTATTAATTTTTGAGACAGAGACAGAGCATGAACGGGGAAGGGGCAGATAGAGAGGGAGACACAGAATCGTAAGCAAGCTCCAGGCTCTGAGCCATCAGCCCAGAGCCCGACGCAGGGCTTGAACTCACGGACCACGAGATCATGACCTGAGCTGAAGTCGGATGCTTAACCGACTGAGCCACCCAGGTGCCCCTTCGTGTTTTTCAAAAACATAAAACATTGTTTAATATTTGTGGATAAATAACTTTCATTGTCAGTTTCTAAATTTAGTTTATTTCTATGTTTGGTAGTAATAGATGGTAGTAATAGATGAAAATGATATATCTATCATTGCATAATATGTACAACATAATATATACACAAAGGATGAGGTTCAGTCTTTATAATAGTATATATAAATGAATGTTTCCAAGAGTCTTGGAAAATCTTAATAATATCACCTTGTGTTTGCTCACTTTTCGTCACTATCATTGTTTCATCATGCATTATAACTGAAAGAAATTGTAGTCTGTTGATCAGTTTTTCGTTATTTGTGCTTGTATTACTTGTGTTATCTTCTTTACAAGAGTCATTTTAAGCCATTTGTATGTAAATTTTATGGGGGCTAGATTACTTCCGACTATATAAAATTATGAATAAATTCCATTATTTGGCTAGACACATAGTCACATTGAAATCACATGAGGGCAAACAAAGACACTGTGGATCTTCCCCTCTTCTCCATCCTTCTCATCTGTCCCCACCCATCCTCCTGCTCTTTCTTCTTTACCTGACATTAGACTTTTCTGGTATACGTAATGATAAACAGAAGAATCCAAAACAAAATCTCTAACATCTACTTAAGATTTAGAACTTACAGGAGCCAATATATGCAATTACACTTTCATATTACTACTACCTGTTGTCACTGCATCACATCTGCATTAGATAACACATCCAAAACAAGCTCCATTTTATACCCTAAATTTCTTTAAAATGGTTTGATTTCACAGAGGTCCTAACAGTATCATTTTATCAAAATTTTCTGAGAGATCTCTGTCAACAACTGTCCAGCCTAAATCATGGTCATTTCCTTTTGCCTCATTGTAATTTAAATGACTTCATACTATTTCAGGAGTGGAAATAAGCTTAGACGTTAGCTCTTTGAAAAAAAAAACATTAGAATTGGGCTAAAATAATCACCTACCTCCTTCTGATGATTTCACATGTGCCATCAACTCTCCAGGATTATTTGATTTGTTTATATGAATTTTTTTGTAAATGCACCTGTCATATTATCAACATATTGCCAACAAAAAACCCACTAAGTTCAAACAATTATTATTTTAAATAAAAGTTTAATATTAGTCATATTATATCTTATCAATGTTATTACTTAGCTTTTCACATATGGTTCCTGCTTTAATTCCATAAATTAGGAATATCTTCATGCTTTAAAATTATAAAGTATTAAAACAATAAGGACTCACCATTTTTCTGCCACTTCTCTTCTAATGAGTATATTATGAAAAGAACAAAAATAATTGCCCAGTATAGACAAGAAGAATTAAATAATTTACTAAAGATAGCATTAAGTAAAAATCCCCTGAATGTGAATTAAAATTAACTTGGAGAAAAGAGGGTAATAAATTGGCCTCAAGCATAGATCATATTAAACATAAGATTATTATCGAATGTTAGCTGTGCTTTTCTTTGAAGTAGCAGGTTTATCACTTTTAAAAATTGAATGCCATTGGTTAATTTGATATAAAAAGTTTGTGATTTCCAGATAGCAAAAGGGTACTCATTAAAAATATTTAAATAATTAAAGTGTCCTTTTTCTATTTCAACATGATGTTATCGAACTAGTGTTCTCAGATCAGCTCTTGGCTTGAATTAGAGGACAGGTCTGCTCTGCTTCCTCATAATCAAGAATTTTTGAAACAACAAACTCTAATTAAGGGGCAGAATGTATTTTACAAGGGTATGACATCATGGCCTTTGCCAAATTAACGAACAGATTATAGTATGGACAGAATAATAAAGTCATTGAATTGTATATAGAGTGGATGTCATAAAATGCATATTTTGCAGAAAGAAAAACAATTAAATGTCAAGGAAATTCAGCCCACCATTTTACCCAATATTTATACCATTGCGAACCTAACATTGAAGGCTAACTGAGCTCTTCTCTTGTTCCACATTAATTCTAATGTTATTCTCATGGTTTAGTATAATTTTTTTCATATAAAATGATCCCTACTGAAGGGGATCTCTACTGAAATTCTTTATTGAATGTTCACATGAAGGAACAGCAATATATCCTAAAGCTAGAAATACTGACAAATTTCATGTTGAGCTCGAAGGTGGCATCTATATAAAGGATTTTCAAGGGTAGTTTGGATTACAGTCATCCTCACTTGTCTTAAAGATCTAATACACAGGAGCGCCTGGGTGGCTCAGTCGGTTAAGCGGCCGACTTCGGCTCAGGTCATGATCTCGCGGTCCGTGAGTTCGAGCCCCGCGTCAGGCTCTGTGCTGACAGCTCAGAGCCTGGAGCCTGTTTCAGATTCTGTGTCTCCCTCTTTCTGACCCTCCCCCGTTCATGCTCTGTCTCTCTCTGTCTCAAAAATAAATAAACATTAAAAAAAAATTTAAAAAAAAGATCTAATACGCAAATCTTTCCCAGCTGCACTACCACTAGAGTTGATGCAATTTAAACACGAATTTCAAGGTCTCCTCCAACTCAGTCTTATCACAGTGAACTTTAGCACTGTCATATATTTCTGGAGCTTTCACTATTTTATGTCCCATTTTAAATTAGTTTACATGGGAAATCATGGCTCTTTGGTGCCTCTAGTATTTTCTTAGCCAGAATTTCTCCATTACATCTATAAGCTTTAGATTGTTGTTGGAAATTTTATGGCTTTAGGATTTCCTGTACGTGCTCAAGAAGCTAATGTCAAATTCATTTTTGCAACAGACAATGCATTCTTACATAAAATATATGAGCTAAGCACCCAATTCCACACAGCTTCAGTATCACTGGAAATTATTTGAATTATACCTAACCAATAACTATTGCATTGTTAAATCCCAACAGATTTTCCAGAATCCTTTTTGCCACAATTTCTAGTCAAAATCACATGAAAGTACCTTATCTTGAAAAGTAAATCTCTGCTCTCTCGACTGAGATTCCTAGTTTTCAGTCTCCTGCTATAGCAAGCAGCAACAATTGTTTATTAAAAACATGTATAACATAATACATTTCATTTTATTTATTTTTAGAAGGCTTCTTATTGGGGTGCTTGGGTGACTCCAATGGTTAAGCATCCGACTCTTGGTTTGAGCTCAGGTCATGATCTCACAGTTCGTGTGGGATGGAGCCCCATGTCAGGTTCCACACTGACAGGAGAAGCCTGCTTGGGATTCTCTCTCTCTGGACTTCACCCACACACAACCTCTCTCTCTCTCTTTTTTAATAATTTACTTCAATAACTAATAATAAATAATATAATAATAAATAACTAATAATAACTAATAATAAAAAGTTTATGATTAAATAAAGGTTTCTTATTGATTGGTCCTGAGGGTATAGGATGAATGATATTTATACTCTCCTCTTCAGATTATAATAAAAAATAGTAAAGTAGAATATAAAAGCTAATTTTAAAAACTTAAGTGATATTAAGAGTATGGGAAGTATACCCAGGGAGTTTAGAAAAGAAAGGAACCTACAATATCAAAAGAAATTTGTGGTATCATAGCAGCGTTACAGTGAACAGGGTACCTTGAGGGAAGAGAATACTTTTTGTCAAGCAGAGGAGTGAACAGTATCTATGCAGAGGAGACAGTCAATGCATCAAGGTGTGAACAAGCATGAATATCAGGAGATGAGTGCAAAGCACAAAACGGGGTGGCATTGAAACCTGAGTATAAGAAGTAAGAGTGGCAGGAATCAATGCTAACTATGTAGATCATAAGACATTGATCATTCTAAGACTTTAGAGTCCTCATCCAAAGGGCAATGATATCTTGGAGGTTTTTAAGCAGAGAAAAGATGTGATGATGTGAGCATTCCAGCGGAAATGTACAGAATGGATCCAGTAGGAGAAACAAGATGACCTGTACCTATAACCCAAGTAACAAATATTAACAGTTTTAATTAAAGTAATTAATAGAGAGATTATGGAGTAGGATCAACAGAACTTTGGGATAAATTTTATTTAACAAACAAAGGAAAAAATGAATTTAGGATGACTCAAAGCTTTGTAGCTAGGAAAATTATACAAATATTTTTATTTTTACCCGATAAAGGAGTAGAACATGTTTGGGCAGGGAGGAAATGAAGGAGGTAAGATGAAGAGGTAAATTTCAAAGAACTTCAACTTTAAGGCATCCACATGAAGATATATCAAGTACATAATTGGAATGATCTCACAGGGCAATTTTCAATATAATACAATATAATACAATACAATATTAGAAAAATATTCCATAGAAAACACTCTCAATAAATCAACATGTATAAGTTACACAGAACAAACTGTTGCTATACTATTTCAAGACTATACTATTTCAACCACAAAAAATATCTGAGAAGTGCAATTAAGCCACTAGCTGTTTTGAGCCAAGAAAAAGTTCCAGGAATTTTTATCAGCTTTCCCTTGTAAGATTAATAGAATAACACTAAGCAACTATACAAAATAACTAACATTTTCAAAGCTGGTCTAGCTATATACATTTTATGTCCTTACTAAATTTATGTCAATTTTCTAAATGGTGATATGACAGGAAAGCCACAATGTAAGGATATATGAGTCAAGATGAGCTAAGTTACACTGTGGTAAAATATACTCTTAAATCTCAGTTGTTTATCACAGCTTGTCATTCAACCAGAGTTCCTTGTGGGTAAAAAGGGATTGTTCTCCTTCTGAGAACATAGAGATCCAGGCCAACTCCCACAGTAATCTGAAATTTGCCATCCTAACATGTGGCCTCCTATGTTTTATTGGCCGGGAAAAGAAAGATCAAGGAGAAACACAGTGATAAGGAAGTAATTCACAACTTCCACTTACCTTCCTGTTTGCCAGAACACGATCACATGGTCACATCTAACTGCAACTGATGCTGGAAAACATAGAAAAGCACATGGATATTTAATGAGCATTATTTGTCTCTGTCGATAGAGACGATCATAGAAAGGTGAAATCAGGGAGGAATGTTTCAATAATCTCTTTATTGCCTCTTACGGAAACTAGATCATACTAAAAATCTAGACTCTTCAGTTACCAGAGATTCAGTTTATTCTTATAGATAGACACTTTTTGAAGAGTATCAGGTGATAAGGTTCTCAAAAAGAAAAAGAGAATCCAACTTGTTCATATGTTACCTTTTTTTAAAATTTTTTTAATGTTTATTTATTTTTGAGAGAGAGAAAGACAGATTAAGCAGGGCAGGGGCAGAGAGAGAGGGAGACACGGAATCCAAAGCAGGCTCCAGGCTCTGAGCTGTCAGCACAGAGCCCGACACGGGGCTCGAACTCAAGCCGTGAGATCATGACCTGAGCCCAAGTCGGACGCTTAACTGACTGAGCCACACAGGCTCCCCAATCCAGTGATCTTTTTTACTGCACAGTATCCCTCTAGGAGAGTCATTCATTCTCTATCTGTAAATATATAAGATTCTAGCTGGAATTATCTCCAAGACTATCTGGAATCACCATACATAAAAATTTGCCTTTCTCTGTCATTCTTGCTACTGTTGACATTCATGATCATTTTATAAAACAGCTATCTAAGAAAAAGAATCAGAGAATAAGTCAATTGCTCTTACATGTAGATGACCAAATCTGATAGCCCAGTAAGTATCATTCATGTGTTAGATGTACACAGCCAGTCTCTAAATGCTTCTTCATACACTTACATAATACATTCACCTATTTATGTATTTACTTATCTATTCAGCAATTATTTGTGTGTGCGTGTGTGTGTCTTCAATGTCTTAATCTCTGAGAATTAAGAATGAGTAAGTCAGCAGCTGACTGCCAAGAATTTTGTCTTATAATGCTGAATCAAAGAGCCAATAACATGCTAAGAGTGAAAGGAACCTGACCTATGAAACCAGGAGACTGCTTCTCTCCCTGATCTATTATGAAATTCCTCAATCTGTCTTGAGTCAGATTCCTCCACAGAAGGAAAGGTGATTGGACCTGGAGGTCATGAGCCTGAACCAATAGCCTCAGCTCTGAACTCTCTAGCTCCCATTTTCTTTTTTTTTTTAACTTTTTTTTTTCAATGTTTATTTATTTTGGGGACAGAGAGAGACAGAGCATGAACAGGGGAGGGGCAGAAAGAGAGGGAGACACAGAATCGGAAACAGGCTCCAGGCTCTGAGCCATCAGCCCAGAGCCTGACGCGGGGCTCGAACTCACGGACCGCGAGATCGTGACCTGGCTGAAGTCGGACGCTTAACCGACTGCGCCACCCAGGCGCCCCTCCAGCTCCCATTTTCAATTCTTAGTCTCAGTATTCTTCCATGCATTTAAACACCATTTCCCTTCTACTTAACTTGAGTAAATGTATATACATTACAAATGAGAGGTTACTGACACAAGTAGAAGTAAAAACAGAACACTTCTGCTTCTATTGGTCTCCTATAAAAAAAAAAAAATAAATATCTAAATACCATGAGAGCCTTCTGTCTCCCAATCTTTCTTTCTTTCTCTCTCTCTCTCTCTCTCTCTCTCTTTCCTCGAATTTACCTTTGGGATATCACATGGGGCAAGCTCAATGACTTAGATACCATGATATACTTCTCAACATTATTTACATGAAAAAATGTGTATTATGCGATGTAATGCTATGCAGCCATCTAAAATAATTCCATTAAAACTATCTTCTAGCTTAGAAAATTGTTCTTGATTTATTTTATAGTTAGCAAAAATATATTATAAGCAATATATGCAATTTGACACTTTTTAATATGTATATACGCAGACACACAAACCTGAAAAGAGAAACATCGAAATGTTAAAAATGTTAATAGTATGACTCTCTGGAGGAAAAATTACCTTTGCTTTTAATTTTGTTCTTTGGACATTTCTATTATGAATATGCAGTATATTTGCAATTGAAAAAAAACTAACTCATAAGCATAAAAATGGAGCTTTACAAAAATATACTATAGATTTGGGGTAGTATTTCTAGAACTATGACATAAAATACACACTTAAAATGTAAAAAATATAGCAAATAAAATAAAAATCTTTAAACTTTTCTAGAAAAGTGAGAAAGACTTTTAAAAAGATTTCTCAAGAAAAACACTATTGGCAGTCCAGGGTAGAATGATTCTTCCAGGGGGTAGACTATCCTTGGAATCACAGAACATGGAGCATTCCTGCCTCCCATTCACTAAATGCCCCCGGCCTACTCCAGCCACCGAGATAGATAAAATGCCCTTATTATCTCTAAATGCTCAAGGGTTGAGAACCATGGCTAGAATATGACTGTATCAATGAGAGAAAATCAACTGGCCATATTTATGAATGGGTTTGCCTGTAAGCTGACTATGTAAGATCAAAGATTAAGATCAAAAATAACTCCCAACTGATCTTTCTTATGTTCAATGTCCTTGGGTTAAAGCATCATTCCAAGAAGATTTCTGCATGCCCACTACCCAAAATCGCAGTTAGTTCTGAGCTTCAGGTTTTAGCTGAATCACTTCCCTAAACTCCCTCTTATGACCCTGGATGTCACACTTTGCTTCATTCCCCTGGCATCACTTCTGTACTTTTCTGAACCTTTTTGAAATTAGGCTAATAAAAATTCCAGCTCTATATCCCAATGTTAATTGACTTGTAGGTTCATTCATGAATATATTCGTAAGTTTTACTAAGAGTTACACATACAGAGACAAAATAAGCAACAACCTGTACCCTCATCAAGGTCACAATCCAGTAAGAGGTTATGGATTTAGTTTATCTAAGAGAGTTAATAAAGTAAGCGTAAGAACTGCCTTTATGCTTTAATATCAGAATGATTACATAAAGATTTATGAGAAGGAGCATCTGGTTGGCTGTCGGATAAGCATCTGACTCTTGATTTTGGCTCGGCTCATGATCTCATGGTGCATGAGATCAAGCCCGCATCGAGCTCTGAGCTAGAAGCAGGGTTCCTGCTTGGGATTCTCTCTGTCCTTCTCTTTCTCTCTGTCCCTGCCCCGCTCATGCTCGCTCTCAAAACAAACATTTAAAAAAAGATTTATGAGCAGAAATCGTGATTTAAAAAAATAGGACTCAGAGATATTGGAGAAAAACAAAGATCCAGGAGATAGAAAAATCATGATACATTCAAATCAATTGGTTTGGCATAAACTGAACTTCAAAAACCAGCCTCAAACAACAATACCTTTTCCATAATTACGTTGCCCCAGATGTCTTTAGTTCGCTGCCCTTACCATATGCATTCTTAGTATTTTATTTATTTATTTATTTATTTATTTGTTTGTTTGTTTGTTTCATTACTATGCTCAACACTCTTATTTTTTAATATATTTTTGCTTTCTCACTAAACTGTGAGTGCTGTGAAGGAAGGCACAGGTCTGTACTGAAGATTATTATGTACTTGGTGTCCCAACAGCTCTTGGGTACTTTCCCTTACACTGTTTTATTATGGCCACTTTTTATGTATAATCTGCTTATGACTTTTTCTTATGCCCTTGCTTTTCACTTTATTTTAGTGCCCTTGTACATGCACCGATAGGGAAATATTGCACCGACAGGAAAGCGAGTTTTACACGCAAAGGCAGCAGCAGCGGATTGGTCATCATATCTTCTTCCACGTCGGTTCTGTACGTACAGCAGTCTTGCCTTGTGCCATTCTGCGCTCAGGACTACTACTGCTTATAGCCTGCCTTCAGCGTGGGTGGGGATGTGACCAGAAACTTGAGAGCAGTACAGTCCTGCCGAACCCTTTGTACCACAGCCCCCTGAGAAGGGGCTCACCGCCTGATGTTAATCCATTTGTTTTTTATCTATCTTAATTATGCTTGAAATGTGGTCACGGAAAATCTCTTTTTTAACTTGAGACAGAATGCTTTGTCATATGAAAATAATGTTTTTAATTGTAAGGTCAGAAGTACATTTTTTTTTTACTTACTAAGGACTTTTGTTATTTATGTACTAAATAAGTAAATTTTATTTATTAAGGGGTTTTATTTATGAAGGGATTTTACAAATAAGAAAACCTAGGTATAATGACATAATCCTTATATATAAGCTCTATGATTTCTATCATTAACTTGCACTTTTCTCACATTAAAGTGGGTCTTTTGTCAACCCTTTAAAATAAAACTTTTGGTTCTCATAAGCACGTTTTATGTTAGATCAATCAGTGATTTTTATGAAAGGTATATATTTTTCAGATAATATATTCTCAAATAAAACTACCCATTAGCTATTGGAATTTGGAGTAAATAGAAAAATAATGTGATTTTATTTGAATTATCTAAAAGGAATTAAGAATAAAATTCCGAATAAGCTTTGAGACATCAGAATAACTCAGAAAGTCAAAAAATTAAAGAACACATCTGAGTGAACTGCTCACGTTTGTTCTTGACTTTTCTTTCTTAGGATGACAGGAATATATCACAAAGAGATAGCAAACAGCAAATATCTGTATTCTCATTAATGTCTCATTAATTGTGCATTTGTGTAATTTATGTTAGTCTTTTATAAAGACACTATGTCAAAGAGCATGCCAGATAATTAATACATGAGATGCCAAACAAAAGCAGAAAAAAATAATTATAACCCATCAAAATCTTACACCCATTCATAGCAAACCAAAGACAAGGACATTCAACCATCTCTTTCCCAACATTTGCAGCCTTAGTTTTAGAAATGTAGCTGAATGAAATGGAGTTTTGATGTTAGTGCTGCATTCCTCAGTATAATGTGGGCAGAGAGCACCCTCTACTTTCTTCTGATTAAATAGCACTCCCAATCTGGAAGAAAGGAGATGCTGGTTCTACACAGATATTTTGCTCAGAAAATCAGAAGGTATTTGTCTATAAGGTTCATTAACTCTTGGCCTCTATTGGCAATAACCCATATTCAGGAGGCCACCATTGTGACACCCTCAAAGGAACTCCCTGAAGGAGGCAAAGTCTAGAAGGAGAATACCTGCTCTGAAGTTTCCCACCTTCCCTGAACTGAATCTGCACAGCCACCCCAGGAGGGAAGAATGCAGCTTTGAAAAATAACACCTTTGTTATTCCAAGTGTTAGAGATGAAGCTGAGTTTTCAGATGGCCTCAAGGTTTGTGCACCCTTCACCAAACACAGATGGAAACTGGACTCTTTGAACTGCTTTGAAAATCTGTTACTAAGTATTGCTGTGGGTCTGTGAAGCAGCCATTGCTAACTTCTGACTGCCTGCAATTTTTATGGCTATGTGATGACAAGGAATAAAATAGCTTCATCTTAGAAGTAAATGGCTAATATGCCAGGGATGGATAACCCATCATCTAAGCAAGATTTAGTCTTAACGATGGTAATTCTAAATGGTGGTCTTTTTTAAAGACTCACGTAAACATCAGCATTATATACAAGTCAGAAACCCTGTAGATAATATTAATTCATTCACATTATTCTGTGGATAATTTTCACTTTTTATGGTTTCAATGGTTTTCTCTGAAAACACTAAAATATATAAAGATGAATATCACCTATTTATATATCCATTGGCATTACAGTTCCTTAGAGCTTTGCAGTTACGTTAGAATATATTGACTCTTGAATCTAGAATCAGAAATATATGCTGTAGTAAGTCAATGCCACACTGTGTTACATAGTAGTTCCATTAAAAAAAAATTTAGATTTAACAGAACCACTTTCATTTGCCTATATTAGAAACAACCATTCCATAAATAAATAATGTTACTTAAGCTAGATTTGAGGCAACAGAATTCACAATGTACCATCTGAGCTCGTTACATACACAGCAAATAACAAGTTAGGTTGCTCTTATTGTTTCCCCTTCTAAGAAAATTGAATATTTGTATAGGAACAAAGACATTCCTACAAATTGGCAGAAAGCTGTGAGAATTTTGGTTATATTATTCTTAATAAGGAAACCAAGGTTTGGTCAATGTAACTGACAGCATAAAACTGTATGTTTTCAGTGTAGTTTACCATAATTTTACAAATACTTAAAATTGCACTGTGTACTTGTGTCTGGGCCAAAAAAACAAAACAAAACAACAACAACAACAACAAAATATATAAAAGAACTACCTCTTAGGTTAATATTCTATTAAGCAAGTTTTAATGCTAAGGTTCCTGAGGAAACCTGAATTTAGCTCTGTTGTTTATACGCAACTCTTTTTATGGTAGAAGTTTAGCAATATCAACAGAGGTACATCATGATATATATTTAATAAGAACATATACTTTAGCCACAGCAGGCCTCCTCCTTGGAGCATGGCAAGGATAGCTGTGTGACCCTCTACCCCAGCTCAGCAGGCATACACCAGCAGGACTGAGCAGACTCAGTAATCTCTTCCCTGGACCTATTGAACTTTTTTTTTTTTTTCAAAAAAAAATTGATGTATATATAAAGAGAACAGGAATCTGAGCTTCCTTGCAACTTCCACCCCCCAGGGTACACGAGTGACTGTAAAATTCCAGCATGCACAATATTCTTTATTCCATCCTTCCTGCCGCAAGTATTAATCATGGTGAAAGGAAGAACCTCACATCATGGGAATTTACAATCTCTACGTCTTCCTTGAGTTTAAAATGCTGGTATAATTCAAACGTGGCACTAAAATTTAAATGATGTTTCAAGAAGGGACTAGTGGAACTATTACCAGGGTCTGATAATAACTACCTGATGTAAGAAAAGGAAAGATATCCTGGAACTAAAGGGAAGAAACAGAAGTAAAGAAAGAATGCTTTGTCACCTGGCTCCCCCATCTATTATTTCACTGACAAAGAAGTCAGGAAGATGTGTAAAACCTCATTCACATTCTTGAGGGAAAAAAAACACTTGAATGGAAAAAAAAATTATATGACTACTCTGCTGATGTTCACACATCATTCTTAAAAATACTTTCAGGAAAAATAAGATGATACACAACTGATGGGATCTTCAAATAAGTAAACTCATGTAACAACCTGAGACATCTATAAATTTATTCTATGTCCATTATTTTAGAACTGCAAATTATAGTAAGGGCTAGAAATAAAATGATCAAGGCAGAGTCCTTGCCAAGGCCACCCTGTGGGATCATGCCAATTGTGAACACCAAGGACAGGAGTGGGGCTGTAACATAGCTATGCTCTGCTCACGAACCATCGGCTCACAATGTTGGACCCAGCCAGTGGAGGTGGCACAGGGAATACAGTTCCTTTAAATTCACAGAAATAAAGGAGACACTTCTTAGAAACTCACACACTGTCATACGGCAAATGCTGATCCACATGTAGTTCAAAGAATATTGGTATGTCAGATATAAAAATTTATTAAACACTTTCCTCTGTAAGGCGCAAGCTATCTGCCATGCACTTTATACATTATAGGTGACATTATATACATATATATTTATATATTTGTATTTACATTTAAATATACATATTTAGGTCTCAAAATAACGAAAGGTCTTTAACAGGGCCAACATGGTGTCGTCCCCAAGCTTGTTCTCTCCCCTCACCTATTCTCTCTTATGCTTCCTTTGCTCCTCACTGACCTAGAGGTCTTTGCACTGGGTAGTCCCTCTGCCTGGAACAGTTCTGCCACACAGCTGGCCTGTGGTTTATTTCCTCACTTCATGCAGATGCTCAACAATCCTCTCATGAGGAAAGCCTTACTGACAAGTCTACCTAAGAGCCACCTCTCTGGCAACCTCCAAGCATTCCGAACTTGCAGTCCCCTTATTCTGCCTAATTTTTCTTCATTTAATTTACCATTCCCTATTTTATGTAATCAGAGGTCTATAAATAGTCTCTCTCCCAAAAGTACGAGCCTAAGTTTCAGAAAAGCAGGAATTTTACCTGTTTTGTTTTCTGCAATATCCCCACCTCTGACAACTCTGGGTTGTCACTTGTGACTTAAGCCCCCTCTGTAGACCTGTCCTTGAGTTTATCCCTCCAATCAAATATTCCAAAAACAAAAAACAAAAGGCAACAATTACTGGAAGGAACCTGATCTCCCATTTCGTCAATATTAAGATATTTGGACTAACATATTGTCTATTCTCTTTTGGAGAAATCTAATTTGAATATATGATGTAAAATGTTAAAATTTTTCTTAGGAAGTAATTTATGGTGGCATAGGACTTTCTTGCCATCTTAAACAAAATCAAAGTTCTTATAGCCCCTTTATCAGTTAAGAATTGTGCTAGGCTACATGTAACAGCAACACTATGGAATGGGTTTTTAATCCATTAGGAATTTTTTCTGCAGCAAGAAATTTTAGGAAAATTGACAGTCTAGGAAAAATGCAGCCCCTCTACAAAACCTTTATTACTTTAGTTCCCTTATTTTTGATCTCCATTTTCAGGGTGTGTCTTTCACCTCAGGGTCAGAGTAATGCCTTCTCCACCATCCCCTATCACTGAGGCCATGTTGCAGGCAGGAAGGGTAAGTAGGATGAAATTCAAACATATATTCCAGTTAAGTTTGTCCCCTCTGAAGGAGTTTTTCCAGAATTCTACACAGCAATTCCTATCCCATAGAAGAGCATTATGTCTCATGTTTGTCTATTCTACAAAGAGAACCAGGAAGTAGCTTTTTAGACAAATTCATTTGCACCTCCATTTAAATCAGGTGTGCTGTTAAGAAAGAAAGAATGAAAAATGAGAAAGCAACTAGTAGATAATATATCATCATCTACAGAAGAGGGTCATAGATACCAGGTTGTCAACCAACAGTGTCTGCTACGGTGAAAAGGGAGAATGTTTTCTCCATACACACTCCCAATTTTCATATGGTCTTATAACACATTACAGTTACATGAATTACAGTTGATGTAATTTTTTACAGAAATTTAATTCATAAAGAATTATACTAAATCAATAATAAAAAGACAAATAGCCTAATAGAAAAATGACAAACAGAGAGCCTCTTGAGTAGAAAGATCCTGAGCTCAACTTGTCCCACAGACACGCCAAGTCAATAGATACATCTATGCAACTAAATCTGAAAATGACCTGCACACTGGCAGAACAAATCTTCCACAGCTAGTCCCAGGGAGAAGACCACCCGAAAAGGTAGGAGGGGAAAAGATGTGTGGTTGGGAACTAAACCTCTGGAGTGACTAACCACAAATGAGAGGGACATCATAAGCATCAAGAAGCAAGAAGATCATACCCCCCACTCTGGGCATCCCCAGCCCTGGGGACCCACACTGGGAGGACAAGTCCCCATAATGTCTTGCTTTGAAAAACCAGGGGGCTTAACTCTAGGAGCTTTAAAAATCAGCAGGCTTAAATCCAGGAGAGCCTGAGGGCAATAGGAAACCAAGACCCCACCCTTAAAGAGCCAGCATATTAAATAACTTGGCAGGAGACACCACATAGAAGCAGCATTTTGAAAACTGCCTCAGGTATACTTGAAGATTTATTATCTGTAGGAGATTTCTCTAGAAACAAAAGTACTGGCAGACACCATTTATCTTCCCCTCCCCCACCCTAGATAGCCAGGAACCAATGATAACACTCTCCATCTACCTTGCTAGCACTACCTGCCCCATCCCAACATTCTCTCGTGGACCCACTCCACCCAACTAACCGGCCTATCCCTACAAGACATCTCCTGCCCTGCCACACCCAGGAGGCAGCCTATGCTGGACCTATGCCATTCTAAAATTACTTCTGCCCTGGGTAGGTGGGGAGATATTACCAAATACCAGTGTGACAACAACTCCTGCAACCAGATTTCTTAGATAGTTGGGCAAGGAGCAAGCCCTGCCCTTTGGTGTGCCTGCAGTTACTTGGCCGCCTAACTGCAGACAGCTAGGATGAGTACTGGTCATGCCCACCAATGAGGCTGTGGTGGGCGGAACTGGGCCTATCAGTAGCATGGGGAGCAAACCCTGACAGTGCACATTCAGCAGGCAAAGCAGGTCAATGCAACCACCTGCGCTAAAGGCAATCTTGACTCTGCCATAACAGAATGGTGCACACAGCCCACATGGAAATACCTCTGGAGCACCTGATTCTAGTGACAAGAGTGACGTGTGCTATGTGGCACCACAGGACCTCTTCTATACAAGGCCACTACTTTTTAAAGACCAGGAAATATACCTGGCCTACGTGATACATAGAAACAAACATAAAGAGAGAAATTGAGGAGATAAAGGAATGCCACAAATGAAAGAACAAGACAAAATCACAGCAAAAGAGCTGAATGAAATGGAGATAAGCAATATGCCTGACGAAGAGTTCAAAGTCATAGTCCTTAAAATAATCATTGGACTTGAGGGGAAAAAATTAACAAATTCAGTGAAAACATCAACAAAAATATACATAAAATATAAAAAAGGACCTGTTAGAACTGAAGAATTCAATAACTAAAATAAAGAATGTACTAGGAGAAAACAACAGATTCCAGGATGCAGAAGAAAGGATTAGCAGTCTTGGAGACAGGATTATGGAAAGGAATCAAACTGAACAAAAAGAAAAATGAATAACAAAAAGTGAGAACAGGTTAAAGGATCCCTGCAACATCAATGTAATAATATTCACATTATATGAATCCCAGAAGTGAGAAAGAGGCAGAAAATTTATTTGAAAAAATAATAGCTGAATACTTCCCTAATCTGAAAAAGGAAATAGGCATCCAGGTCCAGGAAGCACAGAAAGCCCCTACTATGAACCTAAGAGGTCCACACTAGAACACATAATAATTAAAATGGAAGAAAGTAATGATACAACTTAAAAGCAGCAAGAGAACACAGTTACATACAAGGGAAACCCCATAAGGCTATCAGCTGACTTCTCAGCAGAAACTGTGCAGGCTAGATGGGAGTGGCATACATATTCAAAGTGCTAAAAGGAAAAAACCTACAGCCAAGAACACTGTACCTCACAAGATTATCATTCAGAATTGAAGGAGAGATAAAGAGTTCCCCACACAAAAATTAATGGAATTAATCACCACTAAATTATCCTCACAAAAAATGTTAAAGGGAATTCTTTAAGCAGAAGGACAGGCCTTCACTAGACAAAAATTACAAAAGAAAAATTTCATGGGTGAAAGCTACACACAGTAAAGGTAATAGATTAATCATTTGCAAAGCTAATATGAAGGTTAAAACACTTAAGTTATATAATCAATTATATTCTACAAAAGTTAAACAAGGGAGACATAAAATAAGAAAGACATAAAATGTGATATCATATACATAAAATGTGGAGAGGGGAATAAAAATCTAGTGCCTTTAAAATGTGTAAAATTTAAGTGACTGTGAACATACTATAGCCCGCTATCCACATAAGATGTTACATATGAACCTAATAGTAACCATAAATCAAAAACTTACAACAGATATACAAAAAATAAATAGGAAACCAAACTTAACACTACAGAAAGCCATCAAACCACAAAGGGAAGAGAGCAAAGGAAGAAAAAATAGAGAAAAATTACAAAAACAACCAGAAGACAATTAACAAAATAGCAGTAAAAACATACCTATCAATAATTACTCTAAATATAAATAACTAAATGTTCCAATCAAAAGACATAGAGTGACTGAATGGACAAAAAAAACAGCATCCATCTATATGCTGCTTATAAAATATTCACTTCAGACCTAAAGACAGAGACTGAAAGTGAAGTAACCGAAAAAGATAGTCCATAAATAAAAGCTGGCGAAAAAAATAAAAGGTGGGGTAGCAATATTTATATCAGACAAAGTAGACATTAAAACAAAGACTCTCTGGGGGTACCTGGGTGGCTTGGTCGGTTGAGCATCCGACTCTTGTTTTTGGCTCAGGTCATGATCTCACAATTTGTGAGTTCGAGTCCCAGATCAGGCTCTGTGTTGGCAGTGTGGAGCCTGCCTCAGAGCATCTGCCTCCCTCTCTCTACCCCTCCCCTACTTGCACTCTCTCTCTTTCAAAAATAAATAAACATTAAAAAAAAATACAGCGGGGTGCCTGGGTGGCTCAGTCGGTAAAGTGTCCGACTTTGGCTCAGGTCATGACCTCGCTGTTCACGAGTTTGAACCCTGTGTCAGGCTCTGTGCTGACAGCTTGGAGCCTGGAGCCTGCTTCAGATTCTGTGTCTCCCTCGCTCTCTGCCCATCCTCTACTCACACTCTGTCTCTGTCTCCCAAAAATGAATAAGCGTTAAAATTTTTTTTAAATAATAAAGCAAATACTGTATCAAGAGATAAAGAAAGGCATTACATAATGATAGAGGGATCAATCCAACAAGAAAATATAACATTGTAAATATCTATGCACCAAACATAGGAGCACCTAAACACATGAAGCAAATAGTAACAGACACAAAGGCAAAAATTGACAGTAAATAAAATGACAGTAGGAGACTTTAATATGTCATTTACATCAATGAACAGATTATCCAGACAAAAAAATCAAAAAAGAAACACTGGCTTTAAATGACAAATTAGACCAGATGGACCTAACAGATACATACAGAATCTTCCATCCAAAAACAGAAGAATTCATTCTTTTCAAGCACACATGGAACATTCTCCAGGAGAGATCATATTTTGGGTCACAAGACAGGTCTCAATAAGTTGATGAACACTGAAATCATATCAAGCATCTTTTCTAATCAAAATTGTATAAAACTAGAAATAAATTACAAGGAAAAAAAAGTGGAAAAAACACAAACACATGGAGGCCAAGCAACATGCTATTAATCAACTCACGGGTCCATTAAAAAAATCACAGGAAAAACAAAAGATACATGGAAACAAATGGAAATGAAAATACAATGGTCTAAAATCTATATGCATAGCAAAAGCAGTCCTAAAGGGGAAGTTTATAGTGATACAAGCCTACCTCAAGGAATAAAAAGAATATAGTATAAACAACCTAGCCTACACCTAAAAGAGATAGAAAAAAAAAAAAAAAAAAAGAACAAGTTAAGCTCAAATCAAGTAGAAAAAAAAAAGATTAGAGTGGAAATAAATGAAAGGAGAGACTAATCAAAAAGGATCAGTGAAATCAAGAACTAGTTCTTTGAAAAGAAAACCAAAATTGATAAAACCTTAGAGCTAAGGCTCATCAGAAAAGAAAAAGAAAAAAGAAAAAAAAAAGAAAGAATGCAAATAAAATAAAAAATGAAGGAGGAGGGGAGCCTGGGTGGCTCAATCAGTTGAGCGTCCGACTTCAGCTCAGGTCACGATCTCGCGGTCCGTGAGTTTGAGCCCCGCGTCGGGTTCTGGGCTGATGGCTCAGAGTCTGGAGCCTGCTTCCGATTCTGTGTCTCCCTCTCTCTCTGCCCCTCCCCCATTCATGTTCTGTCTCTCTCTGTCTCAAAAATAAATAAATGTTAAAAAAAATTTTTTTAAATGAAGGAGGAGAAATAGCCATCTATACCACAGAATTACAAAAAATTATGAAACTACTGCAAAAAATTATATGCCAACAAATTGGCAACCCTAAAAAAAATGGGTAAATTTCTAGAAACTAACAATTCCCCAAAGCTGAATCAGGAAAAGATAGAAAAGTTGAACAAACTAATTACTAGTAATAAAATTGAATTAGTAATCAAAAAACTCCCAACAAATAAAAGTCTAGGACCAGATGGCATCACAGGTGAATTCCACCAAACATTAAAGAAGAGTTAATACCTATTTTTCTCAAACTATTACAAAAAAAATAGAAGAGAAAGGAAAACTTCTAACCTCATTCTATGAAGTCAGCATTACTCTGATACCAAAACAAGACAGAGATAGTACAAAAAAAAAAAAACAAAAAAAAAAAAAAAAAAAAAACAAAAAAAACAAAAAACCAACTATAGGCCAATATCTCTGATGAGCATAGACTCAAAAACTCTCAACAAAATATTAGCAAACCCAATTCAACAATACATTAAAAGATTCACTCACCATAATCAAGTGAGATTTATTCTAGGGATAAAAGGGTAGCTCAATATTTGCAAATCAATCAATATGGTACATCACATTAACAAGAGGAAGGATAAAAACTATATGATAATCTCAATTGATGCCGAAAAAGTATTTGACAAAATACAACATCCATTAGTGATAAACACCTTCAACAAACTGGGTTTACAAAAACATCTCAATGAAGTCCACATCTGAAAAACTTAATGCTAAAATCATACTCAGTGGTGAAAAACTGACAGCCTTCTCTCTAAGTCAGGAATAAGACAGGGATGCCCACCACTTTTATCCAACATAATACTGGAAGTCCTAGCCACAACAATCAGACAAGAAAATGAAAAAAAAAAAAAGGCAGCCAAATTGGCAAGGAAGAAGTAAAATTGTCACTAGCTGCAGATAGTGACATGACACTATACATAAAAAACCCTAAAGACTCTACCAAAAAACTATTAGAAGTAATAAATGAATTTAGTAAAGTTGATGGATACAAAAATAATACACAAATCTACTGTGTTTGTATACACTAATAATGAACTATTGGAAAGTGAAATTAAGAAAGCAATCCCATTTGTAGTTGCTCAAAAAGAATAAAATACGTAGGAATAAACTTAACCAAAGGGGTAAAAAAGACCTATACTCTGAAAACTAGAAGACATTGATAAAATAAGTCAAAGACAACATAAACAAAAAACATAACATGCTTATGTATTGGAAGAATTAATACTGTTAAATGCCCATACTACCCAAAGCAATCTATAGATTCAATGCAATCCCTATCAAAATACACCTTTCAGAGAAGTAGCATCTTTCACAGAACTGAAATATACAATACTAAAATTTGTATGGAAACACAAAAGACCTCGAATAGCCAAAGCAATCTTGAGAAAGAAAAGCAAACCTGGATGCATCACAATTCTAGATTTGAAGATACATTAGAAAGCTGTAGTAATTGAGGCGCCTGGGTGGCGCAGTCGGTTAAGCGTCCGACTTCAGCCAGGTCACGATCTCGCGGTCCGTGAGTTCGAGCCCCGCATCGGGCTCTGGGCTGATGGCTCAGAGCCTGGAGCCTGTTTCCAATTCTGTGTCTCCCTCTCTCTCTGCCCCTCCCCCGTTCATGCTCTGTCTCTCTCTGTCCCAAAAATAAATAAACGTTGAAAAAAAAAAAAAGAAAGCTGTAGTAATCAAAACAGCATGGTACTGGCACAAAAACAGACTTCTAGATAAATGGAATATGATAGCCCAGAAATAAACCCACACCTATATGGCCAATTAATCCATGATAAAGGAGCCAAATATATACAATGGGGAAAAGACAGTCTTTTCAACAAAGGGTATTGAGAAAACTAGAAAGCTACATGAAAAAGAATGAAACTGGACCACACTGTTGCAACATACACAAAAACAAACCAAAAATGGATTAAGAACCTAATTGTGAGAGAGTTGAAAACATAAAACTCGTAAAAAACAAAAACAAAAAACAAAAACAAAAAAAAACAAAGGCAGTGATCTCTTGGGCATTGGCCTTGGCAACATAGTTATGGATATGTCTTCTCAGGAAAGAGAAACAAAAGCAAAAGTAAACTATAAGGACTACCTCCATACAAAAAGCTTTTGCACAGCAAATGAAACCATCAACAAAACAAAAAGGCTACCTAATGAATAGGAGAAAATATTTGCAAATGATACATTTGATTAGGATGTATCCTAATATATATAAATATATATCCAAAAAATAAAACGAACTTATACAATTCAACATCCCCCCCAAAATAAAAAAACAGGACAAAAAATGGTAACCACCCTTATTGTCATGAGCATGAGTAACGTATGAAATTGTCAATTCAGTATGTTTCACTGCTGAAACTAATATATTATTGTGTATCAATTATCCCTCAGTAAAAAATTTTAAAGAAAAAATTATCAGGGACCCCTGAGTGTCTCAGTCAGTAGAGCATCCAACTCTTGATTTTGGCTCAGCTCTTCATCTCACAGTTTGTGAGACCAAACCCTGCATTGGGCTCTGCACTATTAGCTGCTTGAGATTCTCTCTCCCTCTTTCTCTGCCTCCCCTCCCCAATAAATAAATAAACATGAAAAAAAAAAAACTTAAAAAGAAAAATGATCAGGAGATAGGAGACATATGCAAAACTGCCAATAGAAAACAAAAGTTGTTCAACCTCATTTGTCTCCAGTAAATACAAATTGTAACAGTGAGATATCATTTCACATTTTCAGACTGGCAAACATTTACAAACATGTAAGAAAATGACAACTCATATTTAAGATAAGAGTGTAAATCAGTACAACTTTTGAGAGCAATTTGGTGATACCTAGTAAGCTGAAGACGCTCATGCCCTTCACTCTCATATTCTGCCATTGTCATTGACAGTAGAAATAACCTTGCATAGTGAGCCCAAGTAGATTTGTATACATATACAGATTTTATCATTGTTTGTGATACCAATTGGCTAGTATGGATGGGTATGGTTTTACTACATCAAGAATTAACTTTTATTGGCACCTGGGTGCCTCAGTCAGTTGAATCCAAATCTTGATTTTGGCTCGGATCATGATCTCATAGTGTATGAGATTAAGCCCTGTGGCAGGATCTGTGCTGACAGCATGGAGCCTGCTTGGGATTCTCTCTCTCCCTCTCTTTCTGCCCCTCTTCTGCTCACACACTCTCTCTCTTTCAAAATAAATATATATAAATGTTTATAAATATAAATATAAATATATATAAATAAATATAACTATATATAATATATATAATATATATTTATAAATATAATAAATATATTATTTATATAAATATATAAACTTAAAAAACGAATTAACTTTTAAAAACCTTATTAATTGCCTAGATCACCCATTTTATGGTTTTCTCCTTCCTTTTGAGATGGAGTGATCCAAATATTTTAATACACATGGAACCAATTCCCTACATATAAAAAAAATGCTGACATAGCAAACATTTACAAATACCCTTTTGGGGGTCCACATTTCTATTATGTACTGAAATTAAGAATAAATGTTCTCTTATTCTGTTATGGCTTTGCACGCTGCAGCCTCCCTGACACTTAAGTCTACTTAATCTCTACTCCATCACAAACTGTCAACCTGGTGGAGATAAAGTAAATATTCAGCAAATATTTAGCTAACTAAAACTGGCTTCAGTAGTGACATCAGCAAATGGCCAAAAAAGATGTCCCTTGTTCATATCCTCTCGCAACGATAATTTGGCATCCATCCACAGACAAAAGTACCTTATGAGAGATGTTAGATGCAACGCCACATGGCAAAGTACCCAGGAGAGGTACTCCCTGGCCCTGCATTGAGTAATAGGTATATCAACCTCAATCCTGGCTCCAGCCCCTCTTGACTGCACTCCAGGAGATCTGGGGAACACTGTCTCAGACAACCACCCACAAATGAGAGATCCTTTGTGAAGTCAAGTTTCTAGCAGAGAAGTTCTAGCACATCAGTAAAGCAAAATTATGTAATTTTGTACGCACTGGGGAAGAGAAACAGTTCAACACATCACCCCTCTACCAAGGCAGCACAGTTCAATGCCAGAAGAGATTTTCTTGGCCCATGATTTCTCCTGCAAGGGAAAGTAAGAACATATGAGTAAGTGCCTAGCTCTCCAGCTGTGCAGGAAACTGCCCAAGAGGCCCATTTCTTTCTTGTCACATCCAAAGTATTAAGTCATGAGTTGCATGACTTTGGGGTAGGGAGTAGCTGAAAGCAGTAGATAAGATTCTCACAGGGGATTAATGGGACATGGGGATCCTACTGTGTCACAGACTCCATCAAAAAAGCCAACCCACAATCACTAGGGACACTTCACTAACAGATTTTGTCGGTTGGCCCATAGGCACCACCAGCAGTCTGCACATCTAACTCACACCCCAACCCTGTGGCTGATACCTTCATTATATTCCCAATGACAGTGACAATTGAGCTTTGCAAGATGACTGGTGAGCACATGCAAAAAGCTGGCCCCTAATCTTCAGGACCAGAAGACACCACACACTTGACCTTTAGCTCCACCCTTAGGAAAATGAGAGGGAGATTGTCAGCACCCAGATAGGTGCATTGCAGAGTTGACTTTTTTTAATGCTTGTTTTGAATTTCTACCACAAGAGGGAGCAAGAAACGTGGATCAGATGTATTTGGAGAAGGTCTGAGAATATTGCAGAATAACTAGAGGGTGGACAGAAGACATTTCTCTCCAGTCAATCAGTAAAGACTGGAGGAAGTTATTGTTATTCAATGCAAAGGTAGCAACACAAGACTTCGAGGAACATGAAAAATCAAAGAAACATGACACGAGCAAGGACCATAATAATCTTTCAGTAACCAACTGTGAAAACATGAATATCTGCAATTTATGATAAAGAATTCAAAATAATTGTTTCAGGGAAGCTCAGTGAGCTATAAGAAATACAGACTATTCAACAAAATCAGGAAAATAATACATGAACAAAATGAAAAGTTTAACGAAGAGTTAGAAATAATAAATAAGAACCAAACAAAAATTCTGAAGCTGAAGAATACAGTGAATGAAATGAAAAATACAATAAGAAGAATCAACAGAAGAATGGATCAAGCAGAAGAAAGAGTCTGTGAATTAGAAGACAAGATCTTTTAAATTATTCCGCTGGAGAAGAACAAAGAAAAAAGAATGAGAAATAATGAAGAAGGCCTACATAATCTATAGGATACCAGCAAGATCAACAATTTGCTAATTATTTGGGTCCGAGAAGCAGAACAGAGGGGAAAGGGTGCTGAAAGCTTATTTAAGGAAATAATGACTGAGAACTTCCCAAATCTGGGGAGATATTTGGACATCCAAGTTTATGAAATGTATAGGTCACCAAACAAACTCAAATAAAGAACTCTTCTCCAAGACACATTATAGTAAAACTGTAAAAAAAAAAAAAAATCAAAGAAAAAAATCTTAAAGGCAGCAGAAAAAAGAAGTTTGTAACTTACCATGGAACCCCCACTGGACTATTAGATTTCTCAGCAGAAATCTTATAGGCCATTACAGAGTAAATATGATATAGTCAAAATGCTGAAAGAACAAAAAAACTGTCAACCAAGAATACTCTATCTGGAAAATTTGTCTTTCAGAAATTAAAGAGAAAAAAAAGAAGATTCCATACAAACAGTGCTGAGGGAGTCATCACCAATAGACGTATTTTATTAAGAAATCCTGAAGTGAGTTCTTTGAGTTGAAAGAACAGCAATTATTAACATGAAAACATATGAAAATATAAACAAATTGATAAAAATAAGCACACAGTCAAATTCAGAGTATTCTAATACCATAATATTAAATATTAATATGCTCATATGGTAGCCCATTAACCACTTAACTCTAGTATAAAGGTTAAAGGACAGTTAAATAACTATAGTTAAAATAATTCGTTAATAAACACACAATATAAAAAAAGATAAACCTGACATCAAACACTTTAAAGAGGGGACTAAATGGTGAGCTTTTGTATGTGATCAAAGTTATCAGCTTAAAATAGGTTGTTTTTATACATAATGCTTTATGTAAGCTTCACAGCAACCACAGAACAAAAAACCTACACTAAATACACAAAAGATAAAGAGAAGGAAATCAAAGCATTCCATTATGAAAAATCATTAATTATCAAAGGGGGACAGCTAGAGAAGAAGAATAGAACAAGGAAACTACAAAAGAGCCAGATTAATAAAATGACATTAGTGTACTTACCAATAAGCAAGGACTTAAATTTAAATAGATTCAATTATCCAATCAAAAGGCATTGAATGGCTGGGTGGCTAAAAAAAATGAGACCCAAATAAATACTGCCTCCAAGAGGCTCACTTCAGATTTAGGAACACACACAGTCTCAAAGTGAAATGATGGAAAAAGATCTTCCATGAAATGGAAACCAAAAGAGAGCAGTGTTAGCTATACTTACATAAGAAAAAAAAAAAAAAAACACAGACTTTAAGCTAGAAACGGTAGACAAAGAAGGTCATTATGTAACAATAAAGGTGTCGATTCATCAAAAGGATACAATCATCATAAATATATATGCACCCAACATTAGGGTACCTAAATATATTAAGCAAATACTACAGATCTGAAGGGAGAAATTAACAATACGACAGTAGTTGAAGACTTCAATACCCTACTCCTGACAATGGATAATCCAGACAAAAAATAAATATGAACACGGACTGGAATTATACTTTAGGCCAAATCGACCTAAAAGATATGTACAGAACACTGTATCCAAAAGCAGCAACATACACATTCTTCTCAAGTGTAGAAGAAGCAATTTCAGAGGTAGATCGTATGATGGGTTACAAAATATGTCAATAAATTTAATAAGATTGAAACCATACCAAGTATCTTTTCTGAACACAGTGGTCTGAGACTAGAAATAAATAGCAATAAAACTGAAAAATTAACAAACATGTGGAAATTAAACAAAACATCCCTGAACAATCAATGGGTCAGGAAGAAATCGAAGGGGAAATCTCAAATATATATATATACACACACGTATACATACATATGTATATATACGTGCGTGTATATAGATAGATAGATATACATATAAACAAATGAAAACGAAAACACAATACCAGAACACAGCAAAAATAAATGGAGACCATAAAACAACAGAAAAGGTCAAATGAAGTTAAGAGCAGTTTTTTGAAAAGATAAACAAAATAAACAAACTTTTCATTGACTAAGAAAAAAAGAATAAAATAAAGAAAATCAGAAATGAAAAAGGAGACATTACAACTGAAACCACAGATGAAAAAAAGGATTATAAGAGACTACTATGAATGATTACATGCCAACCAACTGGATAACCTCAGAGAAATACACAAGTTTCTAGAAACATACAACCTACCAAGACTGAATTGTGAAAATAGAACAAACCAATATTGAGATTGAATCAATAACCAAAAATGTCTGAACAGAAAAAAGTCCTGAGCCAAGTGGTTTCCCTGGTAAAGTCTACCAAACATTTAAAGAAAAATTAACACTAATTCCTCAAATTCTTCCAAAGAATTGAAGAGTAGGGAACACTTCCACAATTTTTTTACAACACCAGCATTACCCTGATACCAAAGTTAGATAAAAACACTAAAAAACAAACAAACAAAAGGCTATAGGCCAACATCCCTGTTTAACATGATGCAAAAAGTTTCATGAAAATGTTAGAAAACTAAATTCAATAATACCTTAAAAGGACCATACACCATGATCAGCTGGGGTTCATCCTTGAAATACAAAATTGTTTCATTATTATATGAATACATAAATGTAATACATCACATTAATAGAATAAAAGATAAAAAATCATGATCATCTCAATAGAAGCAGAAAAGGCATTTGACAAAATCCAACATCCTTTCATGGTAAAAACTCTCAACAAACTGGATATAGAAGAAATATACTTCGACATAATAAAGGACATGTATAATAAGCCAACGGCCAACATCTTGCTCAAAAAGTTGAAAGCTTTTCCTCCAACATCAAGACAAAAACAAAAGTGACCACTCTCACTATTATTAAACATGGTACTGAAAATCCCAGCCACACCAATCAAGCAAGAAAAAAATAAATAAAAGGCACCCAAATTGAAAAGTAGTAAAGTTGTCTCTGCTGCAAATGGTATGATCTTATATATAAAAAATCCTAACTATTCCACTTGCAGGATACAAAACCAGCATGCACAAATCACTAGCATTCCTATACATGAACAACAAAATATCTGAAAAATAAATGAATTGATCCCATTCACAATAGCATCAAAAACAATAAAATACTTAAAAATTTAAACAAGAACAATGACCTGTACACTGAAAACTAGAAGACATTGATGAAAAAAAAAAATGAAGGCATAAATGAATTGGAAGATATCCCATGTAACGGATTAGAAGAATAAATATTGTTAACATGTTCATATCTACTCAAAGCCATCTGTCGGTTCAAAGAAATTCCTAACAAAATTCTAGCAGCATTTTTCACAGAAATAGAAAAACAATCCAAAAATCTTTATGGAATCACTTAGGGCTCCAGACAGCCAAAGCAATCCTAAGAGTGATGACTGAAGCTGGGAGCATCACACTTTCTGATTTCAAATTTTATTACAAAACTATAATAATCCAGACAGTATGACATTGGCATAAAAACAGATACATAGATTAATGGAACAAAATCAAGAGCCCAGAAATAGACCCTCACATGTACAAACAACTAATATTTGACAAAAGAAGGCAAGAATACTCAATGGGGAAAGGACTCTTTCTTCAATAAATGGTATTGAGAAAACTGGATAATCACATACAGAAGAATGAAACTGGACCCCTATTTTATACCATTCACAAAAAATTAATTCAAAATGGATTAAAGACTTAAACATAATACCTGAACCTCTGAGAAGAAAACATAAGGAAAGCTCTTTGACATTGTCTTGGCAATAATTTTTTTTTGGATATGACACTAAAAGCACAAGTAACAAAAGCAAAAATAAATAAATGAGATTACATCAAACTAAAAAACTTCTGCATAACAAAAGAAACAACAAAATGAAAAGGCAACCTAATGAATAAAATGAGATATTTGCAAATTATATATTTGATAAAGGATTATATTCAAATTATATAAAAAACTCATGTGATATTATTTACTGAACAGTTAAAAAAGCAAACATGATTTAAAATGTGCAAAATTAATGAACAATTTTTCCAAAGAAGACATACAAATGGCCAAAAAGTACATGAAAAGATGTTCAACATCACTAATCATCAGGGAAATGGATATCACAACCACAACATACAACTGCACACCTATTCGAATGGCTTTTATAAAAGAGAGAGAAAGAGAACAAGCAAGGATGGGAAGAAAAGGAAATCCTTGTGCACTATCAGTAGGAATGTGAATTGGTACAGCCAGCCTAAAAAAATAGTGTGGAGGTTTCTTTAAATATTAAAAATAGAACTGCATGATATAGTAATTTCACTTCTAGATATGTATCCAAAGGAAATGAAATCAGGATCCCAAAGATATATATGCACTCCCATGTTCTCATAGCATTATTTGTAATAGCCAATAAGGAAACAACCTAAGTGCCTACCTGTAGGTGAATGGATGAAGATGTGGTGTGTATATATCGGATATGTATACACTCATACATACATACATACACACATATAGTGGAATATTACTCAGCCATGAAACTGAAGAAAATCCTGCCATATGACAACATGGATGGAACTTGAGGGTATTATGCTAAGTGAGTCACACAGAGAAAGACAAATACTGTATGATATCATTTATAAGTGAAATCTTAAAAACATGAACTAATGTAAATAGAGAGTAGAATGGTGGTTGCCAGGGACTAGAGAAAATGGGGAGATATCTGTCAAAGGATCTAAACTTCCAGTAATACAATAAATAAGTTCTGGGGTTCTAATGTACAACACAGGAATCATAATTGACAATACTGAATTATATACTTGAAAGAGACTAAGAGAGTAGGTCTTAATTGTTCTTATCACAAAAAAGAAATGGTAATTACGTGAAGGGTTAACTAACACTACTGTGGTAGTCATTTTGTAGTGTGTGTCAGATCATCACAATATACACTTTATTCTTTTTAATTTTATTTTTTCATTCTTTATTTTTAGAGGGGGAAGGGACAGAGGGAGAGGGAGAGAAGATATCTTAGGCAGGCTCCACACTCATTTTCAGAGCCCAATATGGGCTTTGATCCCACAACCCTGGGATCATGACCTCAGCCAAAATCAAGAGTTGGCTGCTGAATTGACTGAGCCACCCACATGCTCCTACAATTTAAACTTACACAATATTTTATTTCAGTGATATCTCAATAGACCTGAAATTATAACTTTTAAAAAACTGGTTTGTAATCAAGGAGGCAAACACTTCTGTACATATGCTGCTATTAAAAAGCAAAATCAGGGGTGCCTGGATGGCTCAGTCTGTTGAGTGTCCGACTTCAGCTCAGGTCATGATCTCACGGTTCATGAGTTCGAGCCCCACATCGGGCTCTATGCTGACAGCTCAGAGCCTGGAGCCTGCTTCCAATTCTGTGTCTCCCTCTCTCTAGGTCCCTCTCCCCCTCATGCTCTCTCTTTCTCTCAAAAATAAATAAATGTTAAAAAAATTTTTTTAAGTAAAATCATTATTTTAAGCAAATATGGAAGAGTATATCATTATACAATAAAAATATAATCTGTGTATTCATGCTTTTGTCAACAAGTCATATTAATTTGAAACTATAAAGAAAAGATCTTTTCTCTACAAAGTATTTATCAGTGCACCTGGGTGGCTCAGTCAGTTAGGCGTCTGACTTCAGCTCGGGTCATGATCTCGCAGTTCGTGGGTTTGAGCCCTGCGTTGGGCTCTGTGCTAACAGCTCAGAGCCTAAAACCCGCTTTTGGATTCCATGTCTCCCTCTTTCTCTGTCACTCCCCCACTAGCACTCTGTCTCTCTCTCTCTCAAAAATAAATAAACACTTTTAAAAAAGTATTTATATATACTTCGATGCAGCAATCACTGTGTTCACTGAAGTCATCTTTAAGAACAGTAATTCCATTCTTTCAGAAAAAATAAGACTAAATTTAGGAGGATTATGTGACTAGAGAGGATTCACACCGGGGATTCATGGAATTTTATGAAACTCCCTTTCTAGGAGTCTCACTTTGTGGTTCTATCATTTCCAAGAGATAGGGTAAAAAAGTTTGGTATTTCTTAATAAACTTGTCACCATACAAATTGTTACTAAAGTTTAAGGGCTATTTTTCTTCTATTTCTTTATTTTGGCTTCTCTGAACTATCTTATGATTTTAGGAATTGCATATACTTCTACCATACTATGAACAATGGTCATCTATATATATAATCAAGATGGAGAATTCTCCTGAGGAACTGAACTATTAAAAACCATAAAGTGTTCACATCTAATTTCTCCAGGTATATTCACTACAGTAAGAAATACAACACTATTTGTAGAAAATAAATAGAAAAATGCTTTATTGTACTGTGGCCACATGAATAATATATGACATTTTAACTGAGAAGTTACATTTCTTAAATCATTAACCTGTTGGTGGCTTGTTTTTTTGCTTTTCTTTTTTTTCTTTTTCTTTTTTTTTAGTTCATGTCAATATGCAGTACATTTACTTCTCTGGGGATGTTTTGTTTTCTCTTTCGTGCTCTACAGGTCTCCATTTAAACCAAAGTTTACCAACAGACCATTAGAGTTGTTTATCAAAAGCATCCCTTTTTTATTAGTATTTGTGAGTAGTGCCCTTTAATGTAAAGTGAACAGAATACACATTAACCAAGTTATAGATCTTCATTCAGTGATTACATATATTTGTATATAGGTATATATTTCCACATGCAATATATGAAATCTAAATGTGATATTTTTATTCCCATTTTACATAACTTTCATTCTAATACCAATTTGAAATCATGTATTTTTAAATATTACATAAAGACTCAAAGGTTAGTTTAAAATTAACTGTTTCTCTATCTTGCCTTCCTCTCCCCAAAAAAGCAATGGGAAAAAGAAGGGTTAGCATTCATCACTAATGTTAAAGAGATACAAGACAAATGAATAAAACAAAGTGTGAAGAAAATGGCCAAACTAAAATGTAATATATTGATTAGAATCTCTTAAGATTTCGTCATTAATGCACACGTATGGCTACATTTTCATATTTACCTAACAAAAAAATATTGGTCCCCCAAGAACTTGGAAAGAAATAAGATTTTCATCAAGAATTAAAATTCAAGAGGAACACATAATAAGTCTTCTCAAAGAGGTAGGATGATTCTCAGGCAAGGTTTAAGTGACTTTATAATAATCTAATGGATAGTGTTACTATAGCACAAGGAAGAATGGGTGAATGCCAGGCTGGTTAATCTAGAAGCAAAGAGAAAAACAGAAGCTGTGCCCATCTGTAGTAGGTCATTTCCAAAATGGTCCCTGATAACTCCTGTGTCCTGGTATTCAAATCCTTACTTGATCCCTCCCATACTGTAACAGCAGTCATTGGTCAGAATGACTAACAGAAAATGGCGGCAATGATAGTATGTCTTCTCCAAGACTAATTTCTAAAAGACTGAGGTTTCTGTCTTGCTTGCGACATCTCTCTCAATTCCTTGAATCTGGGGAATTCATGTCATATGCAACTCTATGGTGACAACTATGTGGTGAGGAACTGAAGCCCCCTTAAGCCAGTTAAGTGAACTGAAAAATAGATCCTCTAGCCCCATTCACATCCTCACAGAATGCAGCCTGGGCTGTATGTAGCTTGACCCCTGAGACTTTAAGTCAGGACCACTCAGCAAAACCAATCCCATATTTCTTGACCCTCAGCAAGTGTATGAGATAATAAATACGTTCATTGTTTCAAGCTGCTATGTTTTGGGAGTAACTTTTGTGCAGCTATGGATAACACAACATCGAAGCACAGCAAGAGAGAGAGATTGGGCACTAAATTTTGATTTTCAGAATCACTAAGTTTTTCCCTTAATGAATATGAAAGCAAAGACTTTCCACCAATAACTCCCAAGACATATCTGAGATGAATGACTCCATGTGACCTACTTGTATCCTGCAACTTAGCCTGCCGTTAAGCAATCCATGCATATAATTCCTCTTTTCCTGGTGTAATATTCACCACAGAACCCTCTAACTAACTTGAGCTACCAAGAAGTTCAACTACAAAGAGAAACTGCACTGATGATGCTGGCATGAGTATTCAAATCACTAGGAAAGCTACTGTCCCTTCTAAGTTACATTAGCAATCTGATTGGAAATATTTGCGTTGAAAGACCAGTCAATATGATTCTGCCATTGACAGAGTGCTATGAAACTTGGGATTCCTAGCCCACAACAACTGAGAGCCAAACTATCAAAGCACAAAAGTTGGTGTATTCACAAAAGTGGTATCTCCTTGAGGGGATAACCATAATCCTTCTGCAGATGACACTTCTCTTGAAACCATCATGGCTCTGTGAGAGTACCTCATGTCTTCATAGCAACACGACAAAAGAAATTCCCTGTCTCTGAAATCAAGCAAGAATTCCATGCAGGTTCCAGGAGGAAAGGGATATTGTCTTACGCACTCATTGGTATATCCTTTGCCTGGCACAGCAGGTCCTCAATAAATGTTTGTTGAATAAACATAAACTTAAATACTAGTCAGACATTCTTCTGTGTTTCACACTCATTCCTCACAGAAGCCATTGTCTATCTTTCCTAATTTCCTCATATGTCCAAGAATGCAACACCTCCTATTATCAAATGACTTCTCTCCTAGTTCACCACTAAAATATATAAATTCTCAAAAGGGAAGATCTCTTAACTTCCTGCCACAAAATTTATACCAATTTGTATCAACATTAATACTAACATATCCTAAAGACCATTCCATATTCACACATACACATGCACCTCATTTGGTTAAACTGGTAGATTCTTGACTTGTTCCTAATTCTAGTGGAAAATTTTCTAATATGTCACTATTTGTCACAATACGGACTAGGCTTTGTGGATGTAATTGTAAAGGAATTGTATTTCCAGCTCTCTTCTACTGATAATTATTATCAAAAAATAGATGCTTCACAAATTATTTAACATTGGTTCTAGGTGTTAGAATAACATTCTAGTTAATAAATGTATAGGTCAAATGATATATATATATTTTTTTTAATTATGAAAGATATTGCCCTACTACTCTCAAGAAAGTTCTACCACCTTACAATATTGCCACTATTCTATGGTAGTATCTATATACACACCTACTAGATATAAAGTTTTGGCCAATCTATTAAGGGAAAATTGGTTTTTGCATGCACTTTTTATTTTGTATACTGTCCAATTAAATGTGAGACTGACTACTCATTTTTGTATGTATAATCCATTTTGAATATTTTTCCAGTAAGATGCCTGTTTCAGGTTTTAAAAAAAATTGTTCTGTTCATCTTGTATTTATTGATTGGTGTAAATTCATTTTACAAAACTAAATGTTTTAATTTTAATAATTCTTTGTCATTGCTATATGACACAAGTATATTATATCCCTTATTTTTTGCTAGTTTTATTACATATTTAATATGTATAAACTTATATATGTAACGTAAGTAAATTTATGAAAGCATAAAGTTATAAAGTATATGAATAAAATGGGCAATTAACTTCATAATTACTTTGCATCTACCTGTGACATCTGTAAAACAATTGGGGAAAAATTGACTGCTGGGTTTTCCTATTCATTCAAGGTACATAGCCTTTGACTTCTTTTATATCTTACATTTACGCTCATGCCTGTTTGGATGGATACTGTTGTCAATGTATCATTTTTTAAAAATTCTACATTCCGGTTTGGTTTTTAATTGATTTAATTTCTTGCTAAATTCACTGCCTAAATCTAGTGGTTTATATTTTTTTAGGATTTTTCTATTCTTCACATCATTCTCTGGGTGAATTATAGCTTTATTTCTTCTATTCTAAGCTTTATATCTTTCTTCTTGCTTCATTACAATGGCCATGATATGATATCTGGGATAGTGATGAATAAATATGGTAAGTGCCAGTCTCTGAGGAAAAAATTTTAATATTTATAACCAATTAATATGCCATATACTCTATTTTTGTAGATACTTTTAAAGTAATTTTAAGCTTACTCTTTGCTTACAAATAACTTATTTTTTATCATAAAGAAATGTTATAATTTACCAAATGCTATTTCTACATCTATTGAAAAATTACACAATTTTCTTCCTTATTTTGTTACTGTGGGAAGTTATACTGGCTGATTTTAAAATGTTAAAGCAATCTCAAATTTCCTGTCTAACACCAAATTGTTCCCAAAGTCTCATCTTTTTATACACTGCTTGATAAATTTGATAATAATTTGCTTTGAATCATCACATCCTTGTTCATGAGAGTCATCAGTTTATAGATTTTTTTTTTGAAATTTCTGTCCAGCTTCTGTTATTAATCTATGCACTAACCAAGGTAGGAAAATTTCTTTTTCATTCTCTATTCTCTTTAACATTATCTATTTTACAAAAGTATCGTAAGTTCAACAGTAAATCATTTAGACCTATTTTTTTTTTATGCAGGGAAAGGTGTATGTATGTGAAGATTGTTAATCATGCATCCAATATATTTGGTAGATATAAGACTATTCAGATTTTCTATTTCCTCTTGTATTGGTTTTGGTGAATTTTGCTTTTAAAGGAAATTGTCCATTTAATTTACATTGTGAAATTCAGTAGCAGGTATGTGTTCATAATGTCAACTTTATTATCTTTTAAAATTCCTGCAAAAATTATATTGTTTCCTTTTTCATTTCTGAACTTTGTACATTTTATTTTTTCCTTCTCTGGTCAGAGGTTTGATTCATTATTTAATGATTTCAACAATACCACACTTTTGACTTGGTTGATTATCTCAATTATATGTTTACTTTTTATTATTTTTTCTTACTTTATTATTTTGTTAATTTAGATTACATTTGTTTTTCTTCTAATTTCTTGAGATATGTATTAGAAATTGATTTTCAGGGGTGCCTGGGTGGCTCAGTCAGTTAAGCTATGGACTTCTGCTCAGGTCATGATCTCACAGTTTGTGAGTTTGAGCCCAGCATCTGCTGTTTGAGTTTTTGAACCTGCTTCAGATTCTCTGTTCCTCTCTCTCTCTCTCTCTCTGCCCCTCCTCCGCTGGCTCTCTCAAAATAAATAAGCATTTTTTAATTGATTTTCAGCCTTTATTTTTTTCCTAATGGATGTACCAAATATATCATGTTTCTACTTAGATGCAGAAAACCACAAGAGAACATCACTTCACACAGTGAGGAAAATCCAAATAATCCCCCAAATCTTTTTTTTTTTTTTAGCCAGAGAGCTGAAGTCAAAAGGCAACCAGATGAACTGAATTTCAAAAAGGTGTGTACTCCTGAGGAGCTAGAGACACAAACTGTTTTACCTTTTAAACAGCACTGGAGGGAGACGCGGCAGCCACAAGGGAGTAAGAAGAAAAGTAACAATTTCACAAACCCATCACTAGCTGGAAAAGCGTGGAATTCATGGAATTCATGCGAGCCCCAGACAGAAACGGAGCCTGCACTCATTCAGATCGCTTTTCCCTGGCTCTAAACCCTGCGCTCCTGGGCGCAGAGCAGGACATCTCTGGGACTGTCTTTCCGGCCGGCGTAAAACCCCGCCCACTTCCTGGAGCCGGCTCTCGAAGGAAGCGAAAGCCTTCCGCTGCGCCTGGAGAAGCAGGGAGCGCCCTCACCGCTAGGGTTCCAGTAAATATCAACTGACTCTGATGGAGGGGTGGAAGCAAAAGGTGTCCGCCCCCTTGGGATGGAATGGCCAGGCTGTAGCCCTTGCTTTAGGTAAAGGGAAACCGCTGCTGAAAAGCCGAGAGGTAAAAGCTGCCTGCACTTACGTGGGAGACAGGAATGCCCACCTGCCCGCACCCAAAGACCCGAACAGAGAAACACAGCAATCCCTCTCACAACCGCCACCCAGGCCGAGGTATCTGCTGCTGCTGCTGCTGCTGCTGCTGAGAGAGCAGGAAAGTGGCACCAACTGCCTCAGAAGGCAGGAAACCGGATTGAGCGCGGAATCCGAGTCGTGCACTGCTCTGATACAAAGCACAGGTGTGCTATCCCTGGGGGAGCCCAGGGAGCTCTCGCAAGCAGGCTTACAGCGACGTTTAGAGAATAGTGTTTATATTACAAAATTAGAAAGGTCCTAAATCGGTTAATTCAGCTTCCTCCTAAAACACACGCAACTAGAGAAAGAAGGACAAATGAAGCCCAAAGCAAGAAAAGAGGAAGTAATAAAGATAGCAGAAATCAATGAAATCGTAAACAAGTGAGAAAAAAAAAAACACAGAGAAAACTCAATGAAATTCAAAGTTGGTTCTTTGAAGAGATCAATAAAATCGATAAATCTCTAGTCAGAGAAACCAGGAAAAAAGGAGAGAAGACACTATTACTATTTGTAGGAGTAAAAGCAGGGGAGGGTCCCTGCAACTCCTACAGACATTAAAGGATAATATGATAATGTTAAACACAGCTGTATGCAAATAAATTCTCTGAAAGACACAATCTGGCAAAGCTCACTCAAGAAATAGACAAATAGAATAACCCTATGTCGGTTCACGAAATTGAGTGTGGAGTGAAAAATCTTCCCACCAACAAAAGTCCATGCCCTGATGCCTGCCTTGTGAATTTATGGAAGGAATACTAATTCTACACAAAATTTTCCATAAAACAGAAGAGGAGGGCACACTTCCCAACTCATTTTTTAAAATTTTTTAATGTTTATTTATTCTTGAGAGAGAGAGAGAGAGAGACAGAGCATGAGCAGGGGTGGGTCAGAGAGAGGGAGATACAGATTCCCAAGCAGGCTCCAGGCTGTCAACACAGAGCCGGACACAGGGCTTGAACCCACAAACTGCAAGATCATGACCTGAGGTGAAGTGGGATGCTTAACCAACTGGGCCACCCAGGCACCCCTCTTCCCTACTCATTTTAAGATGCTAGCATTATCCTGACACCAAATAGGAAAATACTGTAAGAAAACAATAGATCAATATCCCTTATAAACATAAATGCAAAAATCCTTAATAAAACACTAGCAAAACAAATTCAGCATTTATAAAAAGAATTATACATTATGATCAAGTAGGATTTATTCCAGCAGCACAAGAGTACTTAAGTGAAATTTATAGAATTAAATATCTACACCACAAAAAAAGAAAAATCTCAAAATGACCTCATAAACTATTAAAAACTAGGGGGTAAAAGGAGGAAATGAAACTCAAAGTAAGTAGAAAGGAATCATAAGCATAAGACCACAAACACAGAAAGAAAACAAAAAAATCAATAGAGAAAAGTCAGTAAAAGTAAAAGCTTATTCTTTGAATATCAATAAACTGATAAACTTCTAGCCAAACTAACTGGAAAAAAAAAGGGGGGAGAGAACATAAATTACCCATAGCATAAATGAGAAAACATCACTACAGATTCTACAGTTACTTAAAATACAATGTGGAAATATTATGAAAAAAAATATTATGCCACATTTGACAACTGAGATGAAATGGTTACATTCTTTGAAAGACACAAAGTTGTAGTGCTCACTAAAGAAGAAATCGATAATATGAATTGAACTGTAGCTAGTAATTAACTTGAATTTATAGTTTAAAAAAATTCTTGCAAAGGAAACTATAGGCCCATATGGTTTCACTGGTAAATTCCACCAAGTATTTAAGGAAGAAATACCAAAATTATACATACGCTCCTAGAAAATTAAGGAAGATGGAACACTTTCCAATTTATTATGTGAAGTCAGCATTAATGATACCAAAGTCAATCAACACAATTTTAAAATGGGCAAGAGACATGAACAGACACTACACCACAGCTAATATACTGAAGAAAAATAAGCATATGAGAAGGTATTTGGCATTATTAATCAGTAGGGTAATGTAACTCAAACCACAATTGGATACTATTCCACAACCACTAGGATGGGTAGAATTAAAATCACTGACCATACCCAGTTATAGTATGGGGATTGAACACCCGGAATTCTCATATACTGCTGGTTTGGAATGCGATGCAATCAATTCACAAATCAGCTTGGCAGTTTCTTAAAAAAGTTAAACACACACCAACCATCTGACACAGCTATTCCACTTCTAGTTATCTCTGCGGAAAGGAAAGCTTGTGCCCAAAGATTCGTACATAAATGTTCATAGCTGTCTTATCTGTAATAACTAAAAAGTGGAAAATGTCTGTCAATAATTAATAGATTAAAAAATTTTGGTGTATCAATACAATGGAATATGCTCAACAACAAGAAGAAATTGATTAATGATACACTAACATGGATGATCTAAAAAAAATTATGCTAAGTGAAAGAAGTCATGCTTCCATTCATATAACATTCTAGAAAATGAAAGGGAATTTTAATAATAGAAAGGAAATTATTCAATGGTTTAGATTATTTATTTAGGGATGAGGGGGCAAGGAAGAGTGAGGAGAAAGGACAATGGTGGGACACAAAGGAACTTTAGAAAGGTGTTGCTGAATATATTCTTTATCCTTGTGATGGTGTTTTCATGAGTGTATACATATGTCAAAATTCATCACATTGTACAATTCAAATATATTTGTTTTATTATGTCTATTATATTTTAACAAAACTATATTTTTTAAAAATATATCTACAACTAGGATTGTTGTTTTACTCCTATCTTCTTTGATTTTACTCAACTTATCCATTCCAAAACTGTGTTATTAGCTTGATTTAACACTAGGATTCTTTAATCTTTTGGTTGAATTGACTAATCACTATGCAATGTCTCTTTCATGTTTCTTGACTTAAAATATACTCTGTTCGATATTTCTACAACCCCCACCAGTTTCTTTTGGTTAGTGTTTGGGATAGATAGATAGATACACAGATATCTCCAACCTTTTACTTTACTTTTTAAATTTTTTTTTACACTTAACTTTTATTTAAAATAGAATGAGCAGACACCTTGTAAATATGTGTTGATCTGGAAATGCTTTACATAATTTTTTTAATTTATTTATTTAAATTCAAATTAGTTAACACAGTGTAGTATTGGTTTCAAGAGTAGAACCCAGTGATTCAATCACTTATATGTAACACCCAGTGCTCATCCCCAAAAGTGCTCTCCTTAATGCCCATCACCCATTTTGCCCATCCCCCCCACCCACCTCCCCTCTAGCAACTCTCAGGTTGTTCTCGATTCTTAAGAGTCTGTTATGGTTTGTCTCCCTCTCTGTTTTTATCTTATTTTTCCTTCCCTTCCCATATGTGGGGTGCTTCCTGTATTGGTTGTCTGGAGCAGAGGCCTGCTGTGTTGACTTAGTCTTGCCCCAGCAAATAAGCAGTCGCCAGGCAGAGGGCGACGGGGTTTGGTGCAAATGATCCTGCTTCCACTGGAGGCCACTATGCTACTCTCTGAAGTCCCACCGTGTTGGTGTTGGGGGTAAAATGGCACCACCCCAATCTCTTGACCCTGGACGGGGGATCTCACACCCCTCACTGTTCAGGCAGCCCTAACAGCCTTGCGAGGGCAGTCAGCTCGCCCTGCACCACAAATCTCCCACATTTTTTTCTTTGGCGTGTGGCTGGGATTCAAAACTCAAAGTCTTAAAGTCTTAAAGGACCTGGCGCCGGGCGGACCCACCCCTCCTCCTCTGGAGTAGAACCTCTCCACTCTTTGTCTGAAATCCTTTGGCCCCGAAAAAAAAAAAAAATGGTCCCACATTTGCAGGATCTATGGTGTAGCAACACTAAAAGCAGCAAAGTTTATATTCGCTCTGGAGGAGCCTCTGTGCCCTGCTGATGAAAGGCCGCTTGTTGGCACCTGCAGGGTCTTTTGTCCTTGGGGAGGCAACAAACCTCCTTCCAAAAGCCATCCAGGAAGTGGAATGTTCACTCTCAGTGCTCCCTAGAGATCCCTACACCACCCTATGCACTCCAGGGCCAGCTCCTTCCTCCCCAGGAATGTGCCACAGCTCCGCTCCAAAGAAAGTCACGCACTTCCAAAACCCCAGTTTGAGCCCCAAATGCTGTTTGCAAAAAAGAAAAAGGAAAAAAAAATATGTGATGCTCAATACTTCTGGCTCCCCAGTCCGTAGAGAGGTTTGCCTCTTGTGCAAACTTGATGTTGCACTTTCTCAACCCCTCTCATTCTCTCCCTTTTGTCTCTCCATGTAAAGTGTTCCCTCCCCTCTGCAGAACTGTTTTTCTCTCCCCCAATTCACTTCCATGCACCTTGCACGTGCCACACTGTCTCCCTCCATGGAGATCCTTCCGCCACTCTGCAGATCGATTTCCTGGGTGTTCCAAGTCATCTGACCTCAATACAGCTGTGTAAGAAGGACAAAGAAGGCCCAGAGTCCTTCTACTTCGCCATTTGAACTCCTCCCTCCAATCTTTCACTTTAAACCAGTGTTTCAGGTCGTGATATTTAAAATATCCCTTTGTAATTAGCATAGAGTTAAGCATTTTCAATCCAGTATTAGAACTTTGTTTATAAATTGAAGCATTAGCTCATGTACATTCAATTTATATACTGATATAGTTTGGATTTAAATGCTTATATAGTTTAACACTATAATAATATAATTTAAAGCTGCTATAGCTTGTCTATTACATTGTTGTTTCTCATTCCTGTTTCTGAAACATGAATGCCTTGAATCTGCCCCAGATCCAGTGCACAATGGGCCATGATTACATTACGCAGGGTTTGTTTGTTTTTAATCTAGATTACTTAGTAAATCTTAAAATAATAGAATAAACAGGAGTTGAAACTTTGAATTTCATGTAAAGAAAGAGAACTTGCAGATAAACAAAAAGATTGGCACCCCATGACATGATTCCAACAGTGGTAATCTTCACTATGATTTCTTTAGATCCTACTATATTCTAATGAAGACTCCAGGCATTTTAAATCTTAACAATAGCTAGTACCTTCTAGTACTCTAAGTCTTAAACATAACTCTATTAGGTAACTCTATTAGGCAAATATTATAATTCTCCCTTATTATGGATAGAACTAAAACACAGAGGTGTTAAATAATTTTCCAAAGGGCACACAACTATTAGGTGATTGAATTAGAAACTGAATCCTTATCTAAGTTTAGAATCCAACCACAATCTTTTCACTACTTCATTTGCTATATTAAAGCATTTTAAGAAATGATTAGAGGGCTGACTTTTGTTAGTTATGAGAAACTAAAGTGAAATCTTTTTTTTTTTAATTTTTTTTGTTAACGTTTTTATTTATTTTTGAGACAAGAGAGAGACAGAGCATGAGCAGGGGAGGGGCAGAGAGAGAGGGAGACACAGAATCTGAAGCAGGCTCCAGGCTCTGAGCTGTCAACACAGAGCCCGACGTGAGGCTCAAACTCACAGACCGTGAGATCATGACCTGAGCTGAAGTCGGATGCTCAACCAACTGAGCCACCCAGGAGCCCCTAAAGTGATATCTTACAAAGAAAATATAAAAAAGCAGAAATTCTTGTACATATTTTGCTAAAGTAAATCATATTGGAGAAGGCACAGGAAGATAGTGTTCAATTATAAGAAAATAAAATTGCACTTAAGAAGAAATATTTAAAAGAAGTCTTCTCATATAATTTTCATAGCTAACTAATAACGAACTGTGTCATCAATGACATATAAAGGTTTCTGAAGCTCACATTTCTTAGATATAAAATAGACTCAAATAATCTATTTTTTAGGTTACTTGAACCCATAATTCTCTCTATATCTACTTTTAAATTCAAAACTCTTTCAAAGATATATATTTTAAATAACAGAAATAGAGATTGCTTCTTGGCCTCTTAGCTAATATTAAATATAAATAACAGAAATAGAAATAATGCAACTTGTTTCTAGGTATATGTAAAGCTCTAATCAAAGAACAATTAGTTTTACTAAATAAATACACAATGTCAAAGACGAATATTGAATCCAAGATACATGGTGCTGCTAAATAGCACGCCTTTGGATAACTATAATGCAGCACATTCATATAAGAATAGACTAACTGATTTGTAGTCTTGGGAAAAGTAGATAGGAAAAAATCATACCAAGAATGTAGAACATTTTCTTCAAGAACACAATTTACTAGCTATATCATTCAGGAAGTAAAGCTGTCCTAAGATAGCTTCACTAATGCTGATTTACCCAAGCAATTAAGATAAATTTCTAAATTATAAATTATTGATAAGATATTTTTAAACAAAAATTCATTAAGCGTATTGGTTTCATATTGCTACTATAATAAATTTGCACAAACTTAGTGGCTTAATACATACTTTCTGTTGTACTTCCAGAGGCCAGAAATATGAAATCAGTTTCAATGGACAAAAGTCAAGGTATTAACAAAGTTGCATTTACTTCCCAAGGCTCTAGGGGTCAGTCTAGAGCCCTAGACACCACCAGCATTTTCTAGCTTCTGGACACCACCATTCCTTGTTTGGTGACCTTTTCCACGCGTCTCTCACACTTCTTCCTTCCATCATCGCATCACCCCCCTTCCTACTTCTGACCTCACCTCTCTCTTATAAGGACCCTTATGATGATATTTATGGCCTGTCAGGATGGTAGTGGGTTGAATTATGTCCCCCTAAAATTCATATATGGGTTTAGTCCTAACCACCGAGACCTCAGAATGTGACTTTATTTGGAATTAAAGTCACTACGTATGTAATTAATAAAGGTCAGATTATTATGGTGGGCCCTAATTCAATATGGCTGATGGCCTTATGAAAAGGAGAAATTTGGATATAGAGACAAACACCAAGCACAGAGGGGAACACATGTGAAGATGAAGGCAGCAATCTGCATGATACTTCCATTGGTCAAGGAGTATGTAAGACTGCCAGAAAACAAGCTAGGGGAGAGGCCTGGAACAGATTCTCCCTCACAGCTCTTGCAGAGAACCAACCCTATTCACACCTTGATCTTGGACTTTCAGATCCCAGAACTATGAGACAATAAATATGTGCTGTTTAAGCCACCCAGTGTGTGGTACTTTGTTACAGCAGCCGTAGCAGACTAATACAAGGATAATTTACTATTTCAAATCCTTAACTAAATCGCATCTGCAAAATCTCTTTTATACATGAGGTAGCATTCATAAATATCTGGTGTTAGGGAGCAGATATCTTTGGAAGGTTATTATTCAGCCTGCCACAGCATGCTTATTGTCATTCCAATTTATACTTTGGCAGATATAGGGTAAATAAAACATACTCCCTTCCCCCAAGATTCAGTGTTATTCATAGTTCAAAGATCCAAGTATCATGTGGACTCTTTGCAGGAATTTATATGGATTCTAGCAACCTGCTGTGATATTTTACTGAGAAAATTAAAGAAAATGCAGCTTGAAGAAGGAAAGTTTTCCATATCACAAAACTGTTCTTTGCCCCAAAAAATTGGTACTTTTGACCTAATCCATTTTCCAGATTAAATCGATTCCATGAACAAATGGATTTAAGAGTAATAGGATGACTTATTTTATTTCATTCCCGTAATAAGAATCACTAATAATTAAGACTATATCTCAATAATATCTCAGAATTTTACCAAGAAAATAAAACAATTTATTTTTGTATTATAATATTGCATGATTAATCAGTGTGCATTTTAATGTTATATACATAGAATGCTTGCATATGTTTACAGAAATACATTGGGAAAGGTCAATTCAGGAAATACAAACCTGTCAGTAACTTCACAGTCTGACAGTTTATCTTTTCAGATTCCATTCAACATACGATTTATCCTTTTCTCATCTCCCAGGTTCTCTTCTAAAAGGCCAGAATCTATAATCCCATATATTATTCACACAGGAAGGCAGAAAATAAAAACCGCTGTAGATATTTTAAGCAGAAAAGTAGTCAAGACAGGGAATTAGGTACTTATAATTTTGTTGGAGGGACTCGAGGATCAGAAATCAGGGTAAGTCATAGCATTTCAGCAGCCAAATAGCCACTACTGCTGCTACTGAAGATGCTTCTGCACTTCTTCCATACATATCACACCGAACACTAGATGCAGGCTCAAAGTCAGGCCACTGCCTCCCTTTCTAAATACTCATATCTCCACCATGTTGCTTGCCAACTGGCACAGCAGGAAATGTGTAGCCTCCACTTACTTCCATCTTCCATGTCTCATACAAAGTTAAATGATGAGCAGAATCTAATTTGCATCTAGACCTCTAACTTCAAGGGAGTTTTCTCACTTTCTACCTAGAAGGAAGTTGAGATAGTAACCTATGAGAGTCACCATTTTCTCCTGCCATTGAGGCAGAGAGATAGAAAATGCGTAAAAACTAAGAAGAGAAAGAACAGAGAGGCTATAATGAGAAGAGACGGTCATTCTCAGATTAACCGGGTACAGACATTTGATAGAGCAATAATTAGTATGGCATTTGCATGAAATTATAAATATTATGTTCATCAAGTCTAGAGACGCCTTAAGTAGTCAAATGTTTAGGTTGTTGCACTCTAAAAATTCCACAAAATCTGTCCTAAGACACACTTAATCCATCATAAAATAGCATGGGATGAGGAATAGCTAAAGTATCCCCGATCTATGAAGATACTAGGTTGACAAAAAGAGAAAATGCACCATCTAGTCACGTTGAAGTGGCAATAATCTTATACCCCCTATATTAGTTAGGAGTCTTTAAAGACACATGAATTCCGGTTCAAAATGGGAAATTTATTTTAAGTTTATTTATTTATTTTGAGAGAGAGAGAGAGAGAGAGAGAGAGAGAGCACACAGGAGGGGCAGAGAGAGGGAGAGAGAGATAATCCCAAGCAGGCTCCACACTGCCAGCACAGAGCCTGATGATGCAGGGCCCAAACTCATGAACCGTGAGATCATGACCTGAGCTGAAATCAAGAGTTGGACGCTTAACCGACTGAGCCACCCAAGCACCCCCAAACTGGGAATTTAAAAAGAAATGTTTTGGGTTTTTTTTTTTTTTCATTAGAAAAGTTTAACTCTAGGTGGCTTTATGTATGGGTTGATTCCTGAATTCATTTAAACTACCAGGACCTGGTTTGTCTTGATTTCTTGGTTCATTCCTCTGGCTTCTCATCTAGGCTCCATGAGAAGATTTTAGGTAATTCCAAACTCATGCTTTCCCCACATCCTGTACATTCATGTCCATCAAAATAGTTGGCAGATTCTTTCTTCCAAGTCTAAACCACGTGCTTATGCCTGTGGTCAGAGGTGAAGTGCAGTTCACCCAAAACACAAAAGTTGATCTTGGGAAGGAACAATGCACCAGAAAAAAAAAACAAAACAAACCTGAATACTATTATCAAAGAAGAGGCAATGTTTTAGATACATACTTGAGTTTACTACATCTCCGAGCCCTCAGTTGGCCCCTGCTGCCCTCCACTGGTTCTGGAGAGAGATGGACAAAAGCCAGATAAATGCTACATTTCACTACACGTGGACTTTAGCCTCACATCCCTATGTGGAGTTCTGGAAAATTAGGCACTAGGTGTGTGACAAGGGCTCCTTTCCTTTGGGTTGGCTACGGGCCTTGGGCCTAATGCAAGCTGCTGGACCCTTGGCCCTTTTCCCAGAGACTCCCGCGGTAATGTTACCACACAGTTGGCTATAAAAGGCAAGGACAGACAAATCTATGGTAGAGCACACTGCAGAAAGAAATAAGGAATATTTGCCTAAAGACAAGTTTTTTTCTACTCCTCTTACTAAAGCTGCATCCTTAGAAACACAGCTTAATCTTTTTCCTGTCCTGTTTGAAAATATAGCACTTCTTTGAAGGTAGAGGATGAGATGGACTTTGAGAGTTGGAGACCTGACAAAAGGCCCATGAGCAGACGGAACAGAGGGCAGACTTTTTTCTTGTAAGCTTTTAGCTAAGGAGCTGTTCTGCTCCTTGGTGAGGAAGAAATATTAATTTAAATCAGAAAGTTTCAAATTTTTAAATTCAGCTCTTCCTCATATAAAAATGAAAAACTCACACCCTCAATCACTGTTATCTGGATATTTCACAAGTCAGTATCAAAATCCACATAAAGATCATTTTCAAAGGTATCGAGGCATATTGTTATCTTTAATTTGAATACAGAGAGTCCAGCTGGATGGTTGGCTTGACAGATGCATATCCGTTCTATAAACTCTGAATAAGGAACATACTTCCCTTCATTGGCTTTTATTATGCTGCCAATTTGTAAATGATCTCAGTGTAAAGAAACATATCCTATTACTTTGAATAGGCTTTTTAAAACTAAGCATGCATTCAAGGTTGCCTTAGACTTTGTTCCCTGGGGGAGGGGTTGGGGACAAGAACGGACAGGGCACGGGCAAGAGGGGCTTCTTTCCAATCCCCACTGAGAACCACAACCCTCAATTATTTGTTACTGCAATGCATATATCATTATATTTAATTTATATTTTTAACAAATGATGTAAGTTTACTCTGCATTGTGTTTGAAGCAAATTATCTCAAACATAGTGTATTATTAAGAAGCAAATGATTCAAGAAGGATGTATCCATGTATCTTTAGCAGTCAGAGATGGCTGGTATCTTTTCTAATTGTTCATGCCCAGCCCAGGGTACTCAGCACCCATATCAAATTGTTTAATTATGTAGATATTTTTAAGTTGTCTTTGCATAGAAATATATAGGCAGGCAGATCAATGAAGCCTAAAATAAAGAATAGAATGATGGGGCACCTGGGTGGTTCAGTTGGTTAAATGGCCAACTTGAACTCAGATCATGATCTGATGGTTCATGAGTTCAAGCCCTATATTACACTCTCTGCAGTCAGCACGGAGCCCAGTTCGGATCTTCTGTCCCTCTCTCTCTCAATTTCTCTCTCTCTGCCCCTACTCTGCTCACACTATCTCTCTCTCTCTCTCTCTCTCTCTCTCTCTCTCTCTGTCTCTCTCTAAAAAAAAGAATAGAATGATTGCCAGAGGCAGGGAGGGGCTAGAGAGTGAGTGAAATAGGTGAAGGGGGTCAAAAAGTACAAACTGCCAATAATAAAATAAGTCATAAATGTGTAACATACAGCATGATGATTATAGTTAGTGATATTCTTCTGCATTTTTGAGTTATGAATAGAGTAAATCTTAAAAGTTCACATCACAAGAAAAACATTTCTAATTATGGTGACGGATAGTAACTAGACATTGTGGTGATCATTTTACAACATAAAGAAATACTAAGTCATTATGTTGTACACCTAAAACTAATATAATGTGATATGCCAATTATAGCTCAATAAAAATTAAAAATAATCCAGAGTTCATACAGGGACTTTAAAATGGTAAAAGTGACATTTTAAATCAATGCGACTAGGGGCACCTGGGTGGCTCAGTCGGTTGCATGTCTGACTCTTGACTTGGGCTCAGGTCATGATTCCAGGGTCACGGGATCAGGCTCCATGCCTCTCTCTCTCTCTCTCTCTCCCACTGTCTCTCTCTCTGTCTCTGTCGCTTTCTCTCCCTCTGCACTTCCCCCACTTGTTCACACACACTCTATCTCAAATTTTTAAAAATAATAATAAAATAAATAAATGTGACTAGAGAAACTATTGAATCTATAGTGTTCGGGCAACTGACTAGCCTTTTTTTATTTTTAATACAACTGGGGAACTATGTCACTGCTTGCTGCTTTCTAAAATCCAGATGAATAAATGTTTTTAAGGCCAAAAAACGAAACCATAAAAGTATCAGAAGAAAAATGGGTAAATCTTACTTACAATCTTAGACTAGATAAGGACATTCTAAGTTTTATCACAGACTGCAGACGCTATAAAAGAAAATATATACAGGATTGACTACACAAAATTTCTACATAGAAAGGGAGAAGAAAATTTGTTAAATGTTTGCAACACATTTGAAAAGCAAAGGACTAATATCTAAACAGAAATAACGTTTGCAAATCAAAATCAATTAAAATTACAAATATAAATAACCTAGCTGAAACAATACAGAACAGAAATAGAGAAACTAAAATAAACAATAATTACATTAGAAAATTATTCTTCACTGATGACACAATTAAAGAGAGATAATATTGGAAGCATGTGCATGACTCGAAATTTTTAAAACTTTTGGAGAGGAAGTTAATTTGTTTAATCATTTTGGAGGGCAATTTGGAAGTGTTTGTCAAAATTTTAAATGCATGTTTCACTCTTTGATCCAGCTTTCCCATTAATAAAAATTTTGGCAGATACACTCAAATAGGTACGCACACACACATGCACACACAAACACACTATTATTTGTAGAAGGGAAAACATGAAAGACCTAAATGTCAATGAACTAGGTACTAGTTAAATCATGACGCATCAATGTAATATTTTATTAGGTTGCCAAGAGAAAGAACAATGTGATTTATATGAACTTTCGATAAAAGGGAATCAAAATAATTCTTAAGTGGAAATAAGACAAAAGCATAAGTCGGTATCACATGATCCATTTTAGTAGAAATATGTTCATATGTATTTATATACATAAAGAAAAGCACTAAATTTTTAACAGCGGTTACCTCTAGGAGTTTTTTTACTTTATTCATGCCTATATTTTCTGACTTTTATATGTATTCATAAAAATTGAAGGTAACTTCAATTTAAAAATTTTTAAATTATTTTTATAACGAGTATAAGTTTTGACAACACAATTTACCTTTGTTCAAATTGCCAGATATTCCGGTTATTGAGCTTGAAGCTTCAGATTTGTCATCTGTGAATTGGGGGTAATGACTGATTCTTTGGAGTTTGGAGGAGGGTAAAAGGTGATAACGCACTTCAGTGCTTATCCTAGTGCCTGAAATATAAAAACATTCAATAAATGGGAGCTGCTATTATGATATTATTACGAATGCCCTAATACTGCTATGAAATGTAAAGGTAGCAACATCATGTTATTGTTATAAATAAATACATGAACGCAGAGACTCAAATTATGATTGCAATTATCATTTAGACAAAATAAACAGCATCTTGTACTAAATAGTTCCGTAGATAAGTTTATTTATTTCTAATGGATTTCTCCACACATTCTTAATAGATTTAAGGCAAAGTGTATAAGATCATAAAAAATATTTAATATTTGAGCATCACCTGGGGAAATGAAATTACATAGGCAGTTAAACTGAATAATTCTTACTGGAAATGTTTTAATTATCCATCCACCCTGAAATTGCCTAAATTTGCTATATGGAAATACATATTGCTAGCTAATAGCCAACCCTGTTTTACTTTTGGATAAAGTGGAAAGAGCTAAAAGTACCCACTAGCTCTATGGACACCCAAAGTGACAAACCCTGATTCCCTCTCAACACCTGTATCTAAAATACTGCTCCATGCTGGGATTATTTAGATAATTTCTATGACAAGAACGTTTATGTGCGCTTGGGTCTATGTGTATCTTTTTCAGAAAATCAATCTCTAAATGAAAATGGACCCTAACCAGGATTTTTGAGAAATAAAAATCTTCTAATCTTTCTCATCTCTTCAAAGTTTAAGACAAGAAAGTTTTGGCAAAATAAACACTGCCTCCTTGTTTGGAAAAAAAGACAGGCTTTTTATTCTATTCTTGTAGCACTATGCTATTTAAAAATACATGTGCAATTTAATTGACATTATAATAAATGATATGGCAAAGTGTTGTTGAACAGTAAAGGACACAGAGATATTATTTCCCTTTGTTACTATGAATAGAACCACCCAGATACCAATTAACATCTCATCACTATGATTACCTTTTATTGTTCTTGTTCCCCTAATCAAACTCACACTTTTTTAGTTTATATTTTGATTTCAAAAAGTTATGCTAAGAAAAGATTAAATTTATTATGAATGCAAATAAATGTGAAGCATATAAAGCTAATTAGGTTTATAACCACTGAGAATAATATGAAAAAGAAAATTAAATTGCTTTGCTTCAAGGAAAACCTTGCAGGAAACATTTGTTGAATAAATATGAAAGAAAAAATTTTAATGTTTTCTCACATAGTTGATATTTGGCTTTTAGTTTTACATGTGGAAATCATATGCATTTTCTTTAATTCTTAATATACACTGACTACTGTCTTTATTATATATTAGCATTATGTGTTGGTGGTAGGAGAGAGGGGAGAAATATATTTACCAAACATTTAAATGGAGCTCTCACAATTTTTAAAGCTTAACAGTGACAGATTCCAAGAACAAGTGAAAATTTATGGGAAACACAAAGATACACCAAAAGTTTTGGTGATAAAGTAATATTAACTAAATACTGTTTTGACATGTGTGACACGAGAACAATTTAATGAGTTATGTCTCTTAAAGATATTTTCTTTAATTATATATCTCAGCTATTCCCTAGATTCTCAGCCATTTAGCAGACAATACTTTCTATGCAAGTATTTCGTTTATTATGGAAATGGGATTTCAATGTTGAAATGCATCCGTGATGATTTATTGACTAGTTTTAGGTCCCATGTAAGGAAGAAGAGTGTTGAGTGGAAGTTTGGCACAGTAATGATTTTTTTTTGTTCCCCAGCTGACAGGTTTACAGGATTAAGCTTTAGAGTGTTTGCTAGCATCCCCAGGATGCCTTTCCATAGTGGAGCGGAGTTTAGATCGACTCTGGGGTATTAGCACATGATGAAGGTAATCTGTTTCCTCAGCTGAAGCTCACAAACAAAGCAGTTAAATCCCCATCACAAATGGCCATACTGGGACTCATTACACTTTTCATAGGCCTGGATCTTTTTGTTTCTAAGTCCCTAAAACATTTATATAGGGCAATGAAATTTTCACAGAACCTGAGCCAATTCCTTTAACGAAGAATGAGATACATTGCTTTGAAAGGTACAGTGTTCTTCCAAAAGTAGGAAGGTAATTTAAGGAGCAAAGAAAGAATGGAGGAATGAAGGATAAACACCACCTCCACGGTTCCTGGTTGAAAATAGAGTAGGGACGTTTGTCTAGAAATGCTGCTTAGTTGGCCAAGGTTTTCATTTACATGTTAACTTGACAAACCTCGGTTGAGTTTCTACCATGTGCCAGGTTTGGTGTGAGGAGCTGAAATAAGAAAGTGGGTATGTCATGATATCAATCTCCAAGGGGTTCAGTGCAGCAGAGGAAAAAAGTCTGTAAAAATTGTTATGAAACACTGCGGTCGGTGCACGTGGGTGGCCAGTTAAGCGACTGACTCTTGACTTTAGCTCGGGTCGTGATCTCACAACATGATCTCATGGTTTGTGAGTTCAAGCTCTGAGTAGGGCTCTGTGCTGAGAGTAAGGAGCTGGCTTAGGATTCTCTCTCCTTCTTTCTCTGCCCTTTCCCTGCTCGTGCTCGCTCTCTCTCTCTCTCTCTCTCTCAAAATAAATAAATAAACTTAAAAAAAAAAACCAATGTGATAGGCTCTGTCAAAAGATAAGGAAAAAGTGCCTAACATTGTGGGACCAGGTAGAAACGGGCTATTCAGAGAGTATTGGGGCTGGGATGAATGAAGAAGACAGGAACACGAGACAGCCTTAGAGATATATGAATTTATATGTTCAGAAGTGACAATTTCTTGGTATAAAGTAAGAAGAGCTTTTCTGGAAAATGTTTTTTAAAGTTTCAGAATATTGGTTTGCTGAGTGCAATAAATGTTAACTTTCTAAGTAAGTGGAGTCTAGCATTATGACCTTTCTTATGTAAGTTCCTACTTACCAAGCCATAGGTCTACCTTTATAATGGGAAATGAGGGGCGCCTGGGTGACTCTGTCAGTTAAGCGTCTGACTTTTGATTTCAGCTCAGGTCACGATCTCATGGTCATGAGATAGGGTCCCCTGTCGGGCTTTGCGCTGACAGTGCGAAACCTGCTTGGGATTCTCGCTCTCTTTCTGCCTCTCCCCATGTTGGCACTGTCTCTCTCTCTCTCTCTCAAAATAAATAAATAAATATTTTTTTAAATGGAAAAAGAAACGCCTACAGAAACATTAAACCAACATAGATGTTAGACCTTTAATAATATGTCATAGATATATAGTCATTATATGTCATCTTTATAGAGAGATAGATGGAAAACGATTGAGATTCATGAAAGCCTACTGGGCACTGAGGTTTGAGAGCTAAAAACACGAACTGTTCTGTCAGTGATCAGTCTGTGCAGTACTGTATGTATATTACACTAACAGTGCCCTAAGATCAGAAGCTGTGCTGATTTTGGTGAACTTAAGTCAGATAGCTAAAAACTATCGTTTATGGAGAACTTCTGTGGTAGGTTCTCTTCTAAAAATGTTCTACAGGTGCTGTCTTTTTAAATCCTCGAAAATCTTCATAAAGGAAATTGTATTATTTTATAAATAAAGACATGAAAAGGCTCAGTAACTTGCCACAGGTGAAAATGATGGAACTGGGTAGATGTGGGTTTCGGACCCAGGTCGTCTCACTCCAGGGCTCACACAGGTAAACCAAGTCTATTTTTTCTAAATAATAATTATTTGATTTTTTTCTCCTGAAAATTTGGATTAATTGGTTACTCTTTTCTAAAGATGTTTTATCCACAGCAATAAGTATTTCCTGCTACTTGCCTATGATGTTATTCACAGAGTACTTTCCATGGATAGCCTATTGCAGAGTACTAAAGTGAGATCCTTTTAAAGGGATAATTCTAGTGCTTAGCACATAGTAAACACTCAATAAGGAGTGGTAATATCGTGAATAGAATTGCTTTTCCTGGGAACTCGGGATATAAGTATATATATGTTTACATCCAAGAAAATTTTTTTATGTCTATCAAAAGTTTCTTGCTGAACTTGAACCGGTCTCAGAGGTCCAAAGTGTCCTCAGAGATATACTATTCTGGGAATATCTGAAAACCTGATAGTATAAAGGAAAACATTTCAGTAGTTTGTCAACTACAGTGAGGGAAGGGATATAAACAGTAGTATGATATACTAGTTTGAGAACTCACCCGGAAAGCAGGAGAACCAAGTTAGTTTTCTAGCTTTGCCACAAATTTACTGTATAACCTGAAGAATTCATTTCATCTACTTTGTCTTCAGTTTTTCACTTGTCCATTGAGGATTTTGACTTAGACAAGAAGGACTTTTCCCTTCCTTAAGTGCTATGAAACTGTGCTTTTTACAGTAGCTATCTATCCGGCCTTCCTGTGTTTATTTATTTGCTTAAGAAACAATTTTACTGAGTGGCTATCTTCTGGTAAGTACTGGGGATAGATATGTGGAACATATCCACAAGCAGGAATGGAAGAAAAAGAAATTATAAATAAATCTTATAAGAAATTATAATAAACAATTAAAAAATAAGGTGATTGGCTACTAGAAAGTGAGGGTTCCTAACTCTGGTTGAATATGGGTGAAGAATTATACGTGATTTAAAAGAAGACAAAAAAAACATGGTAAAGCATAGTAGATCCAAGGGATAGCAAAAACGTTTGTATAACTGGAGCATAGAACCTAGGCATAAAAGAAAATAACATAGAAAATGGAGAAGAGGCATTTTACAAATGAGCTTGTATTCCATACCAACGAGTTTAAACATTAGCATCTATTTGAAGATTTATAGGCTAGGATATAGTGTTTGCCAAAATGAACTTTTTCTGTTCACTTAATATTCCCAAAATTCACCTACTTGATCATCAAATTCTATCTCCTACTTTCTCACTAGTCCATTCACTCTTCTATGCCCTCAGACTAACGTTGCTAGTTTAGGACTTGTTCATTTTTTTACCTGGATTTTACAATTTTGGGGGAGGGGAAATATCACAGGAAAAGTGGAGAACTACTGTTCTATATGCATCTAAATTTTCTTCTCTAGTTACTAAAGAACAAAGTTTTATTGTCTAAAGGCAATTCCTCCACTTCTTCTTTATTCCATCCTTTTTTTTTTTTTGTCTTTTTTAGGAAAACATACACTCCTGATGACGCATCTCTTGAGTATACTAAAAATTCTTCCTCTCGTATGGACACTACTCATTTGCATTTACTGCTTGAGATCCCAAGTTAAAAAAATTACTCCTTAAACTCTTCATACTCTTCCAGACCCAACACAAAACACTCTGTAGCATAAAACCTTAAGAGTTTCCCCTTATTTATTGCCTCAGTTTCCTCAGCATTCACTTCTCAATCCCCTCAAGTTCTGCTTCTACTCCTATGAATCTCTTGAAACTCTTAATTAAGAAATCTCTTAATTAAGACTACCATTTTATATCCAATGAACATAGTTCATTATTTATCTTTTTGAACTCTCAGCAGCATTGTGCATAATTAACCTCTCTTTTCTGCCTGAAACACTCTCTGTTCTTACTTTCTGTGTCTCCATATACTCCTAGTTTTCTCTATGCTTCTATGGTGGCTTTTTCTGTCTCCTTTAATGATTCTTTAAATGATATAATTCTTCAATTCACTCTTTGCTTTTTTTCTCTATCACTGTTCTCTGAGCAATTTTAACCATGTCCACGACCTCACATATGATCTATACTGCAGCCAAAGTGTTATCTTCAAAATACACCTCACCCCTGTGTTCCAGACACACGCATTCACTTCCCTCCTTGATATTTCATGGAAGTCGCAATGCACTACAAACACTACATGTCCAAAAACTTACTCCTGATATTATTCTTCAAGTCTTGTCATCTTATTTTCTTATTTCAGTAATTGGCACCATCATTCATCCAGTTATTCAAGCCAGCAACCTAATTCTAAGCAAGGGATCAATTTGTTTGTCAATTTCTTATGTGCAGACCACTTTTAGAGAACTCTGAACACTGCCTGAACTCTGCAGATTCCACTCACAATTGTATCATCTACTAAAGTTAGTGTTTGCTCATGCATGTTGTGTCCTCATGTATAAGAGTGGCACTTAACCACACTCTATGCCCCAAAAGTGCCTTACCTGAAAAAGACATCAGATTCACAGGCAATAAAAATTATCAAATGGCTGGTTCATGGATGATTAGTGTGGAAATCCTTGAGATGTCAGAACGGCCCATGGAATATTTCAGCGGCATCGACCGCATCTAAACCCCTGGCTTTAGCTAGCGTCTGCACAAAGAAGCAGGATTCTGTTAGTCGGACTGTTGTCATAGGTTTTACAAATTTCGTGGGGATAAAAAAGAGTGAATGCTTTTTATAGGCCAAACTATATCACTTCCTTTTTCCTGGGTAGTTATTTGATAGAGCCACTCTCTCCCAAAATTTCACCCTTACGTATTTAATTAATGATTTTCATTCTGTAAATTCAAACTTTTGTGATGAAGAATGACCCAAAGAGGAAAAGGAGGAGATATTTTGTGACCCACTATAGGCCAGATAAAGATTTTTATAAGGAGAAAGATATTCTGGTCTGTTATTAAGAAAACTATGAAAGTCGCAAAAAGGTTAGACTATCATTCACATGGAATCTGTGATAAATGTTGACTATGAGGACATTAATTTTAAAACCTGAGGTTGTTATAATAAATATGCCAACCAATATTTTCTTCATTAAACAAAAATTATTCAAAACATGTAATACAGGATATACTTGATTCTGGTTTTATATGTATATTTTCCTAGTTATCAGCTACAAATATGTGGGAAAAAAATGAGTTGGCTATTGATATTTTTCACACAGGTACATAAACCTAGACTTATACTAATAGATCACTGGTGCATGAATTCTAAATCTCTTAGCTGCACAAGATTGTGGAATGCATTGTGGAGTTAATTAAATTGTTAATGTGAATTTATATGGTTTCAGAAGTATTTTTTTCACAATACACTTAAAAAAACCAGAAGATACGCCAGCCTATTTCCCTGACTTTGTATTCTAATTATCATCAGCATTAAATTAGAAGTATGGGTATAATCTCTACTTAGCCCAACTTGGAGAGTTTATTTTGTTCTCTTCACTGAAGCTGTGTTTATATTATTGATTGTTGTGAATATTCATCGTGGAATACTAGAAATCTTTCAGGTCTGACATTTATGCTTTACCCCACTATACGGTGGTTTCAACTCTTTAACTGCAAGCATTTATATTTAAAAAGTTCCCAACTAATAGATTTTCTTTCCTGAACTAGTTATGTTCAAGCAATTCTATCAATTCTATTACATAGTTGCATAAATATGGATTTTAGTAATTTTGTGTGAGAACAGCCAATATATTCATGGTGCTACCTATTTCCTTATTATAAGACATATTATAATAATTATATTTATCAAAGCAAACCCTTGTATTTGTTATATTTAAAATTTGTGTGTTTCACTTCATGAATATTCTGGAGAAAAAGGGTACGTTTTGGCCCTTGAGTAACCACAGGTTCATGTTGGATTGAGGAGGTGGGTAGTTATTTTTACCAACAAAAATGTTAACTTATCTGCATTAGCACTTCCTGTATGTCAGGAATGACAACAGGTAGTCATTAGGAATGTGCTTGTAATTAAATATTGCTAACACAGAGTATTATATGTAAATTGTCTTTTTAAAATTTTTTAAGATTTTATTTTTAAGTAATCTCTCCACCCAAAGTGGGGCTGAAACTCACAACCCCAAGATCAAGAGTTGTACACTCTAGGGACACCTGAGTGGCCCAGTGAGTTAAGTGTCTGACTTTGGCTCAGGTGATGATCTCATGGTTCATGAGTTCAAGCCCCGAGGAGGGCTCTGTGCTAACGGCTCAGAGCTTGGGGCCTACTTCGGATTCTGCTGGATTCTGTCTCCCTTTCTCTCTTCCCCGCCCCCGCTCATGCGTGCTCTCTCTCTCTCTCTCTCTTCTCTCTCTCTCTCTCTCAAAATTAAATAAACATTAAAAAAATACTTAAAAAAAAGAGTTCTGTGCTTTACCAACTAAGCCAGCCAGGTGTCCCTATAAATTGTCATTAAATAAATTTTTTGAAAGTTAAATTCTGAAGGTACAGAACAACACTCATATGAGTGTTGAAAAGTTTGGATGTGAAAATCTTTAAAAAACTGAAATTTCATGATGGTCAGCCATAAAATACACAAAGTACCAAGTCTAATTCTCTGTCCAATTGTTCATATCAGAAAATTTTAAATGATTTTTCTGAGATCATATTGCTTGTTAATTCATATCTGCATTCATTTACTTGACAAATAATTATTGAGCATGTATCATGTATTAGGAATTATTCTATGCACTGGGGGTAGAACAGTAAACAAAATAGTCTTGTTTCCTGTTCTCTCAGTTTATAATCTATAAAGAAAGGGTAAAAATTAAACACATTTCAAAGAATAATTTCAAGACATTAGTTAGAACATGACCAATATTCACTCATGTCTGAAGGAGATTACACATATAAAGATTGTCTCTCCAAACAAACAAAAAAATAGTGTTTATAAAAGCTAAATCTACAGATACTGTATACATTATATTCTATGGTCTTTTTCTCTCTTGGGTATGCTGATTGACTGAAAGCTATTGGGAAGACCATTTTGCCATTAATGAAGCTAAGTTATCAGAGAAGGCACTTACAGTTATTTATAGGCTTCCCAATAAACATTGTAATTTTGCTTGTGAGATCAAAGTCATGGCCTCTCCTCAGTATGATGGTTGCTGTTGCCTTCATTACATGCTTCCCCTTTATTCAGCCCAGATTTGTGCCACTTCCCACATTAGAACTATTTTGAAACTATCTTATTCAACCTCAACTCCAAGAAGAATAGGGTTAATTGTGATACGAGACTTTGATTTCATTTTGAAGTAATATCAGGTGGATGTTTGTCAGCGATAACGGCTGAGTAAGAACACCAAAGCATCTAGCCATCAAACAGGATAGGAAGGCAAGAACTGTGAGGACAATTACACATATCTTGAGAAACTTTAGACTATTTCCTATTCACCCAAGTAGGCCAAAAGCAGCCAGGTTAGTTGTTTAAACTATTACAAAAGAATAATTATATCAAGAGGTGGGAGAAAAATATATGCACAAGAAAAGTTGCAGGGTTCTCTGAACAGGGGTCTTGATCTGAAGGTTTTGGGGAGAACCTGAGTAGCTGTTTGGAACCGATGTCATCCTGTTCATCCATGGGTTATTGGGTAGCTGTCTACACCTAGAGGTTGTCTGGTTCTGCAGCCTTTTAATGAATCTCAGAATTAAATTTCTAGTGGGAATGTTTTACGATGTAGTAAAATACTCTAGAGGGGAAAAATAGCAAAATGCTTATATTTTCAAGGCACTGGTGTGATAAATTGGAAACTGGGTACAAGAAAGATTTTCTCTGTGAGCCATTTATTGGCTTCTGATCAAGGGCGAGAGGCTGGGAAGTCACACCGAAAGTCTACAGCCTTGTGTACTAGAACATAAAGACATGCCAGGGAACGAAGTGTAGGGAATCAGTCTCCACTTAAATATACTTGCCAAATTTTGACACGAGATAGCACTAGAAGATAGAGATCTGGTCTGTGAAACTATAGGATAAACATGTATGACACAATACCACAAAAGATAGGAAGAGGAGGAAATGTGTTAAAAGACTGTTAGACTTTAGCAGGATCAGGAAATAGTAAAAGTATTAATTTGTTTTATATGTTGAGGAGACAAGGACACATGCTGTAACTTAAGATAACTACAAAAAGACTAGAAAGATTTCGCCCCGGTATTCAAAGATGTTTCAATATTTAAAAATCAATTATTGTAATCTACTATATCAGCAGGTTAAAAAAGAAAAATCACATGATCATAACAATAGATGCAGGAAAAGCATTTAACAAAATCCAACACCCATTAATGATAAAAAATTCTAGGAATAGAGGCGAACCTCCCCAATTTGATTAAGAATTTCTATAAAATCCTACAGCTAATATCCTAACATACCTAATGATGAGAAATCAAAGCTTTTCTACTATGAACAGGTACAAGGCAAGGGTGTCCCCTTTCCCACTCCTTTTCAATATTATACTGGAAGTTCTACCTAATGCAATGAGACAACAAAAGGAAATTAAAAGTGTATGGATTGAGAAGTAAGAAATTTTTGTTTACAGATGACATCATAATCTATGTAGAATATCTGAACAACAATATACCACTATACACCCATTAGAACGGCCAAAATCCAGAACACTGACAGCACCAAATGCCTGTGAGGTTGGGGAGCAAAGGAAATTTTATTCATTGCCGATGGGAATGCACAATAGCATAGCCATTTTGGAAGATAGTTCGGTGGTCTCTTATAAAACTAAATATAGTCTTAGCATACAATCCAGCAATCATACTTCTTGATATTTACCCAAAAGTTCCTAACAAAAAACTGTACATGGGTGTTTATAGCAGCTTTATTCATAATTGCCAAACCTTGGAAGCAACCAAGATGTCCTTCGATAGGCAATGGATAAATGAACTGTGGCACATCCAGACGACGGACTATTATTAAGGGCTAAAAAGAAATAAGCGATCAATTCATGATAAGACACAGAAGAACACTAAATATATATTACTAAGTGAAAGGACCAACCCAGGGGCACCTAGGTGGCTCAGTTGGTTGAGTATCTGACCTAGGCTCAGGTCATGATCTCACAACTCATGAGTTTGAGCCCCGTGTCGGGCTCTGTGCTGATAGTTCAGAGCCTGGAGCCTGCTTCAGATTCTGTGTCTCCCTCTCTCTCTGCGCATCCCCTGCTCATGCTCTGTCTCTCTCTCCTTCAAAATAAATAAACAGTAAAAAAATTGTTTAACAGAAGTAAATAAATAAGAAAGGAACCAATCCGAAAAGGTTATGTATTGTATGATTTCAACTATATGATATATCTGGAAAAGGAAAACTATGAAAACAGTAAAAAGATCAATGGTTGCCAGCAATTGGGGGAAAGAAGGGATAAATAGGTGGTGCAAAGAGGATGTTTTAGGGCAGTGAAAATCCTCTGTATGATACTTTAATGATGGAAACATGTCAGTTTACATTTGTTCAGACCACAGAATTTATAGCATGAAGAGTGACCAGTAACATAAACTATAGACTTTAGATACTTATGATGTGTCAGTGTAGGCACATCAACTGTAGCAAATGTACCACTCTCACGGGGAACGTTTATAATGGGAGAAGCTGTGCATGTGTGGGAACAGGGGGGTATAGAGGAGATCTTTGTACCTTTCCCTCAATTTAGTGAATCTAAAACTGCTCTAAAAAAGTCTCAATTGAAAAAAAAAAGACTGAAAGATATCTCAATACATATATCCAACAAAAAACTCATATCTGGAATATAGAAAGAGAACTCATACAAATCAATAAGAAAGACAACTGAATTAAAAATACTCAAAATACTAGGGAAATGGACAATTCTCAAAAGGCCAATGAAGTATCACTGCATATCCTCTAGAATACCTTATATCTCAAAGACAGAATACACCAAGCGTTGTTAAAGATGTGTGTTAAAAGTTCCTTACATTGCTGGTGAGTGTAGAAATTGGTTAAACTACTTCAGAAAACCATTTAATATTATCTGAGAGCTAAACATATACCTTTTATGACCTAGCAAGTCCACTCCTAGATATATTAACAATTACACCATATCAGGGTAGACTAGGGAAATATCAGCCAGGTCAGGATGGGAAATACTTGAATTTTGAACAGCTGTTACATGGTCAAAAATTTACTTTCATTAGGAAAAGAAAGGAATGTAGCGCTTAATTTTTATTGCTTATATAGAAAGCAAACAATAAAAACTTCCATAGCGGGGAGCCCAGATGACTGACAGTTTTTCACAACCATCTAGGTGCTCCTTTGGATCTATTGCAGCATTTATAGAGGTCACGCTTCCCACAGGCTGCTTCCAGCTTGTCTGAGCACAGCAGGGTTATTGGTGCTGGTCCATTACTACCGGATGCATGACTCTTCTAATTGATGACTCTGGCCCCCAGCATGATAAAGCTTTCCTGGAATTGCACTGCTGTCTGAGAGTCTTCCAATCAAACCTCACTTCTTTCCTTTTATCTTCACGGGTGTCAGCAAATACAGACAACAGAAAGTGGTCTCAAAAGAGATCAGATTCCACTAATGACACACGTTAATTTCCCGAGGTTACTGCTTCTAACGAAGATATAAAATGGCAGTCTCAAAAAAATATTCAAGACCTATATTCTATGCATAAGCTCCAAAGAGTGTAGTTACTATACGTCATTAGAGGAGTGCCACTCAAGCTATGTGGTTTGGCCAGCTCCAGAGAAAAAGACTTAGGGATGCAAATTTTGGTAGGACCTCCCTGAAAAAGTGGCAAAAAGTAACTCAGAGACGTTTAGTTATAGTTGATACTTGTATCTGAGGAAGATCAATCCTGTTAAAGACTGTCTCTCTTAACAAATGAAAAGACAGTATTTATGAAAGAAAAATCACAGACGGTGTATAAAATAATCTTGTTTAGTCTTGTTTGCTTATCATCCCCTTGGACAACCGATTGACTGAAAGCTACCAAGTTGTCTGTTTGTCCTTAGACAGGTGTAAAGAGTTGTCAGGGGAGGCCATTTTTGTTCTTCGTGGGCTTTATGGGCTACCTGGGAAATTCTGAGATTTATGAGATAGTTACTGGTGACTTTTGTTGAGGCCTACACCTTAATTAGGCCATGCCATCATCATATCCCTCAGTGTGTTTTTCACAAATAAATTAACAAATTAATGTTAGCTGCTACTAAATTTTACTCAAAAATAAATAAATAAATAAATAAATAAATAAATAAACAAACAAACAAACAAGGGCTATGTGATAGATGGTGATGTTTACATGTAGGAGGAATGTATTTTAAGTGCATATTCATAGATATCCTCTCTATGGAGAGGAAGTGATCTTTGAGTTGAATCTTCAGTGATGATACAAATCAGTCATGCAAAGATTAGAAAGAGAATCCTCAGGGGTGCCTGGGTTGCTCAGTTGGTTGAGTGTCTGACTCTTGACTTCAGTTCAGGTCATGATCCTAGGGTTGTGGGATCCAACCCCATCTCAGGCTTCACACTGAATGTGTAGTCTGCTTAAGATTCTTTTTCTCTATCCCTCTCTCTCCCTCTGTTCCTCTACTGCACTTGTCCTCACTCTTTCTGGAAGGCAGGAAGGAAGGAAGGAAGAAAGGAAGAAAGGAAGAGAGGGAGAAAAAGAGAGAAGGAGAAAGAAAAGGAGAGAGAAAGAGGAAGAGAGAGAGAGACAGGGAGAAAGAGAGAGGGAGGGAGAAGGAAGGAAGGAAGGAAGGAAGGAAGGAAGGAAGGAAGGAAGGAAGGAAGGAAGGAAGGAAAGGGAGGTATTTTCCAGGCTAAGTGATCTGACATTAGAATTAATTTGTCTTATTTTAGGAACAACAACAAAAATAAGGTGCTTGGCCTATCCCTAAGACAGGAAAGGATAAATGAGCTTAACAGGAAAGGATAAATGAGCTTAGAAAAGTAGGGCACCGTAAAAGGTTTTCATTTTTTTAAGTGAAATTGGAGGCCAGTGGTAGGCATTATGTAGTACAGTTCTATGATTTGCTTCATGTTTTAAAAAGATTACTCTGACTTCACTACAAATAATGAATTGGGGGTAGAAAGAGTAGAAGCAGAAACACAAGAGACAGTAATTGATTATATCATTGAAAATACAAAGTGAAGATGAAGATCATGAGATATTTGAAGACAGCAGTACTAGGTGTGCTGCTAGACTGTTATTTGTGTAGGGAAAGAAAGAGAGAAATGAACACAGACTAGGGATTTGGGCATGAATTACTGGTGGATGTGGTTCCATCAACAGCTATCTAGGAAGAGTAGGTGAGAAATCAGAATCAAATGTTCTCCTGTGGACCTGCTTGGTTTAGCCTGCCCATCTGACATCCCAGTGAAGATGTCAAATGGACTGTTGTATACATAAGTCTGAAGGTCAAGAGTGACATCAGTACTGGTGATACATATTTGGAATGGTCAGAGTATGGATAATATTTTCAAGTCACAGAACTACACGAGACTTCCTTAAGAAAATGGATTTTAAAAAAAGGGGGGGGGGACTGACCAGGATGGAGCATTAGGGTATTTCAATATTTAGAGACTGAATAAAGGAGGACAACTTAAAAAAGGAAGAATCTAGAGAAGAGGGTATGCCAAAGATTATGAAAGGTCAAGTAACATGAAGACAAAAGGAAATAATCATTGCATTTAGAGATATGGTAGTCATGGGTTGCCTTAGCAAAATCAATTTCAGTGAAATTGTGGGGATGGAAGCCCATACGTTCCATTGTAATATGAGAGAACACTGAGAATGTTGGTTACATGAAGGTTGTTGGACAAGTATTTTGATGGAAGTCATTTCATCAAGTTGTTCCTATAAGATTGCCTTAATCCTGTAAGATTTTCTTAATGAAGTGTGGCATAAAGCACTGGGTAGGAGTAGAGGGTGCATGTTCTGTGGTATGGAAGAGAGAGGGGAAGTTTACTTTGCTATCAAATTTCACATATTTCAAAGGCTTGGCTATAGGCCCATGAAATTCTAATAAAATCAAAAAGATTAGTCTTTCCTGGGAGTTAATTCACGTGCATGTGACTAGAATGGGCTGCCATTTGTAACTAATTTTTCCCCCCAAAAAATAATATTTTGAGGTAATTCTAGGGAGGTAAGAGCAGTATGTTGGCCCCAAACAAGAAAATATTTGAGAATAAGTGATTTAAAAGGTGTATTTGAAGTGGTATAAAAATGTATTTGAGTTTGCAAACATTATGAAAGTTTAAATACTGAGCTCTGGGATGGGCTCCTTAACTATTCTATCAATATGTGACCCGGTTTTTATACCATTTAAAGAAGCAGTATCTTTGTTTTTCTCTAATTAAGTAAAAAATAAAAGATTGATGGTTATTAAATACAAATACATACTGATGCTCACATACATAGAGATAATAAATGAAGTCCAAAATGGTAAATGGGCACAAATCAGAAATGATTCCTAATACCCCAAGAAGAGGTTATATTTAGGAATATTCCTGTAACCAATGTGACAACCATTCAAAAGCCACACAAAAAATTAGCCTTTGTTTTTCCAAGTGGTAATATAACAGTGAAATAATTGATTCTTTACTATATGCTTGGTTCTTTGTATATATTACTACTAAATCTTACTATAAAACTGAAATAAAAACTCTCATCAATCCCCATTTTATAGATGAGGCAACTCTGATTCAGGGAGATAAATGACAAATCTAAATTCACACAAGTATTAAAGGTAGAGCTTGGATTCAAACTCGGGCCTTCTTAGTATGGTGCGGTACTCTTTCCACCATGCTACATTATCTCCAAAACAATATATAATAATTTGAGTGTTCCAGTGGTGACTGTGTATACAAAACTTTCAAAAGAGGACAACTATGTATGTATCTGACCAAAACCAGAGGCAAGACATGTCCTAGAATATTCTGATAACTTCCAGGAACAAGTCAACATGAATAACAATTTAGGTAATATTTAAATTCTGATTTTTTCGGGGCGCCTGGGTGGCTCGGTCGGTTGGGCGTCCGACTTCGACTCAGGTCATGATCTCACGGTCTGTGATTTCGAGCCCCGTGTCGGGCTCTGTGCTGACAGCTCAGAGCCTGGAGCCTGTTTCAGATTCTGTGTCTCCCTCTCTCTCTGCCCCTCCCCTGTTCACGCTCTGTCTCTCTCTGTCTCAAAAATAAATAAACGTTAAAAAAAATTTTTTTTAAATAATAAATTCTGATTTTTTTCTTACTACGTAAAATTTCCACTGAGCAAAATAAGATGATTTATTACATAGAATTCACAAAGTATACATTCCCAAACTTTTAAAACCATTCCCTACACACGCGCACACACACGCACACACTACCTGGTACCAGCAAAGGTTAGGAATAGTCAACCTCATGGCAATCCTGGGCATCTATCAAAGCAGCAAGAAGAGATATGATTGGCCATTGACAACATACACATCTACTGAATTGAACATTCTCCACTGAGTCTCAGTCTTTGTTTTTAAAGTCTGACAATATTTATTCTCATGCCATAGGGAAGAGTCATTTCTAAACAATGATTTCAAGAAAAGGCAAAGTCTTACCATTTAGCTGAATTAAACACCAAGAGGGTTTGTCGTATTTCATTCCATATGTATTTCATTTCTAAACTTTGTACACGAATTCACATCCACCATGTTCATCGTTTTCACCTAAATAGTGAATAACAAAAAAATAATAATTAGATTCTCTCTGAAACCACAACATCTTGGATTAGAATGGATATGCTTGAAAACACTAATGACTAAACATTTTGTTCGCTATTTTGAGCTGCACTTGCATTTAACGGCCCCAAATTACATAGCCTGATTGGCCAGATTTTTATGAAATCTGTTACTGTTTTTAAAATTATATTGTCTTCAGAGTGATTGTTGTTTGAAATGCATTAACTCAAGCATGTAAATGAAGAGATGTCTGTATTTAGTACGTAGTAAATTCTTATTTTACATAGAGGCAATGAGTAACCAAAGATGGACAGAGAGAATGAATGAAAGGGAGATAATGTCAATATAAAGTCAAACTGCTTCTTATGAAGATAGAAAAGCACTCCACACTCATCATTTCACAATATAGACCCTGGCTTCCTAAAAAGGAAGTGAGAGCTGAAAGAGCGAGGGCTAATAATCTGTGTGTTGTGATTGAATCCTATTATCTACCTGTGCTCTCTGGTTATGATAGACAGGAGAGCCTTTGTAACTTTATTACCTAATGTCTCTTTATTTTTAAAGATAAATAAAATTTCCATCTGCATGCTATTTTAATTACTCGTAATCTCAGAGTTACTTTAATATGCATCAAGATACTCCTGGAAAAGGGGCTCCTGGGTGGCTCAGTCGGTTAAGCATCCAACTTCAGCTCAGGTCATGATCTCACGGTTCGTGGGTTTGAGCCCTGCGTCAGGCTCTGTGCTGACAGCTCACAGCTTGGAGTCTACTACAGATTCCGTGTCTCCCTCTCTCTCTGCCCCTCCTCTGCTTGCTCTCTCTCTCCCAATAATAAATAAATATAAAAAAATTTTTTTAAGATACTCCTAGAAAATATACTAATAAACGTAATTTCCTCTGCATTCATTGCATGTGTGACAAAATCTAGGGAAAAGAAAAACTCACTGTGTGTTCTTATGTGAGAAACCAATATATAAATATCTGTACCTTCATTGTAAGTAATACCTTCTAGTAGCAATCCCCCCAATCAAGACACAGCTGATGAATCAAGAATGGTAATAGACTAACTCAGTGACACTCTGAGATTTTTGTATAGTTGAAGCTAGAGAGGACTCATGCTCAGTAGTGCACTACTTTATTAAAATTTTAGATTATAGGGGCGCCTGGGTGGCTCAGTCAGTTGAGTGTCCAACCTCAGCTCAGGTCATGATCTCACGGTCCATGAGTTCGAGCCCCGCATCGGGCTCTGTACTGACAGCTCAGAGCCTGGAGCCTGTTTCAGATTCTGTGTCTCCTTCTCTCTCTGCACTTCCCTTGCTCACACTCTGTCTCTCTCTCTCAAAAATAAATAAACATTTAAAAAATTTAAAATTAAAATTAACATTTAAAAAATGTTTAAATAAACATTTAAAAAATTTAAAAAATAAACACTTTGTGAGTCTGCAAAAAAAGGAACTATTTAAACTAGTTGCTTGTTCTAATCTCTAATGTCAATTTACGTAATAAATAAGCACATATCTGACAGGCTGCTAAATATTACTCTTGGAATCTATTAATAAGAAATACATATTTCTGAAATTTAATTCCCTAAGCTTAATGGACCTAGTAAATTTGATCCGATGTCTTCCCCAGTTAATATGTTAAGTCTAAATTGACTTATTTTTTTTAGGAACACATTTTTTTCACATTTAAATTAATCTTGAAAAAATATGTAATGCTATAGAAATGTGTTATTTATAGTCTTAATATATAAGGGTCCTCCTTATCTGATTTCATTCATTTATTGATTTAAAAGGAGACAAAAATAATTAGCTCAACATATAATGTTTGTGTAGCAAATGCTAATTTTTTGCAAAGGTTTCTTAAGATGGCACATTCAATTCATTATGTGTAACCGACTTCCCACTAAGTGTAAGCCCCCATCCTAGGTTTTATAATTTTTTTAATGTTTATTTATTTTTGAGACAGAGAGAAACAGAGCATGAACGGGGGAGGGGCAGAGAGAGAGGGAGACACAGAATCTGAAACAGGCTCCAGGCTCCCAGCTGTCAGCACAGAGCCCGATGTGGGGCTCAAACTCACGGACCATGAGATCATGACCTGAGCTGAAGTTGGACACTCAACCGACTGAGCCACCCAGGTGCCCCCATCCTAGGTTTTATAAAGTATGCAGCCATAGAGAATATACAAAACTTCCCCCAGAAACTTCAAGCCAACGAAGATGGCTTCTATTCAATTGCACATATTCTTCCAATATCATTTCCTATTTATTTCATGGTTCCTATGTATGATATCACATTTGCTTAACTTTCATATCTATTTTAGGACAGAGGTTATATACAAAATGCATTTATGGAAAACATAAATATAATGCATGTTTATCTAAAAGAAAATCTTCTATTTAGAGTCCCAAAAAGTCACAAAATCATACAACCACAAAACAGAGAATGTATAATCAAAGATCATGGTATAAATACTGGTGGCGGGGGGGGACAATAAAATTATGAAGATGAATAGGCCTAGGATTGAGTACCCAAGATGGTAAGCAGAAGACAATTACAGGATGTCACATTTAGACCGCAGCCAAATTATTTGTGCAGCAGATGTACTGAGCACTGCCTTTTTGTTGGGTCCTGCGTGACGTACAAAGGACAGAATGGTTTAAAAGGGACAAAGACTCTACCTTCATAGAACTTATAGCTGCTAGAATGAGGAGGAAAATATTAGCCAAGTAATCATCATTCTAGACAGGGATATGAACTACGAAAAGTGCAAGCACAGAGAAGTCTCATCTCACCTGAGATCTGAAATGTGAACGGAATTTGGATTGAGGAAGGGGTTAGGAGGTGTTCCCAGGAAAGAAGGAAATGGAATGGGAAGAGGTCTTGAAGCAGAGGCAGGAAAGTACATCTGAAGAAGAAACAGAAGCCTGTGTCTGAAATGCCGAGAGTGGGGGCAGAGAGTATCAAAAGCTGAGAGCAGGGAGAGAGTTGAAGGCCAATATATGCAGAGTCCCACTGGCCACTGAAGCATTTTGATTTTTATTCTATGTATAAGTGAAAATCACTGAAACATGTTATGCAGAGGTTATTCTTTTTAGAGAATTGTTCAAGTTGTAGAGTGGAAGTCACCTTGGAGGTATACCAAACTGAAGGGGAAACCAGCTAGGTGGCTGTTTCAATAGTTCGGGCAAGAGGCTGTCATAATGTGGATAAGCATGCTGTGCCGAAAGTGCAGATGAAGTAGAAATGGATTAATTTTAGAGATGTTTAAGTGAAGAAACCAAGAAAACTGCTGAGGAATTGAATGTGTGGGAGGGTGACAAAAATCGTGTCAAGGATAACTCCTAGCTTTCCAGCTTGTATCACCAGTATCCACCAGTTCCACCAGTATCAACTGGTGATACTACTTACTGAAACTGGGAATCCTAGAAAAAGCCAATATTTGGGAGTGGGTCATGGACTGGCAGGTCACTGTTTGGGCTTTTGGTGTATTGGAATAGTCAAGAATAGATGCCATGTGAAATTTTGGATAAAGACTTACGGAACTCAAAGGAGAAATCTGGACTGAAGATTTAATTAATGAAACTGATCAGTCTTCTCCAACGTTTAGCTGAAGAACAAGAAAAAGGAAGGAAGGAATATGTTACAGCGTGGAAGATGAATTTGGAGGTAAAGTGTTACTGGAAACTGCACAGCTAGCAGACCCAAATATACTATTTATCTTTGTGATTTCATCACATCAGGATATGAACTTCTGCTCTATGATCTAAGAAACAGGATTTTTTTTCTGTTTCACTTTGGTCTAGACCACAAGACAGTTAACTACTACTAAAACGCCAGACAGAAATAATGAGGAGAAAGACAACTCCCACTGAATGGCAGGCACATGTGAACATAAGCAGCATATTCTTTCACTGCAGAATGACGTACATGGGAAGTTTAGCTGTGCTTAATGACAATGTCTGATAATCTTACGTCTTTCTCCTGGAAATACCGAGCTACGTGTCCCGTAAGTCTTCGGACCTTGCCACTATTCCTCCAGTCATTGTTTAGGGAGGGTTACTCCCGGTTCCGCAGGCTTTCAGTTTTAGGTCTCCATCCCAAAATGAAGTTTTTGTTCAAAGATTTCTCAAAGAGGATTTTTTGCCAAGTCTTGTTGTGCTTCCCTTCCCCCACAAACAACATTGCTGAGTTCCCCCTGATTATGAAAAAACATATCCGCATAAAAAATCTGAAACGATTTAAAGAGTAAAAATCATTTGAATACCCACTACTGTAAGATAATCGTTATTAACATTGTAATGAGTGATTCATGTATCTTTTTAAGCACCATATATATCAAGTCTCCTTATTCTTATTCTCATTCTTACCTTTACCCTCTCCTCTTATACATCATTTTTCAAGACTATTAGAGTCTAGGTAGCCAGGTTTAAAAACCTACTGTGTAGCTTTTCATACCTTATGTGGTGTTTGTGTAATGAAAATCAGTTACAGAGGTACATGATAGATATAGATGATAGACAAGAGATAGATGCATATATATACTTATAACATACATTTTTGTCATTTACGTTATAAAAATAGGATCACACTTTTTCCACTGCCCAGTTTGATATTTTCCTCATTTAATATGGAAATTACCTCCTTCTTTTAATGCTGTGTAATAATATGGATTGTAGATACCCCATAGTATGAATAGCATGCCATTCCTATAGTAACATGCAGTCAGCCATTCTCCATCGCCTTTATGGCCAGTCACTTTTTTCTACTTTTTACCAGGAAAACTGTTACAATAGACACGCTTATAAGAAAAAAAATACTTTTACGGTTGTACTTTAATTTATTTGGTATACAGTCCCAGGAGTCCTATTGCTTAGTACAAAGATCTGTTTATTTTTCAAGAGAGCTGCAACAATTCACGTTTCCATCAGCAAGGTGTGAGAATACTACATCCCTGTGAGCAGCAGGTGTTATCTTGATTTAATTTTCCCAATATGAAGTGCATAAAGTGATATGACTTTATTACTGTAATTTAGATTTTTTTTTTGCTACCCAGAGAGAGAATCATTTCATGTTCCTGTTTGATGTCTTCTAAATTTTTTCTAAAATATTTATTTTATTTATGTATTTACATTTGAATCTACCTAGCTTTGTTTTTCATCCCAGATGGATCATCAGTTGTACGACTTCAATTTAGTGAATAAATCATCTGTATCTCACCAATATCTATTTTATCATATGTAAAGGATCCATGTATACTGGTATTTATTTCTAGACCCAACATTTACAATGGTTATGTTATTTTCCTATTACCCTGTATTTACTAAAACGTCTAAACAATATTGAATAATAAGGGAGAAAGCAGCCATTTGTATGTTGTTCCTGGTTTTAATAGAAACAGCTTTAGGGCGCCTGGGTGGCGCAGTCGGTTAAGCGGCCGACTTCAGCCAGGTCACGATCTCGCGGTCCGTGAGTTCGAGCCCCGCGTCAGGCTCTGGGCTGATGGCTCAGAGCCTGGAGCCTGTTTCCAGTTCTGTGTCTCCCTCTCTCTCTGTCCCTCCCCCGTTCATGCTCTGTCTCTCTGTCCCAAAAATAAAAATAAACGTTGAAAAAAAAAATTTTTAAAAAAAGAAACAGCTTTAATGTTCTACTATTTACAACGATGCTCGTTGGGGACTTTAGCAGTCTCTATGATATTTCAGGAGTTGGCTTCTTTTGCCTTTTTTAGGAACAATTTTAATTTGGAATGGCCTCTGAGTTTATCAAATGTCTTTTTAGCACATATCAATAATGATTATATGGTTTTCCTCCACTGACTGAATGATATTACAAATAAGGTTGAAAGATTTCCTGATATTTAAATTTTTTTCTTTTGATGCTTCTACACATGCATTTATTTTTTTTCCAAGTTTTTATTTAAATTCTACTTAGTTAACGTATAGTGTAACATTAGTTTCAGGGGAAGAATTTAGTGATTCATCACTTATATACAACTCCTGGATCATCACAAGAAGTGCCCTCCCTAATCCCCATCACCTATTTAACCCATTCTGCAACCCCCACCTTGCCCACCTCCCCTCCAGTAACCATCATTTTGTTCTCTACAGTTAAGAGTCTGTTTATTGGTTTCTCTCTCTCTCTCTCTCTCTCTCTCTCTCTCTCTCTCTCTCTTTCTCTTTGCTCTTTGGTTTTGTTTCTTAAATTCCACATTTAAGTGAAATAATATGGCATTTGCCTTTCTCTAACTTATTTCACTTAGCATAATACTTTCTACCCCCATCTACATTGTTGCAAATGGCAAGATTTCATTCCTTTTGATGGCTGAGTAATACTTAATGATTTTTTTAATTCCCTGGTATAAATACTACTGTGTGCAATGAATATGTTTTATCATACTTAGTCTTGATTTCCCAGAAGTTTATTTAGAATTTTTGTGTCTACATTAATGAGATTGGTCTACAGATTTTGTGATTGTTGTGTTTTCTTACTAGCTACTCAAGTTATCAGTCTGTATAAAGGTAACAATGGGCTTTATTAAATGAATTGGGAATAGTTCCATCATATCTGATACCAGATGGTCTTGGTAACTTTAATTTTTTTAATTGAGAATCTTTCATTGCTTTTCCAAGATTTTCGTAGGTAATTTCTCTAAGTAAGTTTTATTTTCTCCCCTGGTAAGTTTTGATAATTTACAATTTTTCTTTTTTTTAATATATTTCTTAATATTGGAACACCTTGCATTCCTGAAACTAATATATGTTTATATAATGTATCATATATATGTTTGTGTGTGTATAAGTTTTTTTAGATGTATTTATATGCAACAGGCAAAATGGGTTGTTTTTCATTTCTTGTTTTCATGGCTATTAGCCTTCTGTTTATATATATCTAATTATGTGCGTGTATGTGTGTGTATGACAAACTAACATATTTTGTATACAGAAAACATAAAAGCTATGAGTCAGAGACAAAAACAGTTTATTACTAAAAGCAAAAGCAGCAGCCAGAGCAATATTTTGTGTCTATTTCCCAAACCCCAATCTCCAGAACACAATGTATTAGGGGCCAGATGGTACTTGCACATTACAGGAGAGGATGCCTAAAATTAAGAAATTGATGGTATATAGGGCTGCTAATGATTTTCCCAACTTCCCCCACCCCCCACCTGGAGAAAGAAGAATCTTAAATTCACTCTGGATTATAAGCATGTATTTCCCAGAGATGGGGAGATGTCTCTATCTTTTACTACCTTGGACCATGTCTAGGAAGCTAGCTGTCTCTAACCTTTACTATCCTGAAATATTTCTTTGTTCAAATATTCTTAAATTAGCTATAAATGTCTTTGCTCAGACAAGGTAGATGTATGAAATATTCATGGAGAATTGTTTCCAACAAGAACCAAACAAAAACTTTTTAAAAAAATCAAACTTTTAGGGGCACCTGGGTGGCTCAATCAGTTGAGTGGCCAGCTTTGGCTCAGGTCATGATCTCGTGGTTCAAGAGTTCAAGTCCCACATTAGGCTGGCTACTGTCAGCACAGAACCTGCTTTGGCTTCTATATTCCCATCTCTCCCCGCCTCTCCCCTGCTGACGCTCTCGCTCTCAAAAATAAAAGTAAACATTTTTTTCAATTTTAATAATAAAAATAATTTTAAAATTTATAATTCAGTCGTTTATAAAAATGAGGGGTACCTGGGTGGCTCTGTCAGTTGAGCAACCAACTTCGGCTCAGGACATGATCTCATGGTTCATGGGTTCGAGCCCCACATCGGGCTCTGATCTGACAGTTTGGAGCCTGGAGCTGCTTAGGGTTCTGTGTCTCCCTCTCTGTCTGTCTCCCCCCCCCCCCACTCGTGCTCTGTCAATCTATCTTTCAAAAAATAAATAAATATTTTAAAAATTAATTTAAAAAAAGATAAAGTTATTAACTGCCTTCCCGATACCTAGTTCAGCAGAAAATATTTGTAATCAAACATATTACATAAAAATATCTATATCATTGTATTTTAAATATTCACTGTCCCATTTTCTATTAAGTTAATCCAATTTACACTGCTTATACATTAGTATGCCTCTTTTACATTATTCTATAACCCCCTGGGTGATGGCTCAGCATCTATTCCTTTCCTTGCAAATTCTGTTCTCACCAAACAGAGCTGTTTGGTCTTTTACTGTCCCCGCCTATGTGCTACAGTACCCACGCTTCTCCAAATGGAATGATTTTCTCCCTTCTCTTTAAATTCAAATCCAAACAGTTCTTTTTGAACTACTAATTATCACTTACTGCATGAAATCTTTTTCATCCCATCTAGGACCTGGATCAATGAGATAATGTATGTAAAGTGCCTAGCACAGAGCCTGATATTATGACATAACATTTTGTAGTTTGTTTTTATTCCCCTAGACATTCACAATATTGTATAAGTACCTACCACATTTAATCATGTGTAACAGATTGGCACCTGTATTAATTCTACCTGACAATTGACTCTTCGATGACATTTATCATCCTGTATATATTTTGCAAAATCCTCTTAGCTTAGTGCCAGAATGAATTAATAATACAGTAGAAAGTTGGATAGATTCAGCGAATAAATGAGTGCCTGAATAAATGAATTATAGTACTATTAATAGCAAATGTTTACATAGCATATACTATGTGAAAGATATTGCATTAAATTCTAGATATGCATTGCTACTTTAATCTTCAAAATAATCCTATAATGTAGATTCTACTATTCTACTGGATGGTAAATGGGGATACGGATGCCTGAGAGGTTAAGTAACTTGCTGTAGTCACCCAGCTAGTTAATGGCTGAACAGGCTTCAAATCCAAGCAGAGTTTATGCCCTTAGCATTACATTATCTTGAAAAAATGATTCTGGTGAGCAAAGGACATATTAACTGACTAATAGCTCTTCTTCCATGATAATGTATAAGGGCATCCTCTTAGTAAATATAGAAACAAAGGACATGATCTTCTGTTTCTTAAAAAGAAATGGTATTTAACATAAAACCCTTTGCAAATATCTGCTATTGTTGCTGACATGCCTGCTTAGTAACTTAAAAGAAGATTTATGCAAGGCAGCTGAGTATATGGGGAAATAAAATTTATTACTGCCATACTGAATTGTATATGTGAAAGTTGCTATGAGAATAAAGATTTAATATTCTCACCATAACAACGACAATAACAAAATGGTAACTATGTGAGGCAAAGGATGTGTTAGCTAACCTTATGCTGGTAAACATTTCACAATATATATGTGTATCAAGAGATGACATTGTATACCTTAAACTTACTCTATGTTATATGTCAATTATATCTCAACACGGCTGGAAAAAAATTATTCCTATCTATGGCTATGGAGTCCAAACCCAGTGGCGATACTTGTTAAAAGAAGATGAATCATGATCAGCCACAGAAGTCTTGCTGCAAAGACCATCATCTGGCTTGTGTCTTGCCCCATGCCTCCTTTCCTTAGCCTTCCAATTTGGTTTCTATGTTGGATCACAAATCTACGACGGAAGGCATTTTTAGGCCTGCTTTATTATGCCAAGTATATGAAATGCAAAAGAGTGTAACCCAGGGGGGCCTGAGTGACTCAGTCAGTTAAGCTACCGACTTTGGCTCAGGTCATGATCTCACAATTCGTGAGTTTGAGCCCCGCGTCTGGCTCTGTGCTGACAGCTCAGAGCCTGGAGCCCTCTTTGGATTCTGTGTCTCCCTCTCCCTGCCTCTCCCCGGCTCATGCTCTGTCTCTGTCCCTCAAAAATAAATAAATGTTAAAAAAAATTTTTTTAAAAAGAGTGTAACCCAAAGGAAAATCCAGAAGTTGCTGTTGGGTTTAACCATAGTCCAGAATAATGTCTCTGTTTCAAAGTAAATTAAAGGGAGAAAAAATTTTGAAATACCTCATAAGCCTAAATGGTAAAATTAGACTTCAGCAAATACTTGGATAAATATGACATTTCTTTCTCCATCATTGAAAACAAGAATAGTCCAAAATTCGTCTTTATTCACTCTAAGTTCAACCTAGAGTGGAAGCTTGGACATGAGCCCAACTCTGTTTCCAGACTAACTCAAAAGATACCTCAAGAGTTTATTCTAATTGTAGCCTGCAGGAGACCATTCCAATTTTAAAAGACTTTAGTATAAGACTTCATTTTTATATTTCCATGAGTTGACATTTACTACATTAAGCCAATGGGCTCTTTAAATCTTAAAGAGGAAAGCTATAGTTTGAAATTATAGCAAATTATTATCAATGTTTATTTAAATTTCAGATATTTGAAAGATAACAGCAACATGAAAAATAGTCAAACTGTAATACCAAGGTCAACAATTTTTGGTATTAAAATCAATTTACAGTATGTTTGCTTGGAGGTGCACATAAATTTGAAGAGGCTGTAAGTGTAAACAGAATAGCTGATTTCTTGGATGCACTCCAATATAATTATAGCTATTCACCCTTGTGACTATATGTGTGTGCAGCTTAAAGCTATTTCTCTGCCCCAAGCCACACTAGCAGTATTTTTAGATAGGTTTGCAATTGATTGAAATGCAAAATCTCTGTAAACTAGGAAAAATACTATCTAAAATAAATATATAAGTAAATTTAAATAGTAGATTAAGCATGTATTTTGGCATCCATATCAATTCATAGCCTGTAATCTCATGGCTTGGAATTGAGTTATCTCTAAGTATTTAATCACAAAATAGTGTACTTCTAATAGGCAATTGTGAAAAAAATCATCAATCACATTTATTACAAACATCTCATAAAACAACAAAACGTTTATGGGACTGTAGAAGGCAGCTAGGTTGTTCCGTAATGTATAAAGATTTGCATATATAAAAAAGCCAGCAGGCAGCAAACAAGGTTTCTCTGTTTTCCAAAAAGTAAAATTGCATTTGATATAATATCTACTTAATTTTTATTAAAATATATTAAATTTTTTTTCTGGCAATAGCATTGATCATCACTATAGTTTAACCAGTTTGTATTTTGAAATAACTAAGCTCAAACCTTAATATATAGAAAAGAACTCTTTCTCCAGCCCGAGGGGTAAATCAGAGCTTCTCAACCATATTTGTGATGTTAAGTGATATTACCTTGTATCTCATGCAGATATATGTATATGTGAAATTGTTATTGTTTTTATTATTGTTTTGTTTTCTATGATGAACATATTTAAGTGAAAACAGTGTTCTCAAAATCATCCTGTTTATTAGTTTACATAGCTGGCGTTGTTTGTGTGTGGGTAAGAATAAAATGTGATTTCATGGAGAGAAAGTGGAGCTCCTTTTATCTGTAGCCTTAAGGCCACCAACTGTCTATACCTTAATCCACTAATCCCCTCTGTAATCATGTGTTCACGTGCTGCGTCAACACTCAGACATCACTCTAAGAAACTCTTGTTTTTCCGAGTCAAAAGCACATTCACTATAGGTTGTATGTTATAAAATGGCTAATAAAATATTTGAATATTTATATACCATCATTGAAAGCTATCATTTTTAGGCACATCTTCTCCCTTAAAAAAGATATGTCATGAAAATTGAAGAAGCAAATAGAACAATAAAGACAAAAATGAATGACATCACACTGTATAAATCCGCAGGATTTTTCACATTTGGCTTTCTACTAATTTTTTTAAAAGATTCTGCCTTCTATTTACTTGTCAGGGACTAGATTTAATTTTTGTATGCTGTGTAGAATTCTTCATGTTAAGATATTGATATAAAAAAAATTGCTGAATGTTTTAGTGATTGATTCTTGCTGACCAAAATGGGCTTTCACATTAGAAGTCTTTCTTTTTTTCCTAGAAGACACCTGCTGAGATAGAAGTCTGACTGCCACACAAAAGAAATATATAGTTTCTTCAACTGGCTCCATGTAGCAATTTGCAATGCTATCAAAAAATGGTATTTTTTAATGAAAATTACCTAAGGATCTGGCAGAAAAAAAACCACACACACACAAAACAAAACAAAACAAAACAAAACAAAACAAAACAAAACAAAACACAAAAAACCTTGGTTAAAATGGACTAACTACCCATTCTCGGGCAGTATTAGCATACTGATTGGCCGTTACTTCTGTCACTCTTCTGCCTACAAAATTATGACAGGCCCCACAGCAGGAAGCAAATGATCATTAATACCCAGTCCTCTGGGACACAATAAACTGCCATTCACTTGCATACAAATAAAATACACAAGGCTTGTCAGCATGGGCACAAAAAGGGAAAGATGCTTTTGCAAAATGGTTTGATACTACGGTGGGATGGGACCATTCAAAGGGGTTTGTTTTTTGGTCTATCTCATCATGGTAGAAAAATTCTTATCTATAGATTTCCTTTTAAAATATCCTATCTTTCTCTACTTGAGCTCTTTGAGTTCTTCTCTTGAATGATAAGATCTTGCTTCTGAGGAGGAAAAAAAGCTTTGTAATCCTATAACTAATTCCACAACACAGAAAGCATAAACAATTTCTAAAATTCCATTAGCATAAGACAATGCATCTTTTTAGTTCAAAAACAGTCTGGCTAGTGCATTTGGATAACCCCACTACACTTAGTAAAAATGAAATATAGTTTAGTGTCACATACTTGATGTGATGAGATCAATAAAAACAAAACAATTGGAAAAAAGATACATGCATGTAGTATTACAGCTGAAATTCTACTGTCTATTTGTTACATTAAAAGGTAAGGTGATATTTAAGCTTAATAAAATATTATCACATGACTGAGATTATATATACTTATTACCAGATAACATGGGATTGAGGAATAAAATGAGGGCAATACTTTGTAAAGAATGGTAAATAATCAATTCCTTTGATATTTATTAGAGCAACAATTACTCTGATAAATGTTTAATTTTCAATCATCTAACCTAAACTTTTCCTGAACGCATGTAAAGAATACAACCATTGCTGGTAGACTTAGATGCTTTTTATAGACTGTATATTCACCAGTCTAAACCTATAAAGGCATTATTTTTAACTTAAAAAAGCATAGAATGTACATATTTAGATACTTCAAATATGGTTTGCTTGATTAGTTTAGTTTATTGTTTTTCCTAAATTTTTATTCCCCTTGTAAATTTCCACTGGAACAGACATATGTTATGCTCAGGGATTGAAAGTAGGTATTTATATACTCCCAACTTATAAATCAGCGTTAAAAGAGTTTGAGGGGCACCTGGGTGGCTCAGTCGGTTGAGCATCCGACTTCAACTCAGGTCACGATCTCACAGTCCGTGAGTTCGAGCCCCGCGTCAGGCTCTGGGCTGATGGCTCAGAGCCTGGAGCCTGCTTCGGATTCTGTGTCTCCCTCTCTCTCTGCCCCTCCCCCGTTCATGCTCTGTCTCTCTCTGTCTCAAAAATAAATAGAAACGTTAAAAAAATTTTAAAAAAAAAATAAAAGAGTTTGAATAAGGGGCACCTGGATGGCTCAGTTGTTTGAGCATCCGACTTCAGCTCAGGTCATGATCTCACAGTCCGTGGGTTCGAGCCCCACGTCGGGCTCTGCGCTGACAGCTCAGAGCCTGGAGCCTGCTTCGGATTCTGTGTCTCCCTCTCTCTCTCTGCCCCTCCTCTGCTCATGCTCCATCTCTCTCTGTCTCAAAAATAAATAAAAATATTTTTAAAAATTTTAAAAGAGTTTGAATAAGAGATAGTTGCTGATTATGTCATTAAACTCTAGGCTAAAAGGAACAAACTACTAATACCTCAGCAATACAGATGAATATCATATGCATTATGCTAAATGAAAGAAGCCAGACTCAAAAGGCTATATAATGTATGGTACTATTCTAAAAGACAAAACCATAGGGACCAAAAACAAAACAAAACAAAACAAAAACATACATCAATGTTTCCTGGCAGCTGGAAGTGGGAGCAAAAGTTGACTACAAATAAGCACAAGGAATTTTTTGGTGTGGTGGAGCCAGTTCTGTATCTTGATTTTAGTGACAGTTACACAATGATATGCGTTTATCAAAACTCATAGGACTGGACACTAAAATGAGTGAATTATACTATATGTAAATTATACCTTAATAAATCTCATGCTTAAAAAAAAAACAACTCTAATCTTGGCAATGTCACGAGAACATCAGAATATTCTGAATTGGGGTCATTTTGTCCGGGCAAAGTAGCAGAAATGACAGTCATGTCTTTAGAATTGGGCAGTTAGAAGCAGTTTTTGTAATTGCCTGTAGTGATACAGCTCCCAGTGTTGAACGTTAGAAGACTGAGAGTAGATTAAAAATACTCACTGCTATTTTAATGTCTCCCTCACGTAGCATCAAGCAACATTTCAATATATTAGTTAACACATTTCAACAGACATAGAGATTATTATCTTCAACGGGAAAAAAAATGGCAGAAAATGCAATTCTGTTAGGCACACTAACTCCTTCCCCCCTTTATGAATTGCTTCCCACTTTGAGGCCTCAGACCGAGTATTAAGTTGAAATTATAAGACTGAAAGAAAAAGATTAATAGTAAAATTTCCATGAATGTACTTAATAACATATTAGCCATGTTAGAGATACATCAGTAGAAAATACATAGAATGAAGCACAGAAAGAAAAGAGGACAGAAATTTAGAGAAGAGAAGAAAACATATATGGGGAATAGGAAATACGACTATATTTAATGGAAGTCACAACTGAAGAAAAAGAAGAGAATGCAACAAAGCTATATTTGAAAAAAATATGGCTGAGAATTTTCCCGATTGTGAAAATAGACACCATGCCAGAGATTTGAGGTAATCTGCAAGCTCCAAGAAAAATATCTACAAAAAATGTCACCAAGGGGTATTATAGTAAAAGTGCTGAAAATTGAAGAGAAGGGAACAGAGTTTTTAAAAACAACAATAGTGACAACCAATTTTCAATAGAAAAAAGTGGACACCAGAAGACAGTATAGCAATATCATTAAGTGTTATAATAAAGAAATTGCCAAATTAGAATTAATACTTCACCAACACTCAGAAAAAAACAACATAAAGATATTTTCAGTCAAAAATAAACTAAAAACGGGGGCACCTGGGTGGCTCAGTCAGTTAAGCATCCGACTCTTGGTTTCAGCTCAGGTCATGATCTCCTGGTTCGTGGGATTGAGCCCCACATCAGGCTCTGTACTGATAGCATGGAGCCTGTTTGTGATTCTCTCTCACCCTCTATCTCTCCTCTCTGTCTCTGTCTCTGTCTCTCTCTCTCTCTCAAAATAAATTAAAATATTTCTAAAAAAATAAACTAAAAATAGTCACTATCAGCAGTCCTGAAATAAAAGATATACTAATGGGCATTCTTCAGATAGAAAAGATGCTATCCTAGAAAGAAGCACAATCGTGTAGGAAGGAATAAAGAACACCACAGAGATATTCGAGAAACTCGAAATAAACATTGTTTAAAACTATATTAACAATGCCTCATAGGGATAAAATATTGAAATGATTCAATTTTATGAAATAGCATCCCAAAAGGCAGGAAAGGGCTAAAGAGAGTTAAAGTTTGGTAGGTTCTTGCGTTATCCAGGAAGTAGAAATAGTGCTAATTTAAGGTGAACTGTAATGAGTCTAGAATGCATGCTGAAATCCCTACTGTAGCACTACTGAATAAACTTGCTGCAATAATAGACATGTTTCATAATCTGTGCTGTCCTGTACGACAGCCATTAGCCACATGTGACATTGAGCAATGGGGCAAGAGCGATGGAGGATATGAATTTTTAACATTTTTAAATTTAAATTGCCACATGTGGCTGTACTTACTGTACTGAACAATGCCGCTCTAAGAAAATTATTTAAAATGTAAAATATGGGGTTGTATAGAAGGGAAAACGGGTGATGGGCACTGAGGAGGGCACTTGTTGGGATGAGCACTGGGTGTTGTATGTAGTCAATTGAACAATAAATTATATATTTTCTTAAAGCAAAAGAATATATGATTAACAAGCTCAAGAGAGGAGAGGGGATTGACATAATTTTTTTAAAACATACTCTATTTAAAATGAGACAAAAGGGGGTGCCTGGGTGCCTCAGTTGGTTAAGCGTCTGACTTTGGCTCAGGTCATGATCTCACGCCTTGTGAGTTCGAGCCCCGCTTCGGCTCTGTGCTGACGGCTTGGAGCCTGGAGCCTGCTTCAGATTCTGAGTCTCCTTCTCTCTCTCTCTCTGCCCCACCCCTGCTCACGCTCTGTCTCTGTGTCTCTCAAAAATGAATAAATGTTAAAAATTTTTTTAAATAAATAAAATAAAATGAGAAACAAAGGAGAAAATAACAAAAACAAATAGTAAGTAGTAGGCTTACACCCAAAGAACAGAAATTACATAAAATTCAAATGGAGGAGATACCCACAAGAAAAGTGTGTAATTGTCAGACAAGTGTAAGAAAAAGTGGCACCTGGGTGGCTCAGTTGGTTAAACAGCCAACTTATAGTCAGGTCGTAATCTAGTATTTTGTGGGTTCAAGCCCTGAGTCCAGTTCTATGCTGACAGTTCAGAGCCTGGAGCCTGCTTCAGATTCTATGTCTCCCTCTCTCTCTCTGCCCTCCCCCTGTTCATTCATTCATATTCTCTCTCTCTCTCTCTCTCTCTCTCTCTCTTTCTCTAAAATAAACATGAAAATTTTTTTAAAAAGAAAAATACATATTTTGCTTATAAGAGATATACTTTAAATATAAAATCCCAGAAATGATAAGTGTAAAGATTTGAAAATATATACCATGTATATACTGACTCCCCAAAAAGCCTATAAAATATCAGAAAAAGACTTTAAGGCAAAGAGTATTACTGGAGATCAAAAGGGACATTTTATAATCTTAAGAGTCAATTCAATAGAGCGGTATAAAATCCCAAGTTTGTATACACCTAACAGCATGGTCTTAAAACAACTGAAGCAAGACTAACAAAATTATAAGGAAAAATACAAAAAACTACCATCATATTTGATAGTACCTGACAATACCTAATAAAACAAGCAGCTACAGAAGATTTGAATAGGATTGACCAAATTGACCTAGCTGTACATACTTCTAGAAATACATATTCTTTTCAAATGTACATGGAATATAGTTGAACAACATGGGGGTACACTTAGACATGGATTTTTTTTGATACAGTACTGTCTACCTTACTTTATTGTAAGAATAAAAAATATATGTCAATGGACTAAGTTATTGGTAAGGCTTCCAGTCAACAGTAGACTACTAGTAGTCAGAAGTTGCATGCAGATTTTTAGGGGAAGTCAAACATTATATGCAGATTTTCAACTAAGCAAGGGGTGGGTGCTCCTAACCTCTGCATTGTTCAAGGGTCAATTATATTTACCAAAATCCCATTCAAAATACCATCAAGGGTGTCTGTGTGTGTGTGTGTGTGTGTATGTGTGTGTGTGTGTGCCTGTGTGTCTGTATGTGTGTGTCTGTGTGTGCCTGTGTGTCTGTATGTGTGTGTCTGTGTGTCTGTGTGTGTCTGTGTGTGTCTGTGTGTATACATTGACAAATAAGTTCTAAAATGCATATGGAAATTCTGTCCAGGACAGTCTTGAGAATGAAGAGCAAACTGAAGACTTACGCTTCTAGACATTAACACTTGTTATAAAGCTACATAAATTGAGAGAGCTTGATATTGGCAAAAAAGATTTTTAAAAGTTACCACTGGGGAAAGGCACAGTGACTGTCAGGGAGTCCTCTCTTAGTGCACCAAGCAACTAGCCTGAGGCTTGACTGCACAGGGCACTGCATACTCTGTATTAACAATGGACAGGAAAACACTTTTGAGTTCTTTCTCTTTGACCCCACTGCTCCCCATGCAAACCCAGTTCTTTCCCACCTCTGTGCCTCTGCTGGAATTTCTCCCTGCTCCTTGCCCCATTTCCTGTATGTTACATCCGTATCCTGCTTGCTTTGAAACCCCCAGCTGAAAAGCCATCACACCAGCATCACCTCTTGGACCTCAACTTGATCATGCCTCAAATGTTACCAAGTCCAAAACCATATTCTCACTCAGACCCCTCAGTCTTGGTACCCCTCTCTTCCCCCTCCACACCACCCTCCATTTTCCTTGTCTGCACATCTACTTGGGTGCTAGGGTCATCCTTTTGTAAGGAGAGATTTCAGGCTTTAGAATGACAAGAGAGATTATTGGATATTCTTTCAATGGGACTCAGGGGCTGCTAATAATCATCTGATTTCACGGGCTGCATGCCTTTGTTTTTGCCTGCACTCTATAATATCTCTGTAGGAAACAGACAGCAATGCAAATAATTCTTGTCCACAGCAACAAAAATTAGCTGAGTTTAGTGAAATACAATTGACTCTTGCCCTATGGATAGACCAGTTTTTGTAAATTTATTTCAGCATTTCCTTGCCTCTCCTTTGAACAGCTGTAACATCTTATTGCTTCGTTTATTAACTGAAAGAAAATCTTTGACGTGCAATCAATCAATAAAAGTAACCATTGGAATAAAGTAGAACAATTTAAATAGGCACATCATAAGAGTGGATATGACATGGTTAACAACATGTAAACAGAATAATAAAAATGAAAACTACTGATGGCTGAAATGAAAAACTTTGACAATACTCAATGTTTTCAAGAAAGGGTAGAACAGTCTTTGAACTTTCACACATTTGGGTGGAAATGTAAATTCATAGAACCACTTTAAAAACGGTCAGCAATATGTACTAAAATTGAACTATGGTCCAGCAATTTTAGCAATTTCACTTTTAATTATATACCAGTGAAAAATAAATATATGTGTGCAACAAGAATATGTACAACAATGTTCATAGCAGCACTACTCGGAACAAAATCTGAAAAGAATAATCATACCTACTGATAATAAAATTGAATGGAATTCCTATTCTACAGTAAGGATGAACAAACTACTGCCACAGGGAACAATCTGGAAGAATCTCACATAAGTATCTCTTTCTAGACATGTTACATGAATGTTTATTTTTTTGAAAATGGACAGATACATGTTATAATACAATGAAAGTTTACTTAAAATAAACATTTAACTATAACTGCTCTTTTAAGAATGGAGTAGGGAGTCCAAGATAAGAAGATGAGAAAGAAAGCTATTGCAGTAACCCACTCACTGAATGATGCTGCCTTCTACATGGGAGGAGTAGGAATGATAAGAAGCAGTCTGTGGGAACTTCCTGGGAAGATGGTGGAGTAAGGGGATGCTATGCTCACCTCCTCCCATGAATAACACTCACATCAATGCAAATAACCCAGAACAGACTCTCTCTCCACAGTTTAATATAGAGAAGAGTCCACATTGCAGAGGGCAGGAAGGAAAGAGACTTGGTTGGGAGCCAAAGGGACCCATGATACTGTCCGTGGGAGAGACATGGTGGGTGCAGACAGGAGAAAGGACTAGACCCCCCACTCCAGGCACTCCAGGCATAGGGGACTAGCACTGGGAAGATAAATTCCCACAATATTTGGCTTTGAAGGAGATGGGCCTAACTAAGTAAGTTCTTATAATGAGAAGGTCTTAACACATGGAACTTTAAAAATCAGCAGGCTCAGCTCCTGGAGAGGCCAGGAGGGCAATAGAAAACTGAGTTTCCACCCTTAGAAAGAGAGTACAACAAACAGGCCTGTGGAAACAGCATAGAAGCAGCAGTTTGAAAAATGCCTGGGGTATACCAGAAGGAAATTTATATTCTAATCTCAGAGCATGTGCTGGAGGGCAGGGATTTTGAGAGATTTCTCCAAAAGCAAAGGAGCTGGCAGATGCCATCTCCCTCCCCTACTCCCTAGCCTAGATACAGGCACACCTGCTGGAACCATATGGTACCAACACTCTCCACCTAGCTTGCTAACAGTGTGCCCCACCCCTAGATGTTTCTGCAAATCCACTCCCTCCAACTCAGCTGGCCTAAGCAGGAGTTTTTCCAGCCAACCAACATGGACTTTGCTTGCACTACATCCCCACCCCCCATGTTCTCCTACAGACTTGCCCCCTCCAGTATGCCCTTGGCTGGAGCCTACCCAAAGCAGTGTTACAAGACTGACAGTATGCCAGCAGCCCTGACAGAGACCACTCAGAAGTGACTCCTGCTCTAGAGTGAGGGTAAGATAACCACACGCACCAATCTAACTGTGGCCAGTATGCAAGATTCTCTGGGGACAACACAGGGAAAGTGCCCTGCAGTTCACTGTAACTGCATCTGGCACATGACTGATCTGACTCAACTCAAGCCCAGGGTGGCCCCAGACTGGTCCACAAACACCACAAGGACCAAACCCTGTTCACAACAGGCAAAGAGAGCCATAGCAAATGATTGGATTAAAGGCAAAAGCAGCTCAGCCACCATAGTAGGGCACATACAATATGCACAGGAGACACTCCTCGAAGTGCCAGGTTCTGGTGAACAGGGGACACTGCACAGCAGGGCACTGCAGGACCTCTTCTTCATATAGACACTACTTTCAAGAGGAGGAGACATAGCTGACTTCCCTAACATACAGAAACAGACACAGAGAGTTAGACAAAGTAAGGAGACAGAGGAATATGTCCAAAATGAAGAACAGAACAAAACCACAGAAGAGAGGTAAATGAAACAGAGATGAGTAATGTGCCTAATAGAGAATTTAAAGTTAGGATCATAAAGATACTCACTGGACTTGAGAAAAAGCTAGAAGATCTCAGTGAGACTGTCAACAAATGAATAGAAGACATAAAAAGAACTAATCAAAGATGAAGATTGTAATAATTGAAATCAAAAATACCCTAGATGAATAAATAGTAAACTACAGGAGCAGAAGAACAAATTAGCAGAAGAACAAATCAGAAGTAATGGAAAACAATCAAGCTGAACAGAAGAGAGGAAAAAATAATTTAAAAAATGAGAACAGATTAAAGGAACTCAGAGACACCATCAAGCATAATAACACTTACGTTATAGGGATCTCAGAAGGAAAAGAGAGAGAAAAGGGGGCAGAAGATTTATGCGATGAAATAATAGCTGAAAACTTCTAGAATCTGCAGAAGGAAACAAATATCCAGATCAAGGAGACCCAGGGAGCCCCCAATAAAATCAATCTAAGTAATCAAAAATTACTAGTTTAATAGTAATTAAAATGGCAAAAAGTAGTGATAAAGAGAATTTTAAAAACAGCAAGAGAAAACAGTTACAAACAAAGGAAACCCCATGAAGTTATCTGCTGATTTTTTTCAGCAGACTTGGCATGATATATTCAAACCTCTGAAAGAAAAAAATCTGCAGCCAAGAATACTCTATCCAGGAAGGTAATCATTCAGAATAGAAGGAGAGATAAAGAGTTTCCCAGGCAAACAAAAGTTAAAGGAATTCATCATCACTAAACTAGCTCCACAAGAAATGTTAAAGGGGTCTCTGTGAGTGGAAAGGAGAGGCCAGGCCATAAGTAGGAATAAGAAAAATAGGAAGTGCAAAAGCAGTAAAATCAAGTATATGTATAAAAATCAGTCAAGGGATACACAAAATAAAAGGATGTAAAGTATGAAACCAGTACGTAAAACACAGAGGGAGAGGAGTAAAGAATGGATTCAAACTTAAGCAGCCATCAATTTCATGTAGACTGCTATTTGTATAAGATTTGTATACGAACCTAATGGTAACCACAAATAAAACCTGGTAAGAGATATGCAAAAAAATAAAAAGAAAGGCATGCACGTATATCGCTAAAGAAAGCCAACAAACCTTGAGTGGAGAATGAGAGAAGAATAGAGAACTACAAAAACAGGCATAAAACAAATAACAAAATAAAAACAAGTACATATCTATCAAAAATTACTTTGAATTTAAAGGGACTAAATGCTCCAATCAAAAGACAAAGTGTGATGAAATGGGTAAAAAGCAACACCCATCTATATGCTGCCTATAAGAGACTCATTTCAGACCTAAAGACACTTGGAGTTTGAAAGTGAAGGGAGGGATGGAAAAGCATTTATCATGCAAATGGAAGTGAAAAGAAAACCAGGATAGCAATACTTATATCAGACAAAATAGACTTTAAAACAATGACTGTAACAAGAGACAGAGAAGAACTCTATATAATATTAAAAGGGTATATCCAACACGAAGATATAACAATTATAAATATTTATGTACCCAACATGAAAGTACCCAAATACATAAAGCAGCTAATAACAAATATATGAGATAATCAATAGTAATGTAATAATAGTAGGGGACTTTATAACACATCACTTACATCAATGGATAGATCATCTAAACAGAAAATCAACAAGGAAACAGTGGCTTTGAATGGCACACTGGACCACATGGATCTAACAGACAGATTTAGAACACTGCATCCTAAAATAGCAGAATACACATTCTTTTCAAGTTCACATGGAACATTCTCAGAATAGATCATATATTACACCACTAAACAAATCTCAACAAATTCAAAAAGATGGAAATCATACCATGCATCTTTTTTGACACAACACTATGAAACTAGAAATCAACACCAAGAAAAAATATGCAAAGAACACAAATACATGGAGGTTAAATAGCATGCTACTGAATAATGGAAGGGTCAACCAAGAAATCAAAGAGGAAATTAAAAAAAAGATGCATGAAGACAAATGAAATTACAGTGGTCCAAAATCTTTGGGATTCAGCAAAAGTGGTTCAAAGAGGGAAGTTTATAACAAAATGGGATTACCTCAAAAGCAAGAAAAATCTCAAATAAACAACCTAACCTTATACCTAAAGGAGCAAGAAAAAGCACAACTAAGAAAAACTCAAAACCAGTAGAACAAAGGAAATAATAAAGATTGCAACAGAAATAGACAAAATAGAAACTTAAAAAAAAATCAATGAAATCAGGATCTTGTTCTTTAAAAAGATCAACAAAATCTGTAAACCTTTAGCCAGACTCACAAAAGAAGCGGGGGGGGGGGGGGGGGGAACTCAAACAAAATCAGAAATGAAGGAAGAGAACCAACACCACAAAAATAGAAAAGATTATCAGAGAATTTTATGAAAAATTATTAGGCAACAAATTGGGCCCAGAAGAAATGGATAAATTCCTAACATATAATCTCCTAAAATTGAATCAGGAAGGCATAGAAAATCTGAACTTACCAATTACCAGCAATGAAAATGAATCGGTAAACAAAAAACTCCCAAAAGAAAGTTCCGGACCAGACAGCGTCATAGGTGAATTCTACCAAACATTTAAAGAGTTAATACCTGTTCTCAAACTATTCCAAAAAATAGAAGAGGAAGGAAAACTTCCAAATTTATTCTATGAGGCTAGCATTACCCTGATACCAAAACCAGATAAAGACACCACAAAAAAAGACACCACAGGCCAGTATCTCTGATGAACACAGATTCAAAAATCTTCAACAAAACACTAGCAAACAGAACCCAATAATACATTTAAAAAATCATTCATGACGGTCAGGTGGGATTTATTCCTGGGTTGTAAGTGTGGTTCGGTATTCACAAATGAATCAACATGATACATCACATCAATAAGAGAAAGGATAAAAACCATATAATTATTTCAATAGACGCATAAAAAGCATTTGACAAATTACAACATTCATGATCAAAGCCCTCAACAAGGTAGGTTTAGAGGGAACATAGTTCAGCATAATAAAGGCCATATATGAAAAAAACACACAGGTGAATACCACACTCAATGGGGAAAAACTGAAAGCTTTCCCCCTACAGTCAGGAACATGACAAGGATGTCAATTCTCACCACTTTATTCAACATAGTACTGGAAGTCCCAGTCACAGCAATCAGACAACAAAAATTAATAAAAGGCCTCCAAATTGGTAAGGAAGAAGTAAAACTTTCACTATTTGCAGATGACATGATATTATATATAGAAAACCCAAAGGACTCCACAAAAAATCTACTAGAAGTAATATATGAATTCTGTAATATTGCAGGATACAAAATCAATATGCAGAAATCCCTTGCATTTCTATACACTAATAATGAAACAGCCATCAGAAAGAGAAATTAAGAAGACAATGCCATTAACAATTGCACCAAACATAATAAAATATCTAGGAATAAACTTAACCAAGAAGGTGAAAGACCTGTACACTGAAATCTGTAAAACACTGATGAAGGAAATTGAAGACAACACAGACAAATGGAAAGATATTCCATGCTCATGGATTGGGAGAACAAATATTGTTAAAATGCCCATATGACCCAAAGCTTTCTACATATTTAATGCAATCCCTATCAAAATACAAATAGCATTTTTCACAGAACTAGAACAAATAATCCTAAAATTATATGGAATCACAAAATACCCCACATAGCCAAAGAAATATTAAAAAAGAAGAACAAAACAGGAGGTATCACAATTCCAGATTTTAAGATATATCACAAACCAGTAGAAATCAAAACAGTATGGGATTGGTACAAAAAATAGACACATAGCTCAATGGAACAAAACAGAGAGTCCAGAAATAAACGCAAGGTTATATGGTGAATCAATCTTTTGACAAAGGAGGCAAGAATATGCAATGGGGAAAAAGAGTCTCTTAAACAAATGGTGATGGGAAAACTGGACAGCTACATACAAAAAGCTTACACCATACACAAAAATAAACTCAAAATAGTTTGAAGACCTAAAAGTCAGACCTGAAATCATGAAAATCCTAGAAGAGAAAACAGGCAGCCATTTCTCTGACATTGGCTGTACCAACATATTTCATTATATGTTTACTGAGGCAAGAGAAATAAAAGCAAAAATGTTGGGACTATGTCAAAATAAAAAGCTTCTGCACAGCAAAGGAAATGATCAACAAACTAAAAGACAATAGGAGAAGATAATTGCAAATAACATATCCAGTAAAGGGTTAATATCCAAATGAAAATGGGCAGAAGACATGAACAGACATTTCTCCAAGGAAGACATACAGATGGCCCACCGACACATGGAAAGGTATTCAACATCACTGTTCATCAGGGAAATACAAATCAAAACTACAATGAGATGTCAGCTCACACCTGTCAGAATGGCTAAAATCTAAAACAGAAAAAGCAACCAATGTTGGCAAGGATGTGGAAAAGAAGGAACCCTTATGTACTGTTGGTGGGAATGCAAACTGATGTAGCCACTGCAGAAAACAGGTGGAAGTTCCTCCAAAAGTTAGAAGTACATTACCCTATGATCCAGTAGTTCTGCCCCTGAGTATTTACCCCCAAAATATAAAGATAATAATTCAAAAGACTATGTTTACCCCTATGTTTATTCCAGCATTGTTTACAATAGCCAACTTCTGGAAGCAACTAACATACCCATGGATAGATGAATATATAAAAAAGATAGGATATATATATATGTATATACATATACACATATACATATACATATATATATCCCATCTTCTTTACCTTATATATACAATGAAATATTATTCAGCCATAAAAAAGAAATCTTGCCATTTGTGACAACATGGATGAACCTAGTGGATATAATGTTAAGTGAAATAAGTCAGAGAAAGACAAATACCATATAATTTCATTCATATGTGAAATTTGAGAAATAAAACAAAGAGAGACAAACCAAAAAAAAGACTCTTAACTATAGAAAACAAGCTGATGGTTACCAGAGAGGAGGCAGGTGGGGGATGGGTGACATAGTTGAAGGAGATTAAGAATATGAAAATCATGATAAGCACTGAGTAATGCATAGAACTGTTGAATCACTATATTGCATACCTGGAACTAATATAACACTGTATGTTAACTACCCTGGAATTAAAGATAATACAAGAAATAGTCTGTGTTCCTCCATATGTTTTTTAAAAAGTGAATAAATTTCCTGATAGATTAAATGTGCTGTGAGAGAAAGGGACTTTAAGCACATGGAAGAATGAAGTTGCTAATAAATGAGACGGAAGAGGCTTTAGGTGGATCAGGTTGTAGGGAATAAAATTTGAACTCAATTTTGTAGCTCCTGGGTTTAGCATATCTATTGAGTATCCAAGTAGAGCTTTTGAGTACATCATTGCACATACAAATCTGGATTTCAGGGTAAAAATCTGGGCCTGGGCCTGAGATATAAATTTGGGACTGAACATCATTCTGATGGTTTTTAGAACCCTGAAATCAACAAGGAAGCGAGTGATGATAGAGTAAAAAGAAAAGGTCCAAGAATGGAATCTTGGCACACTTGAACACTGAGAGAAAATTGAGAAGGGAAGGAATGAGCAAAAAAGACAAAGACAGAAGGAAGGGGAAAAACTACAAGACTGAAGTATTCTGGCAGAAAATGAAGAAATGTATGAAGTAAAAGAGAGATATCAAGTGGATCAAGTAAGGTGATATTTGACTAGTGAATTGATTATTGGGATTATTCATGACTTGAGAACAGTGTTGGAGAACTAGAGACAAAGGCCTAACTGGAACATATTTAAATGAGACTGGATGGATTTTAAAAGCATATCTCTCACAAACATAATATGAGCAAGAGAAGGCTAATACAAAAGAATACATACTCTATAACCCCATTTATAAAAATGAAAGGAGGAGATACCAAGTGAGGTGTGTTCATTTTTAGTAACTGTATACCTCTGGTGAGTTTACGGTACAAGTTGTATAAAAATGCAGAATTTTGTTTTACTTTTTTTAAGCTATGTAGTTAGCACACAGAACACTTCATTGTGGTAATAGAATACCTCCGAAGCTAGAGGGATGCAGGGGGAGAAAAACACCTTTCCCATCTAGTTCTGAGAAATGTCCTCTTGGTTCCCTGGAAGAGGGATTCTTTGATGTTGACACACATTTGCCACCTTGGCTCAGATGCCTTGTGGTTTGGAAAAAGTAAAATTCATTTTTCACGTCCTCTTCTCCCTCTCTGCCTTCAACACAGACTTGACTCCCTTAAACCCAAAGACCTGTTGGAACCTGACCCCAAGGAATGCTTCCCAGTATGTCAGGCAACCTGGACTTTACCGAGTCGCTATTGAAATGGCATTCCAGAAGAGTTACTCTTTGAGCTTGTGGATCTTCAGATTGATGATTCTGCCATTTTCATTTCACTTCCTGAAAGTCAGGAAGCTTGTGAAAAGTGGTTAAACAGCATGCTAAACGTGAAATGCCAACTCTCACTCTAAACTTTCCCTGTTCGGAGCATCAAATGAAGACTTCTTTGGGCTTTATAGTAGCTTTCTAATTTTGGTAGTCCATTGAAGAAGGGAGTTTGAAAGTTGGTGCATACTGTTTACAAATCTCTGCCCATGTCCTGTCTGAAATACCATGACTGTCTATGAAAAGTATCTTTAATAAATCCGGATACAGTTTCTCTTGAAAAAAATTGTTTTAATTAAAAACAAATGAAAGTAAATGCAGTAACCCTCTGGTGTTATAAGTCAGAAAAATTGAGAGTTTAGGAAGGTTGTTTCTTTTTTTTTTTATTTTTTTTTTTCAACGTTTATTTATTTTTGGGACAGAGAGAGACAGAGCATGAACGGGGGAGGGGCAGAGAGAGAGGGAGACACAGAATCGGAAACAGGCTCCAGGCTCCGAGCCATCAGCCCAGAGCCCGACGCGGGGCTCGAACTCACGGACCGCGAGATCGTGACCTGGCTGAAGTCGGACGCTTAACCGACTGCGCCACCCAGGCGCCCCAGGAAGGTTGTTTCTTAAAGTGAGCATAAAGAAGGCTTCTGGGGTGCTAGTATTATTATTTTCTGGGTGCTGTTTTCATGAGTGTGTTCAACTTATGAAAAATAATCAACCTATACACATATACTATGTGCATTTTTCTGTTTTAAAAGCAAAAAAAGATGTGTGTGCACAAGAATTGGAGATTGAAATGTAGAAAGCTCTTTAGAAAAGCTGGCTGTGAATGGAAGCAAAGAAATGAGGTGGTTGCTGGTAGGGGAAACAAAGCCCGGATTTGGTTTTTGTCGTTTTCTTTTCCTTTCCCTTCTGTTTGGTGAGAGAAAGAATATGTATGTTCCTGTGCAACCTGGACAATGCCTTCAGGAAGAGAGAAATTGATCGTGTAGGAGAGAGAAAAGAATGGGATGGAGAGATGTCTTTGTGTAGCCTAAGAGCAGTGGGACCTAACACAAGAGGGGAGGGTGGTTTCAGATAGGAGTATAGATAGTCCACTTGTCACTTATTACCATCAATGGTGGAGGATACAGATGTGTACAGATTTTCTGTACCAGGAATGGATGATACAGACGTGTACAGATTTTTCTTAAAACACTTTGACTTTCCCAGTGAAATTGGAAACAATGTCAACAACAGGGAATGAGACTAGTTAGAAGGTGATAAACATGGGAAGAGATAGAGAAAAATAAGCTATAGTCAGCCAAGACAGTGGCAGAGAAACAGAATATAGAAATAACGTATGATTATCAGGCAATTAAGTCTCGCTTAAGTTTTGTTGTCATTAATTTAAAGCAAAATTAATCAGCATGGCAGCTTGTTTTCCTCCTATAATTCAGCTGCAGGGATGCAGGTATTGAGGGGGTGGTGAGTTAGATTTAAATTATGTACTGGCTTTGCTATGACAGTGCAAAGCAGTCAGTGAAATCAAAAGACAGGGTGTATGCATAGTACTATTTGTAATGTTTAAGCTGTGGAAGTGAGGAGAATAGGGCAGTGAAAAAGTATCAGGATCAATAGATTAAAAGTCCCAATCAACTGAAAATTTTTTTGGAATCAGGGCATTAATTATATACAATACGAATATACTATATATAAGAATCATTATTGCTTTATCAGCCAATCTTAGTTGTCCTTACTATTTCTCTTTGCATGTGAACTCAGTGTCTTCTTCCTAAAAATATCTCTTAGATTTTTTTTTTTATTTTTTTTTAACGTTTATTTATTTTTTGAGACAGAGAGAGACAGAGCATGAACAGGGGAGGTGCAGAGAGAGAGGGAGACACAGAATCTGAAACAGGCTCCAGGCTCTGAGCTGTCAGCACAGAGCCCGACGCGGGGCTTGAACTCACGGACCGTGAGATCATGGCATAGGCTGAAGTCGGACGCATAACCGACCAAGCCACCCAGGCGCCCCTCTTAGATTTTTTTTAAATGAGAGTCTCTTGGTAGTAAACTCAGTTTTTATTTTTCTGAAAATATATTTTTCTGAAAATATCTCCATTTTCTGAAAATGTCTTGAATTTTTCTGAAAATACCTTGAAAGATATTTTTGCTAGAGGTCTAGGTAGTTATTTTCTCTCAGTTCTTTGAAGATACTATTCTTCTGTATTCTAGCTCCCACAGTTGCCGTTGATAAATTATCCTTCATTCTAAGTGCTATTCTTTTGTAGGTGAGTTCTCTTTTCTCTTTTCTCGGGAATTTTTTATAGTAATCTTCTCACTTTCTTTGGTGTTTTCTAAATTTTCTAGCATGTATGTTAAGTGTGGATTCATTTTTATGTATCCTGGATTAGGTTTTTCTTTTCATCCTGAATGAAAAGATGGCTGTTTTTCAAATATATCACCTGGAGATAAATTTCGTCTATGATTGACTGCTTTAAAAGGGGGAGGGAGCAAAGACTCCATCAGGAACCTGTAGGAGCCTACCTATATTTGGGAGGCGTAAAAGATTTTCAACCTAAAAATTCACATCTATTGTCATGCTTGACAATAATATCTACAATACAGCATGTTTGTGTATACAAATGTGTAAACTAATGTGAAAAACTCCAGGCATGATTAGGAATCATGGAATGTGAGATTTTTTTTGTATCACGTTCACCTTTCTGAATCCCTGTGCTGCCTCAAGGTTTAGGGTCATCCAGGTTTGGTCCTTTTCCTTGAAACATTCTTCGAGATTGATATCCAGAAAGAATCAACTATATCTGATTAAGATAAAGGAGTTCTAGATAAAATGTTTTATGAGCTAGTATTCTATGATTTACATTTTGAGGCTCTCTTTCAATTAGTGAAATGGAGAACTTTGCCACTAGTTATAGGGTTTTGGTCACCAGCAAACAGGTAAAAAAAATTGGGGACTGGATGGAAGAAGTAAAATGTGCGCCATACTGTGGTCTGAAGGAATTTCTTGAAATACTCATGTATACATCAGGGATATAATTAACCATGCACACATTCCTATTTAACCTTTTTAAGGTAGACTGAGGGTGAGGAAATGTATTTACACATGCTCCATGATCTGTCTTATTTCTGATCATTGCTAGCTTCCCAAAGAAAGAGGAGTAGGGGAATTTTCTACGTATTTGTCCTGGACCCACATTACGCAAGAGTTGTTCAGGATGAGAGAAGGTGTTTCCTTGTTTCTGTGAATTCAAAGAAACTGTGCATGTTCATCTGGCAGGATTCCTTTCTCACAGCCACCCCTAACTGCCATCCTTTCCCCAATGCATCCCTCACCCTGAGCCCTTTTTCCATTTGACACTAACTCTTACATAAAATCTGTTGTGTTTTAGGACACAAACTTAAACTCATTAGGTTTAACATACAGATGTTACTCCATTGGTTTGAGCTATGCAGAGGTGAACAGAGAAATGAATAAAATATGGCCACTGCCATGCCTAAGCTTCTCACATAATTTCTGGGTTTGCTAATGAAGTGTCTGACAAAGTGTAACAACGCTGTTAGAAACAGTGGTTTTGGAATCAGAAAAACCGATATTGGAATATTGATTTCATCATTTGCTGCCTTAAGTTTCCTTACCTATCAAATGGGGGCAATTAACTGAGGCAAACTTACCCTAGGATAATGAAGCTTAAGCCTCAGCGCGCCTCACCAATGGAGTTCTTTTGAGGCCCTGGGGAGGACCTTCACAATGTGGTCATAAAGTCTTTTATTTCTGTAAAATCTTATAAAAGTAAGATCTTTTTGGTTTTTTCTTTAAAATTTTTTTTCAACGTTTTTATTTATTTTTGGGACAGAGAGAGACAGAGGATGAACGGGGGAGGGGCAGAGAGAGAGGGAGACACAGAATCGGAAACAGGCTCCAGGCTCCGAGCCATCAGCCCAGGGCCCGAGGCGGGGCTCGAACTCACGGACCGCGAGATCGTGACCTGGCTGAAGTCGGACGCTTAACCAACTGCGCCACCCAGGCACCCCTTTTTGGTTTTTTCTTAAGAACCCCCTTCGCCAAAATTTTATGAGCTTTTCGTCTCTCCCACAAAATTTTGTTCTTCTGTGACATTAATAAAACAGGTATACGTATAGGGGCGCCTGGGTGGCTCAGTCAGCTAAACGTCTGACTTTGGCTCAGGTCGTGATCTCGCAGTTTGTGGGTTCAAGCCCCACATCAGGCTCTGTGCTGACAGCTCAGAGGCTGGAACCTGGTCTCCCTCCCTCTGTGTCCCTCCCTGCTAATGCTCTGTGTCCCTCAAAAATAAATAAACATTAAAAGAAAAATTTTAAAAAGATAATAATAATACAGGTATACGTTTATGAAGAGAAATAGGATAACACATTTTTTTCTGCTCTTTTATCTTCTTCTACCTTTACCAATTAATTCCTCTTTATTATCTATATTTTAGGTTACTATCACTCCCACAAAAAAGCTTCCCAGACCTTTCCTCCACCCCAGGTCAGGTATAGGGTTCAATGTTCTCCAAGCTTTCTGTGCTTCTACTTGTTGACATCAAATTATAATTAAACAATTATTTCTATAATTGGTTGCTTTCACATATATGTCCTCTGCTAGAATATAAACTCTATGAGAGAGAGGTCTGCATCTATCATGATTATCACCATGTTCTCTATGCCTATAAATGAATTAATAAATCAATTAATTCATTCATCATTAATGGATTAATAATCAATGAATTAGTCTGGCACCCAGTAAGTGCAAATAGATAATATTTCCATCAATGAATAACCACTTCAGTGACATACAAGTAAAACTATAATATTAAGATAACAAGTAAAATACCTTTTTAATTGAGATATTTTATTTTCTATTTAACAAATTCTTAGAGGCCTCATATGTAAGGGTATGTATAGGGATGAAAACACTTAAATGTATGCAATTACTGCCATATTTTATTTTGATTAATGCCTAGGTTTCTTTTAAATGTTATTTTTAGTTCATTTTATTTTAAGCAATAGCTGTGGATTTTTTTAATTACTACGAATAGACAATTACCACGCAACTTGTCATAAGCAAAAAAGGTCAAATTTCAATAAATAGGCCATCAACTCAACTGTTAATGTGTAGCTCCTGAAATTAGCAGTGAGTGTAAAAAATTCCTATTCAAACCCATGCTATAGTACAGTTAGAACTGGGTTCAAGTTCTAGCTCAGACATCTATTGTTGTAGGATTTGAGGAAAGCTGCTGATTTTTTCTAACTTTCCTCATAAAATCATGACAATACTTACATTGCTGTGGTAATCATTAAATAAGTCAATGAATAAAACCTCCCTACAATACTTGGCAAAGAGAAAGTGTTGTTTGTTAGCAATTTTTACTTTAAAAGCAATAAATAAATTTGAACTAAAAGTTCCAAACAGACGAAGCTGTTTGGCATTAACAAGTAGATAATGCCTTTGGTTTGTTAAAAAACAAACAAGCAAGCAACCTCTAGAAGTTTAGACTAATTATTTTAAGCACACTTTGGTTTGAGTTGAATATAATGCCTATCTATTTTGCATGACTCTGATAGTGCACAAGAAAACAAATTTTATAACAAAATACAACTTCGTTAGTCACTATTCTAATGTGGGAAACAAATAAAGAAATAATGATACTGATGAGAAACACATGCAATGGTAATTATCAGGAGCAGATGCAATTCCTTAAATATTCTTTTGAAACAGTGCAGCTTTATATCTGCACGTTATACGTTCAGTATCAAGGCTCAACATATTTTGCAGCTATGATTCGAAAATACTGTACTGTACCCACTAGAATTAAGCAAACGCTTCTGAACATATTCCAATAATCTTATGGACGATGTGGAATGTCGTGTCCTGAGAAAGTACAAAACTTCTCATGAGAATGTTTGAAATGTCACTCCGGTTCAGTTTAGATCAGAGTGCAGGTGGCTCTACAAAGCATTTGCTGGAGGCTTTGTGTTTATACAGTTGTTGCTTCCAGGATGGTATTGATTGGTTAGGCAACTAATAAAACAAGCAGCCTGCTTTCATCTATGTGCATTTGGGGGATTCTGAAAGATAGAAAAGTGGTTTTAATTAGAACATGCTCCCTTCACTTATTTTACTGTTTAATTCTTTTTTCTGTCTTGACCATTCCAACCCACATCCTTCTCCTATTTCAGAATTTCTCTCCCTGTTCCTGATTCCAAACCCACAGATGCTTTGGAAGGCAAACGATCCTGAGGAAGACATTCTTCTTGGATCCTTACATACAGAGGCTCTTACCATGAGAAAAATCAGCAAGCTTTAATGTTCCTATTTCATCAATTTCTATTCAGAGTTACTTATTTATAACCTAAGGCAATATGGATCAAAGTTTGTCCGTTGAAAATAAACTGAAATTTATAATGGAACGGATAAAAAATATCCAATATAAGATATTTCACAATTTATGGGACAGCTTCAATACATGAAAGCATGTGTGTACCAAATCATTGTATATATGTGTGTATACATGGATTATAGGTATATATGACATGTATATATGACATATTTTTAAATTTATGACACATTTGTATTTTTGAAATGTTTTCCTCCATATTCTATAGATTCTTTTAATTTATATTTTCATGTTTTTTCTCACACTTTTGTGGTGTTGCCTTCTATCTCTATTTTCTATACCTCCCTTTAAACTATTCAAAAATACATCTTTGATTTTATCATGAACATCAAAGGAAAACTAAACACAATATCCAAAATGCAATTCAAAGGCTATAAATAGAATTTCTTGTCAGATAGCTGGGCACTATACACTGTGGGGAGGCGGGGGGAGGGAGGGAATCACTTTTTTTCCCCAAGAAAACTTTTTAAAAGTAGAAAAAGGTGGCAAGTATTAAAAACTGACCACGTAAATTAGCACATAAACTGGAATTAGGGGTGCCTGGATGGCTCAATGGGTGAAGCGTGAGACTAGATTTTAGCGCAGGTCATGATCTCGGAGTCGTGAGATCAAGTCCCGCATCAGACTCCAGATGGAGCCTGTTTGGGATTCTCTCTCTCCCTCTCTCTCTGCCCCTCCTCCACTCTCTCTCTCTCTCACACATGCACGTTCTCTGTCTCTCTCTCTCTCTCTCTCAAAATAAATAAACACTTAAAAAGAAACTGTCTTAAAAAAAAAAAACAAAACTGGAATTGAAGTGTTTCCAAAGAGGAACATAAATTGGAAAGGTGCTGGTGTGATTCAAATAATAATAGCTAAGAAAGTGAATTATCAAATAATTACTGTACCTTTGACTCAAGACAATTCTTTCATTTAAAGTATTTCGAGACTTTGAAGAAAAAGACAACAAAATTATTTTGACAGACCTTCAACTATGTTTTTGAAATCTTCATATTGACATTTTCTTCTAACGTGATTTAATTTATTTGAATGATTTCTCTTGTAAGAGAAATCATAGATAATGTAAATTCTGAAGAAGGAAGGTGTAGTATATACCACAGTACTTCTTGCCTTATGCCCCTGGGCCAGCAGCGGCAGGATCACTTGGGAACTGGTTAGAAGTGCAAATTCTCAGGCACTGCCCCAGACCTACTACACAAGAAACTCAGAGGGTGGGACCCTGCAATTTGTGCTTAACAGCTCTCCAGGAGATTCTGAAGCCCTCCAGCTTGAGAAGCATTAGTAAACTGATTAATAGTATTTACTCTGCAGACAGGCTGAAAGTTCAAATCTCAAATTTGCTACCAGTTAGCTGAGTGATGACTGTCAAATAATCTGTTGTTCTTCTGTTGCCCTTTTCTAAAATAGGGCAAAAGTAGTATTATCTCATAATGGTGTGGTAAAGATTAAATGAATTAATGCATGGAGAGCACCTAGGCCATTTCCGGATACAGACAACACTCAATAAATGCTATCAATTGTTACTGTATATTTAAAGCCAAATTCTACTAAAAATAAGTGACTTGGCCAAGGTCATACAGCTAATGTCACTTAAGGAATAAAATCCCAGTGTTCTCTCCTCATATATCGTGTTTATTCCACAGCTTGGAATTGTTGAAAATCATGTTTTCTCTATAAATTCATATCTTCCAATAATCACTCTAAACATAGAGACTAAATGCTCCAATCAAAAGACATAGGGTGTCAGAATAGATAAGAAAAGAAGATCCATCTATCTCTATGCCAGCTATAAGAGATTCATTTTAGACGCAAAAGATACCTGTAGATTGAAAGTAAGGGGATGGAGAACCATCTATCATGCTAATGGATGTCAAAAGAAAGCCAGAGTAGCCATACTTATATCAGACAAACTAGATTATAAAACAAAGACTGAAACAAGAGATGAGGAAGGGCATTATATAATTAAGGGGTTTATCCAACAATATCTAACAATTATAAATATTTATGCCCCCATCTTGGATACACCCAAATATATAAGTCATTGATAACAAACATAAAGAAACTCACTGATAATAATACAATAACAGTAGGGGACTCTAACACCCCACTTACAACAATGAACAGGTCACCTAAGCAGAAAATCAACAAAGAAATAATGGCTTTGAATGACACACTGGACCGGATGGACTTAAAAGATATATTCAGAACATTTCCTCCTAAAGCAACAGAATACACACTCTTCTTGAGTGCACATGGAGCACTCTCCAGAATAGGTCACATACTGGATCACAAATGAGCCCTCAACAAGTACAAAAAGATCGATATCATACCATGCATATTTTTAGATCACAACGCTATGAAACTTGAAATCAACCACAAGAAAACATTTGGAAAGACCACACATACTTGGAGATTAAAGAACATCCTACTAAAGAATGAATGGGTTAACCAAGAAATTAAAGAGGAAATAAAAAAAACTACATGGAAGCAAATGAAAAGATGACAAGCCAAAACATTTGGGATGCAGCAAAGAGGTCATATGAGGGAAGTATATAGCAATCCAGGCCTTCCTAAAGAAGGAAGAAAGGTTCAAATATACAACCTAACCTTATACCTAAAGGAGCTGGAGAAAGAAAGGCAAATAAAGCCCCAAAACAGCAGAAGGAAAATAATAAAGATTAGGGCAGAAATCAGTGATATCGAAATCAAAAACACAGTAGAACAAATCAAAGAAAGTAGGAGCTAGTTCTTTGAAAGAATTAACATTTTCTCTAAAGCACTATGTAGTAAACTAACCATATACATGTATAGTATTTTTACAATAAATATTAATCTGAATCTTCATTTTGTTTTTTTAATGATATATACTGAAAAAGCTATTAGCAACCTTTCCGCAAAACGGTTAAGACATAGTCAGCTTTTTATCTCGTTTTTCAAAATAGTGATAATCATAAATTAGCATTATTTCATAATCAGTATAATAAGCATGTGTCAAAACCTATGGAAAGGTTTGTGGAAAGAAGATCATAAAAGCAACGTCTACTATAGTAACAAATAGAAACTTGTATCTTCTAAGTTACATCAATAGGGAGAGAATTAAGTGGCCCTAACAGAATATGGTTTAAAGTTTGGAGACAGAAAGCAAGGACACAATGAAAATAAGCATGTATTAATATAATACTACTGCTTTACCAAATAAATTCAAATAGTACCAGAGCTCAAAGGAAGTGTATTTCTAACCATCCACTGCAGGAGCTCCTAGTCTGTGGGCAAATTTTCTCCTTGGCAACAGAGGCTTCTTCTACCTTGTGGTTCCAGTATCTTGAAAGGCCTTGTCATAATCTTCACCCTGTTGGAAAAAGGGGAGCGTGCGTACGCACTTCCTACAAGCCTTAGCCTGAACACAGCACACCCTCTGTCCTGTCCTCTCATACTTCCTCTACCATAACTGTCATCAGGTCGCACCTGATTGCAGGGAGGCCGAGACCTACAGATCAGCTGTGCATTCGCTACAACCAGCCACAGGACATTCACCTGACTGAGGCCAGGTGTACAATCAGAGTTTTTTCTTCATTTGTGGAGGCAAATCAGAATGTCTGCTTAAAGTTCTTCATCCAATAAATAAGGAGCAAAGCTCCCTCGTATGCTACAGGAATATAGTGAGGATTATATGAGAATGCACATTGTTTTGTTGTAGCCTACAATCTGCATAATAAGAGGCCAACTCAGGTCATACATGAACATTTCTGAGCAAACATGCCTAGAGCTAGGGAAAGGAAATGGAGGTAAAGCGAACAGTGTCTGAGTTCAAGAACTAGAAGCAAAAACGAGTTTGGAGATTTTAATATTTATCAGAGTTTTAGATAACCGCTTTAATTATGAGCTCTTTTAAGCTTTTCTTTCTCACGTTACTCTATGGCATTAAAGCTTATTAGCATTTTAATTAGAGAAAATTCCATTTCGACGTAGTGCAAACGGTTGTAATTTCTCTAGTTTAGAAGTTATATATGGCTTCAGAGCCCATGAGTTCACAACCAAAAGGCCCGAACCTCAAAGAATGCTTGCTTCTCTACTTCCAAGTGGGAATGAATTTAGGAGGCACCATCCCAACCATCCACACTGGTCCAATTTACTTTAGGAGAAAGTTGTTTTAAAAAACTGGTGTGCTTTATGCAATCCAGTGACTTACTCTCCTTAACAATATATTTTCATTCCACAGCAAAATCTTCTGTTAAAGGACACTTTTCTGAAGAGATTTGTTGAATTTAATTTGAACTTTTTATGGGTTAGAAGAGAATAAACAGAATATTCAGTCATCACACTGAGAATATGCCACTTGGCCTGGGCCAGTCAGTGAACATCCCAGTTAAGAGGGTACACGAAACCTCCTCCTACCATCGAGGTCAATAGTCATGATCAGGTTACCTTCATTCTGATTTCGGGTCAGATGCCTTGACCTTTGTACCAGGGATTCTATTAATAGTCAATATTAAATTATTAAAATATTCCCAGAAAAGCCAACACAATAGTGAATACTATAATCACAAGTTAGTGGAAAAGAAAACTTAAAAGAATGTTCTGACCTAACTAGAAAGTCTAAATTCACACAATAGATGAGAAGGAATTTCTAAATATTTTAAAACCCTAGTAGAAGAAACCTTTGTTTAGAGAATCTTGAGGGTTTGTTTGTTTTCTCTATTCATCTTGAAATTCTGCCTGAAAGTCAAGAGAACATTCTCAAGAGAAAAGAGGAAATATGTAATATTTGAACTAAAATAGCTAGTTGAGAATACATGACTTCCTTTTAGTCTGCTATGTCACTACATTTCCACACAGACCTCTCTCCCTAAAACATCCAGGAAATGAGAAGATCACAGAGTAAACCATGATGGCGAAGCTTTACCGAATAAAGACGGGGGAAGATCCGTGTGGGAAGAGGTTCACTCCGCACAAGCATCAGATTCCATGCACAGCTTCCCTTCAGTTCTTACCTTCTCCACTGGGCTTGTGAACAGCCTGGTATCAGCAAGATTTTGTCCAAAGTTAAGCTACCCCATGTGACCTCAAAGTGGTCAAATAAACAGAACCTCTGAGGAGTCACATGCAGGGCAAAACCAGGAAGCCACTCTAATTCTGATTTTGAATTCTCTGCCCCCCACCCCACACCCCTGCCCCGCACACACGCAGCCAGGACATTACTAGTCTCTGCCGACATTTGTTCACCATGACACTAAGTGGCCTTCATGGTAACCAAACTCCTTTAGAGCACTGGACCAGCGTTTTGCAGAATTATAACAATAAATGTAAAAATAACCCCGATTGTTGTTGTTTAATAAATGTTAGTTTCTACCTCTTCTCAGAAATATCTGTACTATTAAAAAGGATTGGAAACTCTGATCTTTAAATCCAATGATTCTAAAAAATTAAATTCTAATTATAAAATCAGATTGCATCACAGGTGCTTGGAGACAGATTTGAGGGCACCCCGTCTCCCCCCCCCCCCCCCCCCCCGTTAAGTCAGATCACATAACCTGTTACCTGGTTTTGCACAAAGATTTCATCTTAAACCAGTGCTTTGTGAATTACTGTAGGGAAGGACCAGGGGTTTCTCCCCCCTCCCAATCCCCACCAGAGCAGTACTTTTGTCAAATCCCAAGTCATGTACTTGCCTGTCCTGGCACTCTCAGTTTCTGTACTTCCCTCCTCATGAAAGACATTCAAGGACGGGCCACTGCTACCACACCACGTGGGATTAACATCATTTTAAATCCTCACAGCTGTATCAGCTTCAAGGCTACTTTACGAGGGAATTAGTAGCACCTGAACTTTTAATCATTCTTAATTGTAGTAATTGTCAGCAGAAAGTAAAAGTAGTGTCTGTGCTATTTTAAGTAACAGAGGTTGCAATTCTATAAACAATAAAGTGGAGTACATGAGCCGGCCGGGAAGGAACTCATTTTAAAAAGTCTTGGATGTCAGTTCTAATCAGAAGTGACCCTCTCATGGCTGTTTCCAGGCAGCTCACTCAATCAATAGCCTGCCAATCCAGGAGATTTTCTGGACCAGATACAGCTGTAGCTTCCAGAGTTCGAAAATCAATATCCATTTTCTAAAGGGCAAGTAGGTTGGAAATGGGAGATATACATACGTTTTGATTCCAATAGCATTAAATATAAAGGTTTTTAACTAGTAACTAACATACGTTGAGTAATGCGTATTATGCCCCAGCTTTCTTCTATGCATGTCCTCTCAGCCTTAACACAACTTTGTAACTACTATTGTACTTTTACTGATATAGAAACATAAGACTACCAAAAATGGAATTCTATTTCTCTTCTAAATTCTATTTCTTCAGAAATACATACATGCACAGACCCACACAAAACCTTGTTCCTCACTCCCATGCCAGAAACACGCTGCTCAGCCTTTTTTCTCTTCATTGGAAAGCAAGCAGTGACTATAATATCACCACAAAGTATTTGTTTTTCACCTTCTGGCCAAGATCAGAGTAAGAAGAGAAAAAAAATGTGAACAAACAAAGACTAGTTCATACCACCTAATGGGAATTCCTTAACATTTAATAACAACAAAATCCAGACCCAGATTTTGGAGAGGAAATATTTACATTAGCTTTTCTATCCACTATGCCCTGATCCACAATTACATGTCTTCATGTAATGCTCGACATTTTGGTTTTTTTACCGCCCTATTTATTTCTCTTGGGAAAATACAAGGTGCCAAAATCTGTTTCTGAGTAGTTACTTTAAAAAGTCAATATAAAACATTAGTTTTCCATAGCTGTAGAATGGCTGCTATCAATATGAAAGGAGTATATTTATTTCAGTTTGGACTTGTTTCGCTTACATGCATTTGAGTGAAGTGTACCGTGCCATTCTGCTTACTGTGCAAAGGCTATCCACCTATACTCTAAACACGTTAAATGGGACATTCAAATTTCTTCATGAAAATCAGAATCCACAATACTAAACTATCAAAATAAAGAATACTTTCATAATTGATCAGTGACTGCTTGGGGATGAGGGTTGGGGAAGGGTTACAAAGGGATACAAGAAAATTCTATGGAGTGATGGATATGTTCACTATCCTGATTTTGCTGATATTTCATGGGTGTGCATGTGCGTGTATATGTGTGTGTGTGTGTGTGTGTGTCAAAACATCAATTTGTGCACATTAAATACGTGCACTTTATTGCGTATCAATTATGCCTCAATAAGACTATGGAAGGAAAGAAGCAAAGAGAAAGAAACAAAGTGCGAGAGAGACAGACAGAAACTCTTCATAATTTCCTAAAGGGCAATCAGGTCTGAATTAGATCAGGAATGAAAATAATAAAATGCCAAAGTACATGCTCACTGTGGTTTATAAGTCAGAGGTGACCATTTATGTGGTGAAGAAACAAGTTGGGCAAGTAGTAGAGGTAAACATTTTTGCCCTTCCTTTAAATAAAGTAAAATAGAAACCCGCATTAATGAGCCCTACCTTTTATAATGAATTAGAGTGAAACTGATGATTTGTTCAAGTTCTGCTCACCACGTTCATTAACTTAATGTAATATACGATGAAAAGGACCTTACCATGATGATAATTAAAATGCAAATGTTCAGTATATCGATCTCACACTCAATTCTGAGTACCTAAAAACATGCCTCATGCTACAATTCAGCTTCTTGCAATATTACGCAAAATCACTCTTATTACATGACATTGTGCATGCCCTGTTACTATTTGGAGGCTACTGTCTGTACTGATCATAAATCATACGTAAAAATAAACCCATAATTTAGGGTCTCCTGTAGGCTTTGTTGTAATTGGGTTTTTTTCCTCCACTCACATCTTAATTTCCTCCAAATACTTTCATCCATCTCTTCTGCTTAAATAGGACACCAACAGGCAGGAAGACAAGAGGTCAATGAAAAGAAAACTGAATTTTGACACAAAGAAAATACAAGCATTGTCCAAAGAGCAAAGAATAAACTCCCAAACATTTCAAAATGTCCCTGTTTTATTTAATTCCTAACAGGACACCACATCTGTTAAAATACTTTTGTTGTTTTTTAATCAGCACCCTTCCGTCGCTTTGGCATCTCTACTTATCTGCAAGAACAAGTGCCTGGTGGGTGAAACTGGTAATCCAAAGTCTGCTTGGCCAAGCCAAGTCCTCTGGCTATACTGTTCTCTTCTCTCCACCCTATGCATGTTGGAAACATTCAATGTCTCATACTTTAGGCAGATTACAGAGGCAGAGGTTTAGTAAAATATACACTGATATGAATCTAAATCGTTGCTAAATGGTCTTGTAAAATTTTAAAAAACACATTAAGTCCAAAGGCTACTTATTTGAGTTACTAACATCTTGTGCCGTTTTCTGCCAGCTGGGGTTGTTAGGATGAATTAGAAATAGGCTCTGTCCCCATTTATCCTTTGGTTTTTGAAGTTATATATGCTTCCATATTACTTGGCAAATAACCACTGCCATTGTTTGCTGAGTGCTTCCCAGTCACCTCAGCAGCCAAGGCCCTGGGATGCCTTGGAATTCTATAGGATCCAACAGCTAAAGATTAATGGCCAGCCTAGAGGAGCTCCAAACTTCAGCACTTGGTCAGTATCTCTAACCAGTTGTTAAATATGTTTAATATCAACCCTAGTCGTGATGTCAATTTATTTTTAAAAGCGTTCTGGGAGCTGAGAGGATGAGGCGATTAACTCCAACCCTAGTGATTTAAGAAAACCTAATGAAAGCAGTTGAAATATGAATTGAGTCTGTAAGTGACCAAAACAAACCTTTCTTCTCCCATTCAGGCTTTTCTCCGTTGATGTTTCTAATTGCTTCTATATGATGAGATAAAGCTTGTTCATTTGTTTGCTTATGTTTGATTGTTTGTAAGAATGGTGTGCTGAGAAGAAAGAGCTTCTGATCAAAAGTGAAGGACCTCTCCTGAAGACCGCGTGTGACTTTGGTCTTAAAGTCTTCAGCCAGCAGCTACAGTCATACAGGAACCATTTTATTTCCTGGTCCTCGGGTCTCTTCTGGCTGTTGAGATTGGAGCCAGGAACTTCCACGTACGTGGATATTAAAAGGCTTTTCGAAAAATTTGCAAATAGAACGAGTACTAAAGTCAATTTGACAAAGTACAAGCCCTCTGAACTCACAGCGTATTCGATATGTAGCTTTTTTATGCTGCTGTATTTACTACATTTAGGAATGTTAATGAAAAGATGAGATTTTACCCAATATTTTCATCAACCCCATATCTTAACCCAGATTGTTATTGTTACCTTTCACGTATGCCTTGGAATACAAAAACGATAAAGTAATAATCTCAGAGAAAAAATAAGGAGACAAAAACTTCAGGTATAGTATTTAAAAGGTCCTGTCCAGTAGACAAGTCTAGTATAAAAAAATAGTAAGTCATATTTTTACACAATATTGAAACGAAAAACCCTCAACGATAGTTGCTTAAAATGCCTACAACTGTGTGGGATTCATAAGGGCCACCCCCTGCTGCTTTCCATTCAAATGAATGGAAAGCACATGGGTAAATTACCACCTGCAGTGCATGCTAGCGGACATGGTAAGCAGCTGTCACTGTAGCCCTGTAATTATGCAAGTATCTTTCCACTATTATACAATTAGAAAGACCTCTCTTTCTTCCACTAGGTAATGTTTTGTTGGCGTCAAGAGCACTAAACTATCGCTACTCGTTCAATCACTTGTATCTGAATTGAATATAACCAGTACATTACTGGGAATTTATTTTTTTATCATTATGTTCTGGTCCCTCTGAGAAATTTCTATCAGAGTAAGAAAGCTTATCTTATTCTAGTTAACTTTCATGAAATAAAAAATCTGTCAACTTTTCCTATGGTCTTTCCAGTGATTGGCTCTCTTGGAGACTATCAAGGTGGCAGGTGGGGAGTCAAACCTTTGGGAAAAAGGAAAATCTTGGAATCAAATATCATAAGGAAATCAGAGGACGGAAGTAAAAGCTAAAGCGCAATTATTCAATATTTTTCCATGTCACCTTTATAATCTAAAAAATTAGGGCGCCTGCGTGGCCCAGTCAGTTAAACGTCAGACTCTTGGTTTTGGCTCAGGTCATGATCTCACGGTTTCATGAGTTCAAGCCTCATGCTGGACTCTTCACTGACAGTGTGGAGACTACTCAGGATTCTCTATCTTGCCCTCTCTCTCTCTGCTTCTCCCACACTCATGCTGCCTCTGTCTCTCTCAAATAAATAAACTTTAAAAATATATTTATGGGGACACTGGGGTGGCTCAATCGGTTAAGTGTCCTGACTTCAGCTCAGGTTGTGATCTTACGCCTCGTGAGTTCAAGCCCCGCATCAGACTCTGTGCTGACAGCTCAGAGCCTGGAGCCTGTTTCAGATTCTGTGTCTCCCTCTCTCTCTGCCCCTCCCCTGATCACACTCTGTCTGTCTGTCTCTCTCAAAAATAAGTAAACATTATAAAAAATTTAAAATATATATATATATAATCTAAAAAATTAGATGTAAAATATCTAGAGTTTAATAAACCTTTAAAATTTGAATATTTCCTGATTATTGAGGAATGGAGATTTACTTGAAATTGAGATTATCACAAAAATAATGATTTACCATAAATAAAAACACACTTCATAAAACTTGATGAATATCAGAACACACATGACTAAAAAGAGAAATGTTTTCACTCGACCAGAGCTAATCGGCAATAGTTGCACACAGTGACTGAGCCGTGAATTTATGAGTCTCTTTTATAACAGAAGCAGAATTGGGTGGATGGTTGATCATATAAGGCTGTAACATTTGCATGTATATTAATTGCTATCTATTTCTAGTTTATAGCCTAAATTATATACTTCATAATTCCTAATCTTACTAATTATACTCTAGCAGTTTATTTTTTAATGTTTATTTATTTATTTTGAGAGGCAGAGAGAGAACACACAAGCAGGGAAGGGGCAGAGAGAGAGAAGGAGGGAGAGAATCCCCATCAGGCTCTGTGCTGTGAGAGCAGAGACTGACATGGAGCTCCATCTCATGAACTGTGAGATCATGACCTGAGCGGAAATCAAGAGTCAGAGGCTTAACGGACTGAGCCACACAGGCACCCCTATATTAACATTTAAAAAAAAGACCAAACAGGTCACATAGTAAACTAAGAAGAGTCATCCTAAATGCCGCCAACCAGATTATTGAGGATTTGAATTTAGGATATCATTAGAAAAGACTAAATTGTGCACCAAGTTCAGTATCACGTGCTAATAAAACTTCTATTTACCACTTGACACAGTCAGTTCAATAGGCTGTTTTTGGATGTTCTTAACTTTTCCCTATCTCTACTCCTTGAATTCTTCAAGTCGAATGAGGGCAATGTTCACTGCAATGTGTCATAGATTTGATGTTCTCCATTCCTGATGCCACCGTCTAAGCCCTAGCCCTTAAATATCTTCTGCCTCTGTACCCATAAGGAACTTCTGTTTTCAAAGAAGCAGAAAATCCAAACGGGCTTGAGCCACAAAGGTCTCTACTGCCCCAAGGAACTAACAAGCCCTGAGGTAGATCTAGTTTTAGGAGTCTATGTCACTCTCCTTCTTGGCTCTGCGCTCCAGTGTTGGCTTCATGTCCAACCTGGCAGTTTTTTCGAGGTGGTAATATGGCCACTACCAGTTCTAGGTTTTGAACCAACTGTTCCAAGTTCATAAAAGAGAACTATTCTTTCCCAGAAATTTGAGTTAAAAATCCTGTAAAATCACTCTTAGGTCATGTAACCATCCCCCAAAAGATAAGACACAATGTCTTCTGATTGGCCAGGGCTAAGTGGGTGGGAAAACCTTGCAGAGGAAGACTCTTCTAACCAAAATACCAATAGTGGTGTTGGTAGGAAATGTTCATTTGTGTTCCAGTGACAAGCTCTCTGGGGGGCGGGAGGAACCCAAATTTGTTGAATTTGCTGATTCCCCTGATGTAAATACTCCGACACTAGCTAAATTCAAGGTATGAGCATGCAAGTAAAAAAAAAGTCACAAAGATTTTGTTGAATACAGGTTCTAATGCCTAGAAGTATGCAAATATATATATATATATATATATATATATATATAAAGTGACCTTTACCAGAATAACTAAAAATTCAGTATATACAACAAATTCACAATGATGATTACCTTTATCTGATGAAAGGGACAGAGATTGGGAAAGCAAATTAAAGTTGATGTTAGACTATTATTTAATGTTTTATTTTTTACAAAAAGCTAAAATTTTTCTTGCAATAATGGCATATATATATGTGTATATGCATATATATAATTTCAATAAGACTTTTAAAAAAGCATTGACAACAGTTATACAACTTTGGATGGAGACAGAAATGATCTTTGAAGTTGTCTTATCTTCAGTTTCCTTCTTTCTGCTTCATGAAACATGAAAGAGATGCTTCCCATTGAGAAATATATTTTCTTCTATCTAAAACTTTCAGTTTTAAGTTTAAATATTTAATCTACTAAATCCTGGTTTACTCTATATTCTGTCTGAAACCTAAATCCATGTAAAACTTGAAAAGATAAAATATTCAAATGTTATACATTGAAATAACTCCTTAATTAACTTCATAATATCAATAATTTTGAAAATATTTGTTTTAACAATTTTCACCCTAGTTGTCTAAAGGTCCAAAGATTTAAAACTTTTGTAATGCTAAGAACATAGCTTCATGATTTTTATCCTTAAAGCCTAACTTGAAAAAAGTTTCCATTTATAATAATACATAATGGAAAAAAATTGATTTAGATAGAAACACTTCAAAATGCCAATATTTCCAATTTAATGAGGAAGTAAGCCAACTTATTTAAAACTATTATATTTGGATTAAATATAAGTTGGCTTGGATTTTTATATCAGTTTAGAATCATATGCATTTATTGAAATAGTGATAAATTGGTATAGTATTTTCTCTTTTGAAATTAGGTCCTCGAAGGATAGATAATGAGGTTCATATTCATTGCCAGCTCTGTCAATATCAAACAAATATGTTTCTGAATTTAGAGAAGTATTCTTATAAGGAAGAAAATCCAGAGTTTTTCCTATGAAACAAAATATTTGCCTTGATAGAGAAAACCAAAAACATGACATCATAATGCCCCCTATTGTTTAAAATGGGGTATGCATTAGAAACGGTTCCCAAATTATATCCAAATAAATGGATATTTTGGTAACTCATGGTGACATTCAGAGCAACTGCAAACATGAGTAAATAAAAAGTTACCTGGACTCTTAAGAGAGCAATTTCAAACAGTTTAAGATCCATAAATTGAATAACTGCCCATAAAAGGGGGAATTCTAAGAGCTTCAGAAGATACAGATTAAAATCCCATTGTGTGAGAATAGCAGTAAACTTATTTTAATGTCTATTTTAAATCAATATGCATAAATATTTGTCATTTCATTGTAATAATGACCCTAACAGACACTATAGCTAACCCCTAATACTCAAACACAAATAAATACATCATATAAAAAGAGCCAGAAGTACAGTCTAACCCAGAGGAAAGAGAAAGATGTGATAGATGGACTGGCCACATGATGGCAACATTTCACCATATAAATGCAAATAAGCCAGAATTTGACAATGGAAATCCCCCAGATTTAGAGAAACTGCTCAAAATAGGGAGTAAAATAAAGGCCCACTTCCTCCATGGCACTTTATTACTTTTACAGTACTACTTTGCTTCCTCTATCATAGAGGAAATATCATCTAAAATCCTACCCACTATCTCCATTTCAGTATGGACATACTAATTTTATTTTGCAGCTGAGTCTGTCAATTCCCACATATAATCCAGTTTACATGAAATGAATATTTTATTTCAACCTTTCAAAATATTCTATTAAATTTCAATTTCAATGTGTGAAGGATTTGTTGATCTCCCCCCTCCCCCGCCCCCAGAACAGGTATGTATTATTGAAGACTATTTTAGAGCAGCGCTATCTCCTTAATCCATTCCAAATCTATATCCCTGCTCAACTACTCCCCAAAACCCCTCTCTGGTGGGAGAATCATACAGAAGCCTTCTGGGCTCCACAGCTGTTCTTGGCATCCAAACTGCAAATAGCCCTAGGGTTGGAGGGAATTTGATTATGTTTTAGTGGAAACACCTAGAGTGGGGAAATAAGACATTCCAGTTCTCCTGACAGCTGGGCCCAAAGTGGTTTCCAAGAGAATCTTCAATTGTCTATGATACTATTGACAAAGGATTAGGTCCACAACATTCAAAAGAACTAAGAGGTAGTATTTGATTAAATACTGTGATAAAGATAAAAGCAAGCGATATACTTTCTACTAAAGAGATACTTTCAAGTCACATACTTAACTTTATATGCAATGGAAGTCAACCCATATTCTGAAGGGCCCTAACGTATATGCTAGTTGTTCATGCACTGATCTGTAAGATGATAATGCATTAACATATAAACAGGCAAAGATACAAAACTCTTAGAAATTAACTAACATTCCTGTATTCTGTGGTCAGAGCGTAAGTAGGGACCTAATCCTCTCAAAGATGGGTACTGAGTCATTAGAAAGGCAAAAAAAAAAAAAAAAAAAAAATAGCAATGTCTTTTTACAAAATCAACATTTCTATTAGAAGAGCAATCCAACCACCACATTTTAAAAATTAAACAACAGCAACATTTTAACTCTAAAAACATATATGTTTTAGGGGCACCTGGAGGGCTCAGTCAGTTAAGCGTCCAGCTCTTGATCTCTGCTCAGGTCACGATGTCACGGTTCATGAGTTCGAGCCCCACCTCAGGCTCTGCACTCACAGCAGAGTCTGCTCAGAATTCTCCTTCTCCCCTTCTCTCCTTTTTTCTCTCAAAAATAAATAAATAAACATTTTTTAAAAACATATTTTATCACTCAAACATGAAGTGGAAATAATGAATGTAAAAGATAAGTATATAATTAAAACTAAATTACAATTTGCATGACACGTTAATAATGGTTAGAGAGGAGGGTAGTGATGCATTTCAAGGAAATCATTAGACATGAAATGGTTATGATTTGCCACGTAACAAGTAACCAAGGCTACTATGAACATCACAGTCAAATATACATACATAAATATATATTTGTAATATATATACACACACATAAATAGTTGAAATTATAGAGCAAAGACAAAAGGAGAAATGCTGAATTATTTATAAAAAATTTCTGTGCTCTGCGCCTAATTGTGCTCGAGATCCTAAAATCTGTACGCCCAGAAAAACTGACAGAGCAAATATGGTACAGTGATTCAAGCATAATAGAGGACCATTTTATATATTTGTGAAATAATATATTTTCTAGTAACCTCTGATGTTGCAAACTATTCCTAAAAAGAAACTTATTTCATGAAGAAAATTTGTGTTATTAGTAATTTTCTTTTAATTCGTAGGCAACCAAGAATTTTAGGATGCTAAGATAGCATTGTTCCATAGATCAGGGATCTGTAGGAATATGAATAACCTTAATCTACATGCAGGACAAAGAACATGGAAAGAAGCTAAGGTTAAGTTTTTACACCGCTGATCTGTTGTGGGGAGAATATAGGGAAAGAATCATAAAAATTGTACAGGGAATTTTACTCATTTGGCATTGAGAAGCACACACATATAAACATTAATATTTTCATTATTTACTACTATTATACATGTATTTCCAAATAATTACAATTTGTATCTTATTTATATCTTATAAAAATAAAATTCTCACTTGCATCTTAAATGTTATTTCATAAAATTGCTGTGAAATCTCAAAATCCGAAATAATTTTTGTCTCTATAACACATGCTTCTAACCACTAGGCGGCTCCATTATGAAAATTCCCCCTCATTTTTTAAATTATGAGTATTTATATTCTTTTCAATGTATTATATGAAAAAGCAGAAAGAAAGGAACAAGCAAACAACATTAACTAAATGTTCTGTGTCAGCTATTTCATATTCGAGAACCAACTTTGACCCTAATTACAGATCCCAAAAATCAATTTATAATGGCCCAAACAAAAAGGATATGTACGGGTCTACATAACAAGCAGTCTGGGGTTGAGTGGTCTAACTGTTCTATTATATCATCAAGAACCAACTTGTCTTTTGGTCTCTCCATTCTACCATCAATGGCTGCAACCTAAGGCAGCTTCTAACCTTGTGGTTTTAAGATGGTTACCATTACCAATCAAAGCCAAATGTTTCCTTGTCCATGACCAGCTCAAGAGAAAGAACACCCTTTCCCTAACAGCACAACAAAATTCCATTGTATTGAACTCACTGGGCCACTTCGGTTACATGTCTGTTCCTAATCACTGTCACCAAGGGAATGCAATGCACTGGCTGGCTTATGCCTGGGTTCCTGAACACTGACAAGAGAAGCTGCATTTTCATGATTGCCTTGGACCTCTCAAACCTCTAGTCTTGAATTTAGTCTATTCAATAAACTGTATATCAGCTACACTGAGTGTGAGGGATGTACAGATGTTGGGAAGCTGATCAATTTCAACTCCCTCATTAAATAAATACACCGCCTAGCTTAAATTAACCACTACCTACCATGTCGTCAATTCTGAGCCAGTATCTTTTGGTATGTTTTTGTTTAGAGAAGGACTCCCCTTTTTCTTCTTAATAAAAAGTTGCTTTCAAAGCAACTCCTAAGCATATGATTTTATAATGTAGAAATCGAAAAAAACAAAAAAAACAAAAACATGCACCTGATTTGATGTGTGGACATGAAGGAAATATTCAACTTTCAAAGTAACAAATATGTTTAATTCTACTCTAGACATATGTATGTATTTATTTGTATACAAGTGCTTTTCCAGTGATTTAGATGTTTAATTATCCTTTCTAGTTAAACTTAATCGTGGATCATTCTAAATTGTATCAAATAAGGTTAGTCATTAAGAGGATACATGAAGATAATAAGGAGTCTACTTGGGGTAAAAATGAATTTTTCAGGGCATATATAGTGTTTGAGGTCCAGCTAGTTCAGACATTGGCACATAATGAGCACCAGTCACACTTTTATTTCCTTTTTATTCCTCCATTGCTATTTCTTCATATATTTGCTCATAAATAGTTTACTAGAATTTCTAACTCAAATATTTACTTATTATATAATCATAATTATACTTAGAGCAGATTCATAGACTAATTTATTTTTCCCAATTGTTTTAAGTTTATTTCATTATGTAAATTTAAGAGTAAGATGATGCTAACATTTAACACTTCAAAACAGGAAAAAGAAACTATACAGATTATTTGAGAGAAAGGAGGACACCTACACCACCAAATTCCTCACTTTCTTCTCTGTATTATCAAAGAACTCTCCTGTTTCCATTTCTTTTTTTTCTCTTTATTTATTTATTCTTTTAATTTACTGTTTTAATTTACATCCAAGTTAGTTACCATATAGTGCAACAGTGATTTCAGGAGTAGATTTCTAATGCCGTTTACCCATTTACCCCATCCCCCCCTCCCACAATCCCTCCAGTAATCCACTGGATGTTCTCCATATTTAAGAGTCTCTGATGTTTTGTCCCACTCCCTGCCTTTATATTACTTTTGCTTCCCTTCTCTTATGTTCATTTGTTTTTTGTCCTAAAGTCACATGAGTGAAGTCATATGACATTTGTCTTTCTCTGACTAATTTCACTTAGCATAATACCCTCTACTTCCATCCATGTACTTGCAAATGGCAAGATTTCATTCTTTTTGATTGCCAAGTAATACTCCATTGTATATATATACCACTTCTTCTTAATCCATTCATCCATCAATGGACATTTGGGCTCTTTCCATACTTTGGCTATTGTTGATAGTGCTGCTATAACCATTGGGGTGCATGTGCCCCTTTAAAAGAGCACACCTGTATCCCTTGGATAAATACCTAGTAGTGCAATTGCTGGGTTGTAGGTCATTCTATTTTTAATTTTTGAGGAACCTCCATACTTTTTCCAGAGTGGCTGCCCCAGTTTGCATTCCCACCAGCAGTGCAAAAGAGATCCTCTTTCTCCGCATCCTCGCCAACATCTGTGGTTGCCTATGTTGTTAATGTTAGCCATTCTGACAGGTGTGAGGTGGTATCTCTTTGTGGTTTTTTTTGTATTTCCCTGAAGATGAGAGATGTTGAGCATTTTTTCATGTGTCAGTTGGCCATCTGGATGTCTTCTTTGGAGAAGTGTCTATTTTCTATTTCCATTTCTTAATCCCCAGTGAGAAACAACTTCAGTTTTTTACCCCCTTTTTTTCTTTTTGGTAATTTATTTGTATCTTTAATTTTCATGTTTTTACACCTATTTCTTGACTTGTTTAGATAGATTATAGACATTATCTATTTATTTTGCATAATGATTAAATTCAGGATCAGGCGTTCTCCATCTCTTCCTATTCTCTTGACTCTAGGCTGCATGGGAACGTCACAAGTAGCAAGTAAATTCTTTGTGTCTTTCTGATAAAACTTAAATTTATCTGTCACTGATACTTCGCAAAAAGAAACTATGTCTTTATCAGCCAAGTAGTATTAAGTATTCTATTAGGTATTTATTCTTAAAGGTACTGAAAAATCCAAAGCTAGCAGTCTTATGTTTTATCGAATTTTGTGGTCTAGTCTGTGGTGACTATTGTAAAAATTTGTCCAGAGCCATTTAACAATTACACCTATATTACCTAAACTTTTAACTTTCAGTTGGAGATCCAAAGATGAGAAGAAAAGAGGACAATTCTACCTGTGTTTAAAATGGAGATCAGAGAAATTATGCTGAACTTGCTGAGTGGTGTCCCCAAAACAATCAGACAACTTAGACCATCACTCATACGAGGATATATAAGAGGCAGTGATAATATTAAAGAAATACTGGGAGAGAATAGATTTTTGGAGAGAATGGCCAGGGGGCCATGAAATGTCCCAGTCCTCTGAGGAGGGGAGAAATGTGTTTCCTACCAACCTCAAAACAAGTGGGAGGGATTCAACCCAACCAGTTGGAGAACTTGATCTGGAGTTCATATCTTCAAACTCTCAACTAGAGATCAGTGAATGTAAGAAATTAAGCAGGAGTCATCTGGACATAGGAATTATGAGTGTGAACAAGCACATTAGTGTTACCCCAGGCCACACTCACCCAGGGAAATCCCCAGATGGTGGGACATGAATTGATTTCAAAAGAATCTAATAGACAAGTTTGAACCATTCTAGGATATAGAAGGTAAAGGAAAGTCTAAATCATCAGGGAAGAATGACCTTTCGATTCTCTCTGTGGTTGTGCTACCAACAAATACACAGATTCATTTATTGCATTTTGAGTTTGACTTTTAGGGACTGAATTTTTTAAACTTAAGTTAGCTTTATAGTTATTGAAATATATAAGAAGTAGAAAAGTCGAATCTATAGAACAAAGTATATTCAGTGAAGTCTGGTTGCCATCTTATCCCTTCTGCCCTGCTACATCCTGATTAGATAGGTAGGTCAGTAGGTAGATTTATAGATATACACATACATTTATGTGATATACGTGATATGTAATATACATGATATATACATAAATAATACACACATATACACATACAGAGAGAGAAAAAAAGAGAGAGACACAGAGATTCTATAGCTCCATAGTGCTCCTTGGTGTGGATATACCAATTCCTGATTGATAGGCATTTGATTATTTTTGGTCACTATTTTTTTTCCATTACAAATCATTTAGAGGATACTCTGGCAAGAAACAGAACTTGTAAGGCTTTGAAGACCTTTGTAATAAATTTGTACTTTATTCTAAGGGTGTCCATAAGCCATTGAAAACTTTCAAGCAGAGAACTGGCATGAAATGAGTTTTGTTTTATCTAAGACTGTGTGAATTGAAGAAGAAGGGCCCATTAAGATGACTATTGCATGAGTTGCAAAAGCAGTTCTCTGTTAGGAAAATCATTTCTATTTATGAAGTATGGCCTTTGCTTACCCTGAAGCCTACAATTTGAGATAATATCCTAGGGGAGCAGATTGATATGGCACTAAATTTTGCAAGATACTTTGAAATAGGCTTCTAAGAATAAAACTTTGACATTATATTGCCTGGTCCCAGGGCTTATATTTATTTAACATATTTAGAGTATATTAAAATATCCCATGTCGATTATAAATTAAGAAAAATGCCGAGGAATTTCTATATGTATGCAAAGGGCGAGATCTGAAACAGTTTTGTGGTCAATGAGCATCCTGAAGGCCATTTCACTTTTTCAGAATCTGTAAAGCTGTTTCAAAACCATGTCATTTGCTCTCTGATGACACTACCCACTAGAACAAATAATGCAATTATAACTGATGTAATTCCACAGTAATACTGCTTGTTTCCTCAGAAGTGCTTCTTTATAGACTTATCTAGTCATCCTCAGTGTGCAATTGTATGGATTACATTGCAGCATCCAAAGTAAAATTATCAATATAGGTTCTCTTAGCAAAAGCCAGATTTACCATCAATTACCAAATACTGAACTTCATAAAAGCTCTAACATATTTTAAAAGAAAATATGGGGGCGCCTGGGTGGCGCAGTCGGTTAAGCGTCCGACTTCAGCCAGGTCACGATCTCGCGGTCTGTGAGTTCGAGCCCCGCGTCAGGCTCTGGGCTGATGGTTCAGAGCCTGGAGCCTGTTTCCGATTCTGTGTCTCCCTCTCTCTCTGCCCCTCCCCCGTTCATGCTCTGTCTCTCTCTGTCCCAAAAATAAATAAACGTTGAAAAAAAAAATTTAAAAAATAAATAAATAAATAAATAAATAAATAAAAGAAAATATGTACTGTTTGTAGACAAAAACTCAGGCGCTCGGTCTCTCTCTCTTTTGGTTCACAATGTGTAAGTTCACTTTCTCTAACAAATGTACCTAAGTTTTAATATTCTAACTACAAATTATAAATCTTACAGGGATTCTTGGTATATGAAGTAAACCTTTAAACTACTACTACTAATGATAATAGGTTATCTATTTTGAGCCCTAATCATATTCCGGGTGCTGTGTTAAGTCACTGTACAAAAAAACTTTTTTAATTAATTAATTTCTTTTGAGAAAGAGAGAGAGAGCACAAGAGAGGCAGAGACAGGGAGGGAGGGAGAATCCCAAACAGGCTCTGCACTGTCGCCACGGAGCTCAAGAGAAGCCTCAAACCCACACACCATGAGATCATGACCTGAGCCGAAATCAAGACTAGGATGCCCAACCGACTGAGTCACCCAGGTGCCACACAAAAAGTTTTTAATAATCATATTTTATCCTTAAAATAACTGTGATATATCTATCATTTGCTTCTCATTATAAAATATTTGAGCTCCCTAATGTTGAAATTCCTATCCCGTAGTTCAACTCACTGTGTGTGTATTCTTCTTTCAAAGCCCTTTTGGAATTAGGACTGGGGAAGCCAACACAAAAATGTTAATACTCGGACTACCATTATTGTTGTACGTATTAATTTTTTTTAATGTTTATTTTTTTGGGGAGAGAGAGACAGAGTGTGAGCGGGGGAAGGGCAGAGAGAGAGAGGGAGACACAGAATCCAAAGTAGGCTCCAGGCTCTGAGCTGTCAGCACAGAGCCCGACATGGGGCTTGAACCCACAAGCTGTGAGATAATGACCTGAGTCGAAGTCAGATGCTTAACTGACTGAGCCACCCAGGCGGCCCATTGCTGTATGTATTAAAGTGTCCATTGTCTCTGATCCAAGAGTTTCATGTCTATGAAACTATGGCACACTAACTTATCTTGCAAGTAGAGTAAAATCTCAGATTCTTCACAGTTCTTGACAACAATATGACTCTACTACGTGAAGAGACCGATGGACTACTTGAGGCATGTTGACTACATTGGTCCTTCCATGCTGGAAAGGCCAGCAGTCCATGCCTCTCAGAGAGATAGGTACCTGTTCTGGGTATGGGTTTGCCATTCTTAACTGAATGTTTCTGTTAGCACCACTATCTTGAGATTTATGGATTTCATATGACATGACATCGGACCAAGGGACCTCCTTTGCAGTAAAGAGGTATGGGAGTGAACCCATTACCATGGAATCCAATAATTGTATCACATACCAAACCATTTAAAAGCAGCCAAACTCAAAGAATGCTGAAACAGGTTTAAAGGTTTAGTTTCAGCACCAGTTTAGAGGTAATTCTCTTGAGAAAATGGAATCCCATCCTTTTGCATATTATATGCATTAAATTAGAGATCTCAACATGGCATTGTGTTTCCAATAGTAAAAATAAACTCAAGTACCAAAAGGTAGAAGCAAGAGCGACCCTATGGACCATTACTTCCAGTGATCCAATGGGAATTTTGTACTTTCCATTCCCACAACTGAGCTGTGCAGGAGTGGAAGTCCTGAAACTCAAAAACTAATATATTCTTACCAAGGGAATTGGCAAGAATACCACTATATCATACGCTGCAGCTGCCACCAAGGCGCCTTGTCCACCAGGACCCCTTATGAGTAGATGACTAGCAGACAAGAAAGGAAGCTACCATACTAACAGGAGTCAGTAGCTCTTAGTGGCAGGAGAAGGTAGGACTGCTTTTACACAATGAGGGAGGGAGGAACACATGGAACCCACGTTTTCCAGTTGGTACTGGTTCCCGGTACTCCCTTGGCCCATTGACCAGATATCCGTAGCAACTCAGTTCTAAGGAAAGTATGGTCATTAAGCATTCAGACCCTCAGGATGAGGGTGGATGTGGTGTGATCTGCCACCTGATAAGTAATCAAAACATGCTAAGGTGATAGGGGAGGGCAGGGAGATTTAGAATGGATTGTGTAGGAGAAAAGGGGTGAGTGAGGTCCAGTTGCACCCTGAGGTCAACTGCAGTGTCTGGGGCTGTAGGTCATCACAAAAATTTCTCTCTTTCAAGTTTCCCCTCAGGAAGACCCATAGGACCCATGGGGGAGATTCTCCCCCAAATAAGTATGAAGAAAGAAATCTGTGTGAAACAAGTGGTAGACTGTGGTGGGATGCTTCTAGACCAAGATGGAACACAGAAGAAACTCCTCTAATGGATGACTTTGGCTCAAGAAGTCCTGATTGGCTAGCTGAAACTTTCTTCAAACTGCAGGGCAAAACTCCCCTTCCCTCCTTTTCTCAATGATAGAAGTCAGAACTGCATTAGAATCTGAAGGCTCTCCTCACCTTCTCCAGCCCCTTCCTCTCTGTGCCTCTCAGATGTGTTCTCTACTACATTTCTTGCACATCTAATTCCACCTGGTTGTCTGCCCCTTAGAGGACCCAAACTAACACAGTAACATTGTTAATAAGTAGGTAGAGAATAAAAGACTTTATATTAGGTAAGGCACCATCAGTAGTATCAACAGTCATCTCCATTGGCTTTCATGGATGTGGTCACCATTGATTCTGTGAATGTGTGTCAAAAAGAGAAGGTGACTACCCAACTAGCTCTACCACATGGCAATTATATAGAGTGACAGAGATATCTTACTGTGATTTTCTTGAGCTTAGAGCTAAGATCAAAACTTTTCTGACCAAGAACAACCTTCAACCACTACCCTTTTTTAAAAAAAAATGTTTATTTATTTTTGAGAGAACATGAGCAGGGGAGGGGCAGAGAGTGGGGGGACAGAGGAACTGAAGCCAGCTCCTCACTGACATCAGAGAGACCGACGTGGGGCTCGAACTCACAAACCATGAGATCATGACCTGAGCCAAAATCTGATGCCTAACCAACTAAACTGCCCAGGTGCCCCTCAACCACTACTTTTGTATGCTGAATGGAGTTGCAAATAACTTTTGCTACAGACTTGATAATATTTCTTCATTAACTTGGCCTAAAATTACAAGGCAAAATTATAAGTACTAATAACAGTACTTATATGCAAAAAACAGTACTTATACTGCAGGAAAGTCATTTTGATGACAACAAATATTGTTCGAATCGTAAGTAATGTCAAGCTGCTTTATACGCTTCTTAGACTGCCAGAAGTTAAGGTAAAAATGAATACCTTTATTACAACGGTTTTGTACGAGATAAACATTTCCAGCTCAAACTAAGTTCCAAGAGTTCCAAGTTCAAAGGAAATTTCTATATCTCAAAGTTCATTTAATTGTGTAAGTGAGGAGCTTCCCCCCAGCCCTCAATTTGGAAGCAAATGGTCTGAAATGCAGTGACATGCTAAGAGGCAAATACGTAGAGAAGACTCTAAGAGGATTCACTAAGTGCCTTCCATATGCTCATGCACTAATGTCAGTATCTGGAAGAACTATCTCTGTGAAAAAACATTTTCAAAGACAAAATACATAAAATCTCATTATGGATCAGCATTGACAGATAAACACTTGTAATTAATTTTTATGATAGGAAACACTAATTAGAATCCCAATTAAGTGAAATATTATTTCTGAAGAATTCCATTCTTCTCATTAGTAGACTTGTATTATCAAAAATTGTCTTCAATTATTATGTTTCAAATGTCATCAACAAGATCTGTGTAATCATGTTTTCTCACTTGCTCTATCCCAACTTCCGTGATATTCTCAATTTTGCTTCTTGTCCCACAAAGCCTAAAATATCCGTTGTCTGCCTCTTTATGGTTTCAGTTAGAAGTATGAAAAGTTGAAAAACAGCAACTGTATACAAAATGCTGTTTTTTCTTGTATTTTGATATTAATTGAATATACTCATTCTCCAGTGTTCTATTTGAGAACAGTTCTATGATGCCTTCAAATACAAGCCTGTTTGCAACGAAATGGATATGTAAGTGAAAAAGTTCTATGAGGAGTTTCAGAAGGATGCCATTTAGGGTTTTACAATCCCGTTCCCGTATTCTTATGCCATCTGAAGCCATCATCGGTGGCTTGACATAAGACAAAGTTATTTGAAATTGTTCAACATGCTCCATTATAGTAGTAATCTAAATATGGTATCAGACGCACTATTAATCTGATCTGTTAATTTAATTTTGCCTAAAATGTTTTGGTTGTATTTAAAATATAAGGATATATCAATAATAGCAGTCTAGGGTAAAATACATGATTATACCGGAGTTATATGTTTGGGCAGAACAAATAACAGGGATTTATTTACAAATTCTATGTGAATTGCTTCCTGGTTGTATCCTGGCATGCTCAGATACTTTCATAAGTCAGTGGAAAAAAAAACACTGGGAGGGAGATAAATACGAGGTTTACACTCAACCGAAAGTTTAATAATATAATATACTAAATGAACTTGTGCTCACATTCATAATCTTTAAGAGATACGATGTTAGAACTATGGTACCACTAATAATGAGGCTTATAAGAAATATGCACACAAAAATGAAGCTTTAAATTAAAAATAATGAATATTAGTTATATTATTCTTCTGGATGGAATTTCAAGACTGTTATTAAAAGTATAAAACAAATTAGATTGAGATGGTTAATGCTCTTTTGTTTATTTTAGAAGATAGATGCTTTCCTAGAATTAAATTTATCTCAAACTTATTCCTTTAGCATGCTAATTAATAGAACAGGATCATGGTTTTTGTTAATTAAAATAAGATACCTCAGGGAATCGAAATTAATTTTGATGTCCTAATAGATACCCTTATCTCAATAAATCTCCCAGATGTTTTGTTAACATTATATAAAAGTGGATAAAGGCATTTTTAGGCTGACTTTGGCAAAAGTGAGAGGGAATTATCCATTGTAGGCTAATCACAATGCATGAGGTAGATTAATGTAGTTTTTCATTAAGACTAATCTCCATGGATATGTTAGAAATTTCAGAATAAGCTTTCAAACACTATATATCTAAGTCATTTGTTCAAATGTGATCCAGTTTAATAGTTACTGAAAGCTATAACCATCTGGCAGATGTTTTCTGGCCTATGTGAAATGAGTTGAGGGGCTCATTTCTGTTTCTATTGAACACATGTCCAGGTCACCAGAAATACCACCACGATTTGCACCCTAATTAGCAATCTCATGCATGTTGTGGGCTACATGGTAATGGAACATGGGCTACTCTCCAATTTTGGAAATGAATCTATTCAGATACAAATAGAAATGCCCTTGTAGGGTCAGCATCAAGAGAGCTTGCATTTCTGTGTAGTGTAAATTTCAAAACTAAAAAGATATTCTTTTTTTGGCTTAAGGTATTCATTTGACAATTTCTCTGAAAAATTCTTCTTTCTTACTAATAATTTCCAGATGTAATATAGAACAAAGAGTATGTCATTGTAGTTCTTAACATCTTGAGAAAAACAGACCCCTCTGAGAATCTGATAAAAGCTACAGAGCCTACCCCATATAATTAAATTATGTACACATACCAACATTTGTATACAAAGTCCAAGACTTTACAGAATACCATTGCCCTAATACAAGTAAAGGATCTTAGAAATTATTATCAAAATTTGTCACTGTAATACAAAGGCTAATATCAATAAACAAACTTTGTTTTTCATTACAAAAACAGCCCAATAAAAATACATGGTAAGAATTTTTTAAGTGTCAAAATTGTGACTTCTTTCATAACCTAGTTGGAATGGTACAAGAAAATAAATTCTAGATGCTTACTTAAGTTGGTAGTTCTTTAATATCTGAGGCTATATTTCTATAAATATTTTTTTTGGTCCCAGAGGCCATATATTCACTAAAAGTCACCTGGATTTTACATGAGTCTTTCTATTTCATTCATAAATATCAAATGCATATTGGGAAGTGAGAAAATAGGTAAAGGAAACCTCATGTATAATGGACCCGAGAAGCCCTGAAGGGGGTGTTCTCATGCACAAGCCACTAGTTGCAGCCTACATTAAACCAGCAGCAAGAAGGAAGATAATTCTTATCTTCACAAGGAAGGACACTTTCCACACAGTAATTTTATCTCATGCTTTTAAGAGGAAAGATCTCTCCCAGCCCCAGCAACAAGGCATTCAACAATACCTTAACCACTGCTTGCAGCCATGAGCAACCTCCACAACCTCAAACTCTTGTTCTTCTCCAGGGAATTTTCTTTCAAAACAGCTCTCACCATTTCCTCCTAAGACCTAATAAAAACTGTCCTTGCCTTTGTTTCTTTGAACTTGACTATGGTTTGGCATAGCTTGCTTGTCCCAAATTGCAATTCTACTGCTGTTCTAAGTAAACAACTTTTACTAGTAAAGTAAGTGACTATTTTATTTGTAAGGTTGACAAAAGAATAAACAGAATGTTCTTGGCCTGCTAGAAAAATAATTACACAAGTACAGAAATGAAACTCTGGAAAGCAAATGAGAATTTTCTTTTCACATCAAATTTATATACTTAGGTGGGTATATGGCACTTTGGAAAATTCATTCATGTAAGTCAACAAATCCATATTAAGTTAAAAAGAGACATAAACAGGCTAGAAGGAGTTTCTGTCCTTTTGACACTGTGTGGGAGAAATATACATGAGGAAACAGCACACCGTAGTATAAGCCATGATGAGGAAGGACAAGATGGCACAGTAGCCCTTAAGAGATGAATAGAAAAGCATATAATAGAGATTTTGTGTCGAAAATCTGATATATCATTGAGGTGTGGTAATGGTGTATGTGTATAATTTATGGAACATCAGAGCTCTTTGAGGAATCACTATGCTTTTATAAAATTTGTTACACAAACCTAAAGACCAGAAGAGAGGTATGAACTAATATGGATTTGATAGACTGAAAAACCAACACGTGAATAAGATTGTTCAGAGAGAGTATAGGGTGAGGGGGGAAAAAAAAGGAGAGGACGAAGGATGGGACATAGGTAACACAAAATTAAAAGTTACGTAAAATGGAAAACTCCCGGAAATGTAAAAGCGAAACCAGGAGGAAATAATGTCAAGTAAGTCAAAGAAGGAAAGTGTTTCCGAAAAAGGGAGTTTTCATCCCAATCAAGTGCCAAGAGAGGTCAAATGAGTAAGAATTTCAAGGCCATGTGTTACCTTGGAAACAGTTATTGCAGAGAAGGGACAGACCTTTGAATTAGGAAGCAGAAGCCAGATTGCCCTTGTCTAAGTAGAGAATGGCGGTTATGGGTGGGGGAGGAAGTGGAGAAGGCAAGTATTGATATATTTCAGGAAGTTTCTATTCAAATAAAGAAAACAAAGTCTCTGGTTGTAATTGGCCGGACACAAATGAGAGAATCACTGCTTCATGTGATATTTAAGTTTTTCTTTCATGTGATATTTAAGTTCCTGCACAAAGCATTTCATATGAATTTAAGATCTCCTTGCCAGTAAGGGGAGGTCAATTAAACATTACAATGAATTACCAGAAATGGTTTGTGGAATCACCTTTTCTCTAGGTTTATCTGTCCAAATTACTTGTAAAATGTGCCTTAGGGTAAGGAATGAAGTACTTAAACCCGAGAGACCCCTTACAACTCTGAACATTATCGTTTGTTTTCTTTTTTTTTTTTTTTTTTACTTTCATTAGCCTTCTGAAGAACAACTTAGAAAAGCCAGCGTAATATCTCTGATTCTTCCTGGTTATAAAGAATATACAATATGAAGGGAAAAATTAAACAAGAATGATATATAAGCCTTTACCTCAAGTTCCTTATCTACTAGTACTCATAGTTAAATTCTACTACAATTGCCACATTCCTTTCTCACCATTATTTGTTTGCTTCAACTTAAATAATTGGTTTTATTCCATGAGTTCTCTTGTATGCTAATGTATGCAAATGAATTAAATGAATTAAATCAGCCAAAGAATAAATTAGGTGAAAACTTGTATAATCCCCCCTCCTTTTTTTTTCCGGTTTATGGGGGTTTTTTTGCTAAACATAACAATTTTTAAAACTAAAAACTTCCAAATGTAGCTTTTTCCCCCTTTGCTTAAACTAGTAGGAGACTGTCTCCTTTCCTCTGGCACCTAACAAAAGGAACATGGTAGGCTTCTGTGAGAGTCCCTGGGGTCTCCTGCTTTGGTAAACCAATTTTATTTATAAACAAGAAAGAAAATTGAAAAGCCTGCTATTTGGGACAAGCTGGATGGACCTTGAGGCCATTACGTTAAGTGGAATAAATTAGAGGAAGACAAATACTGCATGATTTCACTTCCATGTGGAAGCTAAAAAAGTTGAACTCACAAACACAGAAAGTGGAATGATAGTTACCAAAGGCTAGGGGGTGAGACAATTGAACAGATGTTGTTTAAGGTGCAAATGTGGAACGGGTAGATAAGCAGGTCCCAGAGAGCTAATGTACAGCATGGTGAATACAGTCAACAACACTGTATTATCATCTTCAAAGTTGCTACCAGATTAGATCGTAATGGGCCCCACCACAAAAAAAGAAATGATTGTATGATGTCGTAGACATGTTACCTTAAAGCTATGGTGGTAATCATACTGCAATCTATAATTGTACTAAATCAACACTTTTTACATTTTAAGCTAATACGATGTTACATGCCAATTATATTTCAATTAAAAACACATGTAATAAAGACGGTCATATGAGAAAAATGTGCTTCAAATTATTTTTTCCCTTCTGGACCCAGCACTGCCATCAAAACGCAGAACTCATACAATAACTGGACAGATTATCGTTGCTTATTAATTCAGTAAGTTCCTTAAAATTGTTCCCGTGATAAATGTAAGAAAGCAATCAAACAGAGAGCCTCAAAAGAGTAGACAAATGCCAGGTTTTAAGAAGGAAAGTGAAAAGAATCTTTACCCTGGGAGGTCACATTCTACTCAGGGTGTCTCACTTTCTCTCTCTGAAAGAACTGCTTGTGGCTGATCACATGTTTGTTTAATGAAGTGTCTGGCTGAAAATGAGTTAATGAACCTTTGTGGAGCAAAATAAGCAATACTGCTTTTTATGTGAATAGCAAGCTGATTATTGCCTCATTTCTACTTAACTAATATAGTCTGAAAGCTTTAGGCCACTAACATGTTAGAGGCGATTTTGAGAGAATATTAGGAAGCTGATCATGCAGTTTTTAGAATTTCTAGACCGGTTTTTTTAAAGAAAATTTTGGAAGCAGTTCAAATCAAATTTCTCTGTTTGAAAGAAAAGGAGATTAAAGTCTCCCGACCCAACCTCACTCAGACCCCCAAATCCTGCTCTGCCCCTCACACCTCAGAAGCCCCAGAGGACTGCTCCTGGAACATGAAGAGTTTCCAACACACATTTTGAAATTCTCTCATCTAGTCTGTTACCTTCTCACCTTCCTTTCCACTCCTAACTTCAGTTATTTTGTACCTCATCATCGCCTTGAACTGAATAGCAATCAAAGAACATGACTGGAACCAAATTTTGTAGAAAACATACACAGCAGTTTTAAAATAAAGGAAAAATTGGGGGCACCTGGGTGGTTCAGTTGGTTAAGCGTCTGACTTCAGCTCAGGTCATGATCTTGCAGTCTGTGAGTTTGAGCCCACGTGGGCCTCTGTGCTGACAGCTCAGAGCCTGGAGGCTGCTTCGGATTCTGTGTCTCCCTCTCTCTGCCCCCGCCCCTGTTTGCACTCCGTCTCTCTCTGTATCGCAAAAATAAATAAACATTAAAAAAATTTTTTTCAATAAATAAAATAAAGGAAAAATTACCTGCATTATCAATTTGCTGTGATTAACTAACCTAAATTAAATATATATATTTAATTCTCTCCCATAGCGTCTGATGCAAAAGATGTTAAGGACACGTGAATTTTATTCCTTCCCTTTTTCTTCTTTCATGTATTCCCTTTCTCAAGTGAAACAGGACTCTACTGATGCCCCAAATATTTGCATTTTATTTATTTTTTTCTTTGAATGTTTATTTATTGGGAGGGGAGGGTAAGGGAGAGAGGAGAGAGAGAATCCCAAGCAGGCTCTGAGCTGTCAGCACAGAGCCCGATCACAAACCATGAGATCATGACCTGAGCTGAGCAAGAGTCAGACACTTAACCTACTGAGCCACCCAGGAAACCGGCCAATTTTTTTTTTTCAAGAAGAGATCTCTAAGGTCATTGTTTCTACAGTAAAATTCATTTGTTGTGTTTCCCCAACTAGGGGTATAAATATTCTGAATAAGGTCTTGTAAAAAAAAATGGTATTTAAAAGAATTCTCTGATGGTGGATCTTGGGGACCTGCAGCTCCCGCTTTCTGGACTCCATCTATATGACCCCGGTGATGCAATGAAATTTGAACTCATAGTAGCTCTTTTTATTATTATGACATTATAAATAAAAGACACCATGCATAGAGTCCAGTCAGGTTCCTCATTCTAAAGGTTTACCCAAACATAAGGCAGCAACTCATGGCTTTGCAGGTGGTACAATGCACAATGTTGCCATACCTAAAAGGAGGCCACTCCTGTTACAGACGGGGAAGATTGTATATTAATTACAGCAGTTGTTCTGTCAGACAAGAATAATATCCCAGTTCTTTTTTTTTTTTTAATGTCTATTTCTGAGACAGAGAGAGAGAGAGAGAGAAAGCATGAACGGGGGAGGGGCAGACAGAGAGGGAGGCACAGAATCTGAAGCAGGCTCCAGGCTCCAAGCTGTCAGCACAGAGCCTGATGTGGGGCTCAAACTCACAGACCGTGAGATCATGACCTGAGCCGAAGTCGGACGCCCAACCGACTGAGTCACCCAGGCGCCCCAATAAAATCCCAGTTCTAACAAAATCACAAAAGGTCTCAAGATGGGAGTTTCATGACAGATATCTTCCTTTTGCTCCTAAAAATCATTCTCTGCCCATGTCCACTTAACCCTATTCTGTTTTCTGCCCAGAGAAACAGACTTAATTGTTCTACAAAACAGAACTTTGATGTCTTCTGGCATCTTGTTGGAGTTTAACAAGTGAAGAGCGGGGCATGAGGAGGTCAAGGGAAGGTGAGGGAGAGTGAGGTCAGACTAGCTATCTCCCTGTCCTGTCCCTTTCTTGACGTTTGGGCGCTGACTAGTAGACTGAGCGGTATTCATCTTGGGTCCCAACACCCACAAATTTAGAAATAAGTCTTTGAAGGGTGCCTGGGCAGTTCAGTCGGTTAAGCTTCTGACTTCAGCTCAGGTCATGATCTCAAGGTTCATGAGTTCAAGCCCCACATCAGGATCACTTTCAGATCTTCTGTCCTCCTCTCTCTGCTCTCCCCAGCTTGCTCGCTCTGTCTCTCTCTCTCTCTCTCTCTCTCTCTCAAAACTAAATAAAACATTGAAAAAAAAAGAAACAATGTCTTTGTAAATAAGCTTCCTGATCTTGTTCTATCTTTTTTTTAAGTTTATTTATTTACCTTTGAGAGAGAGAGAGAGAGAGAGAGAGAATGAGCAGGGGAGAGGCAAAGAGAGAGGAAGAGAGAGAATCCCCAGCAGGCTCTACACCATCACCACAGAGCTTGATGCGGGGCTCAAACTCACAAACTGTGAGATCATGACCTGAACTGAAATCAAGAGTTGGGCACTTAACTGACTGAGCCACCCAGGCACCCCCATCTTGTTCTATTTTGAAGGTGCCATCTGTTTCCTGTTGGTACTTAGACTGCTGGAGGTGGGGGCGGGGAGTTCTACCATCAATCACACATGGTCAGTGCACGCGCTAGCCCTTCTGATGTGTTCATGCTCCAAATTCAAGGCCTTAGTTCTACTGATTACCTAACCCTATATTCTGTCCCTAATAGAAATAAAGGACACAAGGGACAATCTGGAATGAAGTAATTATGGGGAATAGGACCGTCCTGAAAAATCTAGAATACATGCTTATGATTGTACTCAATTTAGAGAGAAGTAAAAATTCTTAAACATTCCTTTCTACTGTGAAAACACCACTCTAAACTACAGAACAACAAAAATCTTGATTTGATGTTCATTTAAAGTGCATAGTGTTTATGTTGGCAATGCAAACTGGTGCAGCCACTCTGGAAAACAGTATGGAAGTACCTCAAAAAATTAAAAATATAATTACCCTATGGCCCACCAATTGCACCACTAGATATTTACCCAATGGATTAAAAAATGCTGCCTCGGAGGTGCACATGCACCTCAGTGTTTATAGCAGCACTATCAGCAATAGCCAGATTCTGGGAAGAGCCCAAATGTCCATCAACTGATGAATGGATACAGAAGATGAGATGTGGGTATATGTATACAATGGAAGACTACAAAAGAATGAAATCTTGTCATTTGCCACAACGTGGATGGAACTAGAGCATATTATGGTAAGCAAAATAAGTCAGTCAGAGAAAGACAAATATCCCAAGATATCACTGATTTGTGGAACTTAAAAAAGAAAATGGATGAACACAGAGGAAGGGAAGGAAAAATAAGATAAAAACAGAGAAGGAGACAAACCATAACAGGCTCTTAAATACAGAGAACAAACTGAGGGTTGCTGGAGGGGAGGTGGGTGGGGGGAATGGGCATGAAGGAGGGCTTTTGTTGGGATGAGCACTGGGTGTTATATGTAAGTGATGAATCACTGGGTTCTTCTTCCGAAAACAATACTATGGTGTACGTTAACTAACTTGAATTTAAATAAATAAATTAAAAAAATTTTTTAATTATTGTTTAAATGGACTTTGTTTAAGATATAACATTTTTTAAATGTTTTTAATGTTTATTTATTTTTGAGAGAGAGAAAGAGACAGAGAGAATTAGTGCAAGCGGGGGAGGGGCAGAGAAAGAGACAGAATCCAAAGCAGGCATCAGGCTCTGAGCTCTCAGCACAGAGCCTGATGTGGGGCTCCAACTGACAAACCATGAGATCATGATGCTTAACAGACTGAGCCACCCAGGCTCCTTGTTTAAGATGTAATATGAAGTGAAAAATTTAAATCTATATGTTACTTATGATTACCACTATGTGAAAATATGTGTGTATTTAGATTAGAAAGATATAAGCAAATGAAAACAGTTGTTATATTAAAAAAATAATGCTTACTGTTTAAAACATAAACAAACCATATAAGAGTTTAAAATAACGATTCTTACATCCATTTCCATCTTGATCCCCTTTTCTTTTTAACAATTTACTTTTTTCCCTCTTTGGATGCATATCAGAAGATATTCTAAAAATATTCTAAAATATTATAAATATCTGAATATATTTATCAAATTATTCTGAAATATGATTATGCTTTAATTCCTGATTTACCAATTTAAACAGTAGCAACCAACTCCCAAGAATATCAAATTAGCTCTTTAATAAAATCATACTCTCTTTCACCACACATTATATACATAAAGATACAATTGCTTTTATGTTCCCAAGGTATATATAATTTACTTTCTGTTATTTATCCACAACTATGTCCTCTGTGTTTATCCATAGGTTGATTATACAAATTAAACACCAAAAATAGCATATATAATATAATGGCATATAATACTGCAGAACCAAGTTGGGGGGGGAGGGGAGGGAGGGGGTGGAAAGTAACCTGAAGCTACTAAATATGTGCCACGATTCTCAGCATCAAGATCAAATTAATTCTCATTTCAGACACTCAGTCAATTGCTCAAAATATTGCCACTTGAGTGTGCTTGTTCTTCCATCATGAATCATAAATTCAGTTACATAAAATTTTAAATGAGAGTAAATTAAAAATAAGCCATAAATTATACACAAATACAGCATTATTTATATTAAACTTCCAATGAATTTATTAATCTCATGAAAAACTGATAATGAGAGAAATCATGGCTTCGGGAAGGTTACCATGGTAACAGTTTGGCTTGGTTTCCATGGTTACAAAGAGTACAGCGGAGAGGCTCAAAGAATCACAATTTCCTTTGATTGGTAGATTCTCAAAAACGATGATTTGGAAAGTGACAGGGGATTAAAAAAGAAAAAGATTTCCCTCATGAGGAACAAGACATTAAGTGTAATAATAGCACACTGATGGTCAGACACGAGACAGGCCTTTGAAATTTAATGAAACATCCCTTTGCTCCTTTATAAAAAAAATGGACAGAATATCTCAATTTATAACAGCAGGACACTGTAAATCAAAATCCCTGCTCCTGATTAACTAGCCAAAATATGTTAAATTGTTTATAAAGAACTTTTAAAATTAGCATACAAAATTACCAGCTGACTCAAATTGTGAATGACACAAAGACTAAAATCAACATTTTTGACATCTCTGTATTGTTTTGTGGGGTTTAGCAGGAAATAACAGTATAATAGAAATATAGTTATAAGGGCACTAAGAGATACAGAGTCCGAGAATATCTCTGTAACTAGGTGCGTGCACTTAGCCATATCATTTTATTTTCAATTTGCTTTTTTTCTTGCCAAATAACAATCATTACCATCGAAAGCAGCACAGAAATTGAAAAACTTCCAAAGTTACTGCTTAAGAAACCATGATTTTAAGATCTCTTTCTGGGGGTGCCTAAATGGCTCAGTTGGTTCAGCGACCAGCTTCGGCTCAGGTCATGATCTTGCCGTTTGTGAGTTCCAGCCCCGCGTCAGGCTCTGTGCTGACAGCTCAGAGCCTGCAGCCTGCTTCGGATTCTGTGTCTCCCTCTCTCTGCCCCTCCCCTGCTCACGCTCTGTCTCCCTGTCTTTCAAAAATAAATAAATGTTAGGGGCGCCTGGGTGGCTCCATCAGTTGAGCGTCCGACTTCGGCTCAGGTCACCATCTCGCGGTCCATGAGTTTGAGCCCCGCGTCGGGCTCTGGGCTGATGGCTCAGAGCCTGGAGCCTGTTTCCGATTCTGTGTCTCCCTCTCTCTGCCCCTCCCCCGTTCATGCTCTGTCTCTCTCTGTCTCAAAAATAAATAAATGTTAAAAAAAATTAAAAAATAAATAAATAAATAAATGTTAAAAAAGAAAAGAAACGAAAAAGCAGTTTCTTAAAAAAATATTAAGATCTCTTTCTGTTCCTTGAATTAAATGATTTTAAAATATGCTCTCCCAACATGAAGAGCAAATTGAAGAGATGCATAGGCAGGCAGGAAAAAAAGGAAACAAAAGGTCTAGATACTTAGCTCCTTCCTCCCATGTCAAAGTCTCATAAGAAACAGGAAAAAGGTCTGAGACTCTTCATGTAGATTTCCCCAGCAGAAAGGATGTTTAAAGGGAAAATTAAATAAATCCTCTTTTCCAGAGTGGTGTCCAGCCAGGAGGCAAAGCCGTCCAAGACAAAGAATTAAAAAGCAAGGCAGATGGCTTGAGAGAGGGGAGTGAAGCCTAGTGAAATGTGAGCACCAAAGGCCATGGGTCTACACACTTGAAGAGCAGTCTCTTCATTGCCTTGCCCGTGCAGTGCCCCAATCCCTCAAACTCTAATGCCCACAGACAGTAGACTAGTCATTCTGGAAATCTGTGAGCCAAAGCAAGTTTCCAACATTGTTTTTGTCCACTGCTTGGGGTGGGGGGGCATATGGCAATGGCTGCTGGAAGATGTGACAAGAGAACTAACCTGGCTTATCTTCTGGGAAGCGAAGGAGGGCTGTAGGGATGCAGGGGTATCTACCACAGAACAGAAAGAGGACGCACAGTAATTTCAAAAATTGGCAATTGACACAAAAATGGAGAAAGGAGCCCAGAGACCAAATCCTCTAAATAAGATATCATAGACTCTAGGTTGAATTCCCCTCTTGACCTTCATGGTGATATACTACCTATAAGTAATAGATTACAAAATACTAAGATGTTAAACTGAAGCTCTGAATTTCATATCAGGTTGGAAAGGAAAATCATGGACGATTTATCCACCTTAGATCAAAAGAATTAAAAGGCCTTGACAGAGATGAATGAAAGAGAGAAGCATGTTAGCACTGCAAAAATGCTACTGAAAGGAAAGAAAAAGGAATAAAGGGAAAAGAGAGAGAGATAAAAGAAAGGGAGAACAAAAAAGAAGACACTGGCAGAAAGAGAGATAAGGAGAAATTATGGCATAAGTGAAATGAAATTAAAAAATGAACTCTTAAAGGGAGCCTGGGTGGCTCAGTCGGTTAAGCGTCTGACTTCAGCTCAGGTCATGATCTCACAGCTCATGAGTTCAAGCCACACATCGGGCTCTGTGTTGACAGCTCAGAGCCTGGAGCCCACTTCCGATTCTGTGTTTCCCTCTGTCTCTGCCTCCGCCCTGCTCACGCTCTCACTCTCTCTGTCTCCCTCAAAAATAAATAAGCTTTAAAAAAAATTTGAATGAACTCTTAAAGAAAAAGTTAGCTATGAAAATAAAGAAAAAATTTCTAACCACTTCTCGCCGAAGAGGAATTTAAAGAAAACATAGATCCAAGGTATTGACATACTAAGTTAACAATGGTAAAACAGCTTAATGAAATGAAAACGCGGAGCTAAGGACCAAATTGAGGGAGCAGAAACAGCATTACAGAAGTAAGATATAATGTGAAACTAACAGGCAACTTAGGCAATAACTAGATTTAAAGAAGTAACATAGCAAAATGGATAATAGGAAAGGTAACAGAGTCTTCAGATAATAGTGGGAATGCAGAGAAAAAGGACATAAAGAAGGTAATAGATACAGAGCAGGTGACAAAGAAACCTAGGATAATTCTTATACCTGAAGTAGTGAGCACAATTAATGGGACAGAAAAAAATATATATTTTTTAAAGAAAATTTCCTTACATAAAAGAATATGTGCATCTTTGGATCAAAAGACTGTGCTTCTCAAAGAAGCATTACAAAACAAACAATGGTCTAACATGTGACAGTCAACTTCTTGAACTATGAGGAGAAAGAAAGAATTCTTCAGTCATGTAGGCAAGGAAAGCAAGGCATACAGGGAGTGGGAAATGCCTATTGTCTTCAGACAACCACATAAATATTAAAATAACAATGGAAACAGACTCTATAAAGATCTAAGGGGAAATGAAGCAAAACTCATGAATGTTATACCCAGCCAATCTGTCAAGCAAGTGTAAAGACAACAGAAAGAAATTTTCAAATATGCATGAATTCAGAAAACATAATCCCATGAGCCCTTCTTGAAAACACAACATCATGACAAATGTAGCCACCCGTGATATGGTGAGGCTATGATAAAGGGTAAAGCATTGAAAATTTTATATATGGAATGAAGACCAAATGTCATTAAGACACAGTCATAGAAAACTACTTTACACTTTAGTGCATACAAATGCTCAATATGTAAAGTTAGGCTTTAAAGAATAGAAACGGAATCTATAATTTTCAAGCCAAGAAGGGAAAAGAAACTGCTAACGGAGAGGTTGTATAGGAATGTTAAATGTGGGGATTAGTAGACTTCATTTAAAAGGTGATATTTAGGCAAAAATGTAAATGACATGAGGGCACTAACCTGCAAATGTCTTTCAGAAGAATATGCTAGATAGAGGGAATATTTCAAGCACAACCCTAAAGTGAAAGAATCCCAGGTATGCTCCAGGAATAACAAGGAGGCCAGTGTGACTAAAATAGAGTGGATAAGGGGCAGAGGATCAGACGTGACAATGGAGATCAGATGGTACAAGGTCTATCTAGCTCACTCCAAGCTTGGAGGAGAGGACTGGTCTGATCCTACATTTTCAAAGGCTCATTCTCGCTGTTGCATTAAGAATTAACTGTAGGAGACAAGGTAGAAACAGGGAGTCTATTTATGAGACTACTGCAATAATCCAGTCATAAGATTATCATGGCCGGACTAAGATGGAAGCAGTGTTGGTAAGAACTGGTTGGATTCTTGATGTATTTTGAAGACAAGTGCCAAGGATTTCTTTTATGAAATACAAGGTATGTGATAGAGAGAGAAATCAAGAATGACCCCCAAGATTTGGCTTAACTAGAAAGATAGGCAAATCATGGCCTAGAGGATAAAGCAGATTAGGAGTTCAGTTTGATCCTGACTTTGAGATGTTATTTTACAAGTAGACAGCTCAGAAGTATAGCCTGAGCTAGAAACATATTTTGGGGTAATCAACATAAAAGTTTTAAAGCCCAGGGCGCCTGGGTGGCTCAGTCGGTTGAGCGTCTGACTTCGGCTCAGGTCACGATCTCGCAGTCCGTGAGTTCGAGCCCCGCGTTGGGCTCTGGGCTGATGGCTCAGAGCCTGGAGCCTGCTTCCGATTCTGTGTCTCCCTCTCTCTCTGCCCCTCCCCCGTTCGTGCTCTGTCTCTCTCTGTCTCAAAAATAAATAAAAACGTTAAAAAAAATTTTAAAAAAAGTTTTAAAGCCCTAAGACTAGACAAGATCAGCAAGGAAGTGGATGTATGGAAAAAAATGACTAAGGATTCAGAGTTGGGGTGCTCCAAAACAGACATTTGAAAAAAGAGGTATCACCAGCAAAATAGACTGAAAAGGAGTGATCAGTTAAAAAAAAAAAAAAAAAAGATAAAGCTAAAGGCCTCTGGAGGAAAGCGTGTCAAGGAGGAAGGCATGATCAACTTGGGTCAAGTGTCGTCAGTAGATCAAGCAAAAGGAGTACCAAAACTTAACCAAAGGATTTAAGAGCACAGAAATTATCTTTAACCTTAACAAAGGTCACTATCTGCAGAACGGTTAAGGCAAAAGCTTGAGTGGAGTGGGTTAGGAGAACACGGAAGGTAAGAAATCAGAGGCTGCAAATGCAGAAATCTTTTCTGACGAGTTTTGCTATGAAAAGGAGCAAAGAAATGAGCTATCGCTGGTTGAGGAGTGGGTCAAGAAAAGTTTAATATGGAAGTCATCATGGCAGCTGGTACACTAATGTGAAGAATGAAAACTTGATGTCAAAGAAAGGAGGGACTTACTGGTTCAGTGTCCTGCAGTTTGCAAGAGAGGCTCAGATGCACATGTGAAGGGAGTAGCGTGGGTAAATCATGCATGAATACATGGAGGAAAACGTCTACGTGCATGTGCGTTGTTGGCATGTGACTGCATACGGTGGTGGGAATTTTTGAAAGTCATCTTGACTGCACCCATTTTCTATGAAATAGGATGCAAAATCACAAGCTGAGAGAAAGATAGGATAGAAGGTACTGATGCTTGTTTAGAGAGGTGTGAAATAGTCATCCACGAGAGTCAATGAGAAGATAATCTGGCAGCATTGAGGGCCGCTCTATTTTGAGATCGTAAGTGTAAAAGTGAAACTAGTAAGGTGTGTATTGTTTGCTTTGTACATGTGTAGGTGCAGGCCAGGATCAGAAGAGTTGGATTGATCAGGATTTTATTTTTCAGTTAAGTACTATGAAATAAGAAATGTATATATGCAAGGGTGTGATGATAACAATTCTCCATGGAATTTAGACTGGATGAACCAGAGAATGAGGCCATCAAAGGGGGCCATTGATGGGTAGGATTGAAGGTACTGGGGCATCAAAAGTTCATTTGGGTGGAAGACCAGAGAGAATGAGCCAGGAATAGAGGAAGGAAATAGAGAACAGGATACATGAATTTGATACGATAGAAAGACTGCATTTACTGGTTACAAAAATTTCTAAGATATACCTATAAAATATATATCATTTTTTTTAATGTTTATTTATCTTGAGAAGGAGAGAGACAGAGACAGAGCACGAGCAGGGGAAGGGCAGAGAGAGGGAGACACAGAATCCAAAGCAGGCTCCAGGCTCTGAGCTGTCAGCACAGAGCCCAGTGCAGGATTCAATTTCACAGACTAGATCATGACCTGAACCGAAGTCAGACGCTTAACTGACTGAGCCACCCACACGCCCCAAGCATATATCAATTTTTAAGGTAGGCTGAGGTAGAATAGGAAACAAGGTCACTGGAGGAAGGTAAAAGGACACAGCATTGTTGGGATCATTTATGTGTACTCTCGTAGGTCTCTGCCTAGTCACACATTTTTCTTTCCTTCCTAAAGGTAACTACACATCTGATAATTGCTGCATTTTTTTAAAAGTACAGTTTTAGTATCTATGTATGCCTTTGGTTTAGCCTACTTCAAGCATTGTAGAAATTGAACCACTCTATACAAGCATTTTTCTGTGACCTGCTTCTTTCATTCAATATCATAATTGAAAGAAATACCAATATTGCATGCATGCAGCTGTAGTTTATTCACTTTGAGTTTTGTGTAGTATTTCATCATTTATATGTGATTTAGGGTGCCTGGGTGGCTCAGTTAGTTGTCTGGCTCTTGACATATATATGCATACTATTCACTATATATATATACACACACACACACACACACACATATATATATATACACACACTATTCACCACAAATTTTTTGTGAATGAACTTTTTGGTTGTGTTAAAGGAGGTCATCGAGAGGACATAATCTCTGGGTAACCCTCAAGCTAGTCTCTGACAGAGGCTCCTCAAGCCTGTGGCCTTGAGAGAGAAAGGTGTTAAGACCATCTGGATGTATTACATGACTAAACCCACTTAAGGCCTCTATATAAACCTAAGAATCTGGCAGGAAGGTGCAGAGGTTGTCTTGCAGGAGCCCAAGACAAGCCTTGTAAGTAAATTTCATTGCTTATTACAACTACCACCGCCCAGTTTGGAGTGATCTACCTCTTTCCTTGCCCTCTGCAGTACAGGTGCCAGTTTGCATTGTTTGCCTAATTGGGGGTGATAATGATGGATGCCTCTAGGAATATTCTTGCATATTTCTTATGGTATAGATGTGCAAATGTTTCTTTAGGGTATGTACCTAGAAATGGAATCGCTAAGGCATTGAGTATGTGTCTCTTCAAACCTGCTAAATAATGCCGAACTGTTTTCAACATATTGTAGCAAAACACGCACTCACTAGCAGCATAAAAGAGCTAACCTTGGTACCTGTCTCGCAACACTTGGTATTGTCAGTCCTTTCAATTTTTGCCATTCTAAGAAGGACGTAAGGCTATCTCATTTAATTTTTCTGTTTACCATTGAGCACGGGACAGGTCTGTTCGTGTAAGATTTCATACGGGTAGAAATTCTAAATATATTGTCGTCTTCTAAATACAAAAATATTCCCAGATTATAAGCATATTTTTTACCTGAAAATACATACATGAGCATTCATAGTTATTATTTTGGAGGAACAAACTGGTGAGGGAAAGAAGATATCCTTTTATATATATATTTTTTCAGTATAATTTCCACTTGTTTTCGTATCAATGTCTACTTTTATAGAGTAGCTTTCATACAAATTAAAAATTGAAGTTCAAAATTATTTTAAAGCACATGCTTATTTAAACAAACACATAAGATGGGGCGCCTGGGTGGCGCAGTCGGTTAAGCGTCCGACTTCAGCCAGGTCACGATCTCACGGTCCGTGAGTTCGAGCCCCGCGTCAGGCTCTGGGCTGATGGCTCAGAGCCTGGAGCCTGTTTCCGATTCTGTGTCTCCCTCTCTCTGCCCCCTCCCCCATTCATGCTCTGTCTCTCTCTGTCCCAAAAATAAATAAACGTTGAAAAAAAAATTTTTAAACAAACACATAAGATTAATAAGCCACCTTTCATCTGTCACCAGCCAAGTCTTTCGCTGGATAAATATACAGGGATTTCCATATCCAATACAGTAGTCACTAGCCACATGTGGATACTGAGCCCTTGAAAATTGGTGAGTGCCACATGTTGAAATTATATGTTTGAAAGAGCTGGTTAAATAAAATGTTATTTAAATTAACTTCACCTGTTTCTTTGTCTATTGTAACGCAGCTTCTAGAAAAGTTTGAATTACACATGTGGCTCAAAAGACATTTCTATCGACAAAATACACTTCTGTTGCAGAAAATATACTTAGTAACTTGAGAAAAACACAGCTAGGGAGACTTCAAAAGGAAAAAAATACAACTAGGCAAACATAAATACACTTCACTTTAGACAAACACAGTCATTCTTAGATATGCCCAAAACACAGTAGCATTTGTGTATAAATTTCATTCAAATCACAACTGACTATGATTTGAAGTCAGGAGCATGATCCTAATTCTTGTCCATGTGTCACAATTCATGCACTTGCTTGTAGACGAAATAAGGGAAGGAAGAAGGTCCGAACGAGAAACAGTGCTGCTGGTTACGTCGATCCGTCATTCTTTCAGTTATTTCACGAATACGCCCAACGAGGCGGGACCCGCACTGGACGCCACGACCACCACCACCGAAAAGAACATACACAAATCGCGAGAGCGGACCTTCGCTCTCCGCTCCCGTTCAGTGAAACCACATTCTCCGCGGCATATAGGACACCTCCCACTCTTTTAGCCACCGCTGAGCAAAGCATGCATTTAAATGTGGTAACGTTTCCTGGCTGATCCAGTCTATAAACAGCAGCGCAAGAAAACACTACACATGCACTATTAAGCATACATTAATGCACTTTGCCTATATGTTTAATGTAGATTTGTTGTAACCGTTATCTCAGGCTCTTGGGAACTGGGCTCTTGGGGGTTCCAAGCTTGCAGAGGCTTATTTTCAATGCTGGAAATGCAAAGATGTGCTGCGGGAAACAATTGGTGTACTCTAGCTGGCCCTGAATCGCAGCTGCACCGGCCGTGCGTGATACGGCTGCTGCCAATGAAGGCGGTTGTATGCAGAGCACTGCTGGGCTGTCAGCAGCAGCGACCGAAGGGCTTGGTGCAGGATTTTGATGATGTCTCACATGCAGGCAAATGTTGGGAGGACACAGTGACCACACCGAGCCAGGCAAAGCACCAAGGCACAAGGTAAGTATATGTAAAATAATGGGAGAAATAAAGAGGTTGTCAAAATGGTAAAGCAGTTCTTGGTGGGGAGCATTGAAGTCTCTGAAGATTTTTGACATCTTAATTCTCCTTCTCAATCTAGTTAGTAGCTTCAGTCGCTCGCTCTCTCCCTCTCTCTCTCTCTCTCTCTATTTCTCTCTCTATATCTTCCTCTCTCTCTTTCTCTCTGGTACACACATAAACATACCTCCTGAAGGACATATAAACAGTTGTTGATATGTCAGATGTCTGTCCACACCTTCTGCTTATAATTTCCATTTCTGTTTCTAGTAATGTACCCTGGAATGAGCCAGAACCTCTCAGAATATTCCCTCTACTTTTAGACTCTTTAAAGGAAAGTACAATTACGAACTCTTCAAAGTTGCAATATACACAACAGATCAGGCAAATGCCAGAAGACAAAACACAATGAAGACAGAATACTTCAAAAAACTCCATTCGGTTCTACGTAGTCCTATGTAAAGAAAATGTATAAGGCTGAAAATTTAAAAAGAACTTCTACACACAAACTAAACTATTGCTTCTTCCTTAGGCTTTACAGTCTGATTATGGGATACCTTTTGTCCCATGGAGTCTATGCACCGGACTTTAAATTATTAGAGTCCTTTCCATGCCATCTTGGTGAATGGGGACCCTCCCTCTAGATTCGCGCTAGAACCGGCTTTCTCTTAGTTTTACACATTCTTCTCTGTATCCAGAATTCTTGTCCTTTTTTTCTTATCCTTTGGATCGATATCTTTTTAAGTATGCAGAGGGGGTAAGACATCCATCTTTTATTAACAGCTAAGAAGCATAATCCAGTTTACTATCCTTTCATTCTTTAAGGAAAAAAATCTTAATAATTATTATTTTCCTGTCTGATAAGAACAGAGGTAAGGAAAATCAGACATGTATGTGTGAAACGAAGAACTGATCTTTTGAATGATGCATTACTGATTCCAGTTAGCTTTGCTCTTCAAATACAGGATGAGTTACATCATTGTATTTTCAGGAGGTTGTAAACTTACTCTCGGTTTTAAAAAATAAAAAGAATATTACAATCCTATATTATGATACTTCACTAGAGTATCCCCCAGAGTGGGGGCCATATCATTACATCTGAGTATACTCTATAATGGTAGGCACATGGTAAAAAGTTAATACATGTTTAGTGAATGAATGAATAAAGCTTTGTCTCAAAAGGACAGATTTGAATAAGTTAGTAGAGAAATGCACTTTGATGGGTCTGCAAAGTGTACGTAAGTGACTAATGAAATAGGAGGTGGGCATTACCAGGAAAGAAACATCCAAGTTTACATTAAGAGATTGTATATTTCATATTTAATAGTGAGGTTATAAATCAAATGACTTTGGGAAAAGATTATAATAATGCTATTTCTCCACATATTTGTTTATTTTCTTTCTTTATTTATTTATACACACCTTGTCTTGTTCCACAACAAGTTTCAGTATGGGGACTTACAAATCGAGGGATAAGATTTATGCATAGAAATGCATACCTCTCGTGCTGCACAGTTGCTAAAAGTGGATTCACATTTTAACTGATTATGCCACAAGACTCACTGAATGAAAGAAGCTATTTTATCACTAAATTATAGTCCACTTACAAACCATTCCCCACCTATAGCAATTACTTTTATGGCCAGTTATTCATAAAATTTGCTATTAATGATTCTTATATGATACAGTATGATAGGAATAGCTGAAAACATAAAGACACAAAACGTTTACATTACTTAGGTATAGTGTAAAGAAGACTGGATGTTGCCTTCTTATAAATCAATATTTGGAAGTCCCTAGTTAATTCCACACCCTACTGACCATGCCAGTGTTGAAAGGGATATGTGGAAATAGGAATACTTACCCATCACTGTTGAGAATGTAAATTGATACAAACACATTTGAGATCAAGTCTCCGATGATCTCCAGTGATACTTAGTAATTTCTTTTTTTTAATTTATTTTTTATTTTTTTTCAACATTTATTTATTTTTGGGACAGAGAGAGACAGAGCATGAACAGGGGAGGGACAGAGAGAGACGGAGACACAGAATCGGAAACAGGCTCCAGGCTCCGAGCCATCAGCCCAGAGCCCGACGCGGGGCTCGAACTCACGGACCGCGAGATCGTGACCTGGCTGAAGTCGGACGCTCAACCGACTGCGCCACCCAGGCGCCCCAGTAATTTCTTAATATTTACTAGTACTTAGTAAATCCTGCAATAATACTTAGCAAAAATGAGGATCTTCATACTCCATAGCCAGCATTTTCATTTCTGGATGTACACCACCTTCAAAAGACTGCTACGCATGGGCATAAAAATCATACTGCCTTATATACTGGAAACAATCTAAATTACCACGGAAAGACAACATCCATTAAATGTAGTAACAGGCAGTGGCTAAAAACAAATGTAACTTTATGCATCATAATGCATTTTATTTTTCTTTAATTGTTTTAATGTTTACTCATTTTAGAGAGAGAGACAAAGAGAGCATGAGAGTGAGCTGCCTTTGAAGAAGTGACTCAGTGAGCAGGGAAGAGGCAGAGACAGAGGGAGACACAGAATCCAAGCAGGCTCCAGGCTCTGAGCTGTCAGCACAGAGCCTGACACGGGGCTCAAACCAATGAACTGTGAGATCATGACCTAAACCAAAGTCAGATGTTTAACCGACTGAGCCAGGAGCCCTGCATTGTCATGAATTTTAGAAGACATAGTTTCAACTAAATAAAATGTGCTTTGGAACTATACCTCAATATAAGTCAGGAAAACAAAATAATTCCTTCTCATTCCATATATATATGTATGTATGTACGTATATATATTCAATTATATATGCACATATGTATGTTTGTATATGTATATATTTAATTTTTAAGAACCCATAATTTTATAATAAAACAAACATAATCATGAAATATTCCTAGAGCTGGCTCTTCCCTTCCTTGGTCTTTGGTCCTGCCTCAGGCCTGTAGGCTTACACCTTACTCCATTCGCCATCCTTTCCTCAAAGGAGGCTGTCTGAAGCATAATGCAGTTTTTGTCATAGCAGGGAGCTTATCTGTCACTCTATGGATTTAAATAATGTGCAGCTTCTTCCTTCATACTGAGGCAGACTGCTTTGGTGAGCCTTTTCATACATGAAAATTTGACTCAAGTGTCTAACCATGAAGTGATTAAATAATGGGGAAAGTTCTAAACAATTACATAATGTTGAATAAACAGCTCTTCAGAACAGCTGCAATGTGTCCAGCAGAAAGGCCATGAGTAGGGGGGGTGATTGCAGTGAAATTATGATGCAATTTTTTTCCATTTCCTCTTGGCTAAGGCTGAAGTTGGGGGTGGAAATAGAGACCCTTCTTTTAGAAGGGACAAGGACAGGCAAGGCAGGACATCCTCAGAAAATGAGCACGCCCAAGGAGCAGAGCAGCAGAGCAAGGCTCGGGAGAGGGCAGTTTCCTGCAAAGGGGCAGACCCGTTGTCTTGTTTCCTGAGAATTCATTTTTAAGTCTCCTTTTTTGCACTGCGATCCCCTGGTTTATGTCTGTTAGACACGCCCACCTTGTATTGGCTATATTTCGTGGAATCAAGCCAGCCGATGAGAAAACTGCAGCCTGATGGCAAAGGGAAATTGGTATTGATGCTGCTTGAAACAGTCAAGGGCTTCAGAGCACAAAGCAGAGAGGTCAAAGTGAGGGTTCTGAGCACGGTGCTGAAGGGCAGCACGGTCCTGGTGCTTCTGTGGAGGCAGCAGGTGTGAGGAGAAGGAATTGAGGGCACCATGCAGGTGGAGTTGAGTGACCGCAGCAACTGCAGCAGGAGAGGTGGCCAGGCCCGCCCTTGGGGCAACACTACCTGGCAGGACAAGCACTTGGTAATAGGACGCTTCAACGTCCGAAGGGTCCATCAGAAGGGTTTGTGAGCCTCTCTTCTAGAAGAGCTGGGAAATAGAAAGGAATGGAGAGAAGGGGAAACCTCAGGTTGGTATCTGCTGGGCCTTTGCAAAGAAAGAGCAATATGGGTGCTGTCCCCAGCAGGACAGAGAGAGAAAGAAACGGGCACTTCCTACACCACACCAAGTTAGGTGGCCTGGAAGTTCTCCCTTGCAGGTTAAATGACTGAAAGCCTCCCTCAGTCATACGGCCATATCTTAATACATGGATGGATGGCCTTATACAGCCTCAATATATGTTTAATTGGCTTAGATTTTTATTTCAAACTTGGTGCTCTGTAGCAAGTCAAAATTAACTGGTCGATTACGACCATAATTTAAAGTTGCCAGGTTTGCTAGTGTTAATAACAACTTAGTTTCTTTGGAATGAAGTTTTTCTTTCAAATGACCAGGACAAACAGTAAGAAATCTAGGAAACATATAATTTCATTAAGATACTAATCATCTTTTTTCACCTCTTCTGCAAAATGACAGGTCAGGTAACAGCAGCTCTTCAACCCCAAATACTTCAAAACAACAACAATAATAAAAAGAAATATCTCTTTGCCAAATAAGAACATAAACTTTTGGCTGCCAACAACCTGTGAGAATGACTTTATAATTTCTCATCACAGGCTATGGTTTATCAGGCCACTTAACTATTTTTAGAAGTAGACAGTGTTACTTATAATGCAGTATATCTTGCAAGTTCAACCTTTGCAATTCATGTCATCCAGGGGATTTAACTTGGGGAGCAAAATCTCCATGGTCACCTGGTCACCTGCATTTAGAAAGATGAGCTGTCTATGCAAGGTTACAGTGCTTTCTTTTCCCCCTCAGTATACAATACTGTTAAATATCACCTGTGTGTTCCCATTAACTTTGCAAGGTTATTGAGGGCTTGCATTTTCAAATACCTCTGATTCGTCAAATTCAATTAGAAATGAAAATACAGATTTATTTATTACATAAATTGTAAGGAATAATCTACTTCCTGCTTATTTGCTTTTGGGGGGAGAGAGTGTGAAAAAAAATCCCAAGAGAAAAATAATATTGAAGTTCAAACATTTCCAAAATATGAAATATTATGTTTAGAACTCTTAGAAAGTTAACACAGGATAGAAAAATGAATCATAGGGGCACCTGGGTGGCGCAGTCGGTTAAGCGTCCGACTTCAGCCAGGTCACGATCTCGCGGTCTGTGAGTTCGAGCCCTGCGTCGGGCTCTGGGCTGATGGCTCAGAGCCTGGAGCCTGTTTCCGATTCTGTGTCTCCCTCTCTCTCTGCCCCTCCCCCGTTCATGCTCTGTCTCTCTCTGTCCCAAAAATAAATTAAAAAAATGTTAAAAAAAAAAAGAAAAATGAATCATAAACTCTGGCACAGACGATTTCTAGAAACTAGAAACATAGAATGTTTCTGACATAATAGTGAATGCAAAGGTATATATTCCAAGAAATTTAAAAAAAAAGGAAAGAAACTTGAAAGAGTCTTAAAAACAAGACTCTTAAAATGAGTCTTCCTTTACGGTTTTTACTATGTTTAAATTGTTCCTTCAGCCACCAAGAGATATGATGGTTTCTGAGTAGTGTTTACCTTTGGTGATATCTTCGTCTCCCCCTGTTGTCCAAAGTGATTCAATACATCACTCTGGAAACAGACACTCCCTTTCTCTGTTATTTGTAAGCTGACGTGAAGTAGACAGACACCTTCTGAAGTTTTATGCATGCTGTGTTTTTTCTTCTTGCTGCAACAGGAAAAGCCTTTCTTTTAACCTGGCTGCCTTTGAAGAAGTGACTCAGACATCCTCATGGCCTGTAAAGGTAAGAGTAAATACAGCCAGTTAATAATTTTTCCTTATTTATGACTAAAAATATGCAGTTGCAGGGATGTTACAATCAGTGAGATTGATACTTTAAAACCTGTCACTTATCCCTTTTGAACACTGGAATTTTTAACTTCAAGGAGCATGTTCCATTAAAATTTTAAAAAAATAATAAAAACTACCTGATTGAATGTAAAAGTTAAGATATAAACAATGTTTTAGTTATCATGAATATAAACATAGTGAATTAATAACAAAAGCTGCATAGCAGAATTCAGAAGGGCAGTATTTAATGCCAAACACAAAGACAGGCTGATATTCCAAGTTTAAAGGGATTTGAAGAAAACTTTTCACACAGAAGTTAAGAAGTGTTAAAGTACAGTTCAGTATTTTTAAATTTCCCATTTGTTGTTTAAAATGTGTGATATACCCATTTATTTTAAAGAATTCAATAGGTGTAGTGGTAAATTCTAATAAATTTAATGGACTAAAAGTAATCATTTCTGAGCAAAAATCTTTCAAAACTTCTTTGATAGTAAATTATGTATAAAAAAGCAAACAGAAAATAACTAATTTAAATAAGCAGATTAATTAAGGATTTTGTAGGGGGAGCTGGGAATTTTCTCAAGTTCCTAAAAGTGCATAAATATCATAAGTGCTGTTTTACTTTAAATACCTTCTCAAAAGACAAGAGAGAGGGATTTGTTGTAAGTAATGAGTTTCAGTCTCACCGAAAACACTTGTGAAGTTATATAAAAATTGAAATTATGATGTGCTTTCATTCCATTATCAGAACAAACCATTAAACTCTAGCCTATAATAAAAAGTTTTAGCATGAAGCTAAATTAGTATAATTGGCAGAAACCTTTTAACCTAATCACAAATAGGATAAGAGAGTACACCAATGTAAAATATCCGAAATTAAATTAATGAAGCATTCAAAGAAACATGTATCGCTTATTTGCTTTCTTCACCAAAATACACTTTTGGATGCTATTTAATATGGAACAGAGGAGATAATCTTTTCATTTTTCTTCAACATTTAATGTACACCAGTCCCTGAGTATCACAAGGAAAGCTCAAACAAATTGTAAAATATAGACATGAAACAACAAAATCATGAATTTTAATATGTGTGCCTCATTTTTACACTTGAAGACGAACTAAAAAAAAAAATCTTGACAAGTCTTTTCTTTCACCGAAGACTGACACAAACACTTAATCCAAAACACTTCATCACTTTATAAGAGTTACAGCAACAACAGTAGCCTGTAAGGTAAAGAGTTGCAGAGTACGTGAAATATTTATAAGCTAGTTATACATTTTTAAAAGAGTAGATAGAAATTCAAAGCCAGATAGAAATTCAAAGGAGTTCCTTCTTTATCTGGTGGTCTGAGACTTTGAAGAAACTTGTGACTGGAAAGCAATAGTAAGATCAAAATATGATTAATCTACCAAAAAAGCAGGGATGTTCAGTAATGATAAAGACTCACCACTAAACTTAGAGGC